>NC_141150.1:44437599-44765099 GCF_053477565.2 Lygodium microphyllum
GTGCATAAAGGGCGATGTATCCTACATCATTATCATGCCTTCTATATGTACAATAGATCCAAGTGAGAACCAATTAACTTGTAGGCACATGGTCTTTAACCAAGAGTTTCCTTAAACAAGGATCCTTTTTGCCTCGTTTGCAAATGTTTTCTTTTGGCCAGTAGTAGCTTGCATGATAATACATGGTACTTTGACCCCATAATCTATCGAAGGTTCACAATATCGCCCTACAAGGCCTTAAAAAATTGCACCATTGTTAGCACATGGCATGAGGATAGTGATGGGTTTCATAGAGTTAACACACACACATGGCCCTTGGTTTCGGATAATGGAAAGGGTTGTATTATATCCATCCAAAGTTTGTATCTTACTTCTCTTAAAGATATGAATGACTTAGAAAGAAAAGTTTTGAGTTGGATTAGGGTATTGCTAATTGCTCTTGATATGTAGAAGTTTCTAAGGCTCTTAAACTTAGTAACTCATATTTTGGCATTGCTCCTAACCTAAGTCTAGTTTTTTTGGGAAATATTATTAGTAGGCATTGTGTTAATAGCCTCCCTTTAAGGATTTTAATTTTATTAGCATTTATGGTATTGTCTTACTACTTCATTACTTATGAGGAATTGGGGTAACTTAAACTTTGTGTCTCATGAGATGTATGAGGTATCTCACAAGTTTTCTAACCCTCTTTGGGTCATAATAGCTCTGCTATGGTAGCTTTTTCAATTTGTTAATCCTAAAGTTTCAATAAGGTTTACATAGTCTAATATTCTCTAATCTAGTAATGATTAGTACAAATGTTGAATAGTAAAATGGATCAGATAAACACTACCTTAGAAACTCTTCTTGAAGATTGTTAGGGATTAAGAATATAGAGACATAATCATTCAAAGCTCAAAATTATCTTAAATGAGTAGTAACTCTTTGCAATTTATAGTAGTATGAATTCCAATTCTCTCTGGATTACAATACTCACATTTGACTATAAGTAGAACTAGTTATTTATATTTTTAAGTCCTTAGGGTTTGTTTTTCTAGTGTCTTTGTAGGTGTGATTGGATGACAACCAGGTCTCGTAATGACACTTGCAATACGCATTAGGTGCCTAGGTTCTTACCTTCTTCTTTTGTATGGATTTAAGTGATAGCTAGACCCTTCAGCTACTCAGTCGTCCTAGAAAGATTACTCTCAGGGATTTTTTTTTTGAGAAAGCCAACTTTCCTTTCGACAAAATTGACTTTCTTTTCTCCCTCTAATGTATTTTTTAGAGAAAATTGAAAATATATAGTTACTCATTTGATAAAATTCAATGCTCATTGGTATTTATATTGCGTATTTAATTTCAACGTAATTTTTTAGGATTATATATATATATATATATGTGTGTGTGTGTGTGTGTAGATAATTATTAAATTTTCAACAACTCTATATGTTTCCTTTTCTAAGGGAATAATCACACACACACACACACACACACACACACACACGCACACGCACACGCACACGCACACGCACACGCACACGCACACACTCGGTATTTATATTGCTTATTTAATTTCAGTGTAAATTTTTTGGATTTTAAACTCTTATATATATATGAAAATACTTATTAAATTTTAAATACTTTATTAATTTTTGAATAATTCTATACGTTTCCTTTTCTAAGGGAATAATGAGACACACACACGCACGCACGCATGAGAGAGAGAGAGAGAGAGAGAGAGAGAGAGAGAGAGAGAGAGAGAGAGAGAGAGAGAGAGAGAGAGAGAGAGAGAGAGAGAGAGAGAGAGAGAGAGAGAGAGAGAGAGAGAGAGAGAGAGAGAGAGAGAGAGAGAGAGAGAGAGAGAGAGAGAGAGAGAGAGAGAGAGAGCATGTGCATGCTTATATGTGTGTCTTTGGACATAAAATCTTGTATTGGACTCATTCTTATTGAGAGCACAAGATTATCCCAAGCATAAAGCATACCTAGAATTTCCTAAAACTACTTCTTGAAAACTTATCCTAATGGTTCAAGCATGATTCAAATTTCATTATTGGTCATTGTGTACACTTTCTTTATCCTCACCCTCTCTCTTGTTTGTGTGCGTACTGAACATTAATGTTAAGTTTGGAAATAATAAGGTTAATTTTCTCTCAAGTATGAAAAATAGATAAAAACATCACATTAATCCATTTTCTTGGATCACAAGCAACAGCTTTACAATTGTATATTGTGCAATTTCAAAATATGCAAAAGCATTGAAGAATCATGTGTGATTGTAATAATAAGGCGGTAAAGGGGTTCAAACCTAATTAATGTAAATAAATGCTTTGGATCTCAAGGTGTCTATTGATATTCAATGCTCTTGCTTGTCGAATCAATGACTTGTGTTTTGTGTATATTGATTGTTATGGATATACGATAATTATTGCTATGTGCAAATTGGGGGGTTATGGTACTACTCTATATGTGTGAATAAAAAATATAAATTTTGTGAGTTTTTTTTGACTTGCACAAGCCTCTTTAATGTTGTGTGCATTGCACCCTCTATAAGTAGTAATGAAGCTAGATAATGACTTAGTAGCCTCTACACACCGAGAAAGCTAGCTCAAGGCTCATGCATACATGTATAAATATGTGATTGTACTACAACAAGGGATTTACAAAAAAGCCTTCCTAATAGCTTCCACTCCTAGTTTTCAAGATGTAGCAAAATTAAAGGCTTGATTGGATTTGGCCATTGTAGCATTGAAAATTCCACACTAAGGTTAATAACTCAATCTTTCAACACCTACTTTGACAAGAGAAGCTATCATATACCATTTACAAGGTATAAGCTATAGAGATCATCAATTGAAAGTAGTAGGACTTTGGTAGCTAAAGTTCTTTGAGCCAGAGTAGTCTATATCTTTAGAGCCACCAGAAATCATGACGCCCATGATAGATTATGCAAATCCACTTGAGTATGATATGCCTAGAGAGGACGGAGAAGAGGTGGCTCAAAGCTCCCAACAAGTAGCTGAGAGAGCACTTGAGATACAAGAGTGCTACATGAGGATGATCCATGCATTGTAGGCTCCCACTCACTAAGCATCCTCTCAAGAATATGAAGAGAAGTAAGAGGACCTAGAAGAATAGATGAGAAGATACCAAGAGTAAAGAGTAGACTTGGCCATAGCCTTTGACTTTAACATGTCTTAGCAGGATAGGTTTCCAAAACTCTACTCTTGAGCATAGTAAAAAAATTTCTTAGGAGGATAGGTATCCTAAAAGTCAATCCATCTAATGGGGTGTCTAACTTGCACATTACCAACCACTTATTGGAGAGAGAGAGAGAGAGAGAGAGAGAGAGAGAGAGAGAGAGAGAGAGAGAGAGAGAGAGAGAGAGAGAGAGAGAGAGAGAGAGAGAGAGAGAGAGAGAGAGAGAGAGAGAGAGAGAGAGAGAGAGAGAGAGAGAGAGAGAGCAAAGGGTCTATCTTAAATAGGTGCACCGCACATTCACTGCACTTAGGGGTCCTTAAGTTAGACATGACCATTGGCTTTAGTCTTGGCTTTGGTCTACCAACTCCATTTCTAACCTATTAGCCCTTTCTCCATGACACAACATGATGGCACATCAAGGGAATGACATCTTAGGCTTACTCGGATGACTTGCCACCCTAAGCATTGCACTACATAATAAAATCTTATACCAAGTGGATCTTCAAGTGTGGGACAACATTCCAAGCTTGCTTGAAATCCAACCCATCTCCTAGTTGCACTTGCATAAGGACCTTGCATTGCATAGTAAGGTAGTCACATCCATAAGGAGAGCACACTAGTTGCACAATAAAACCTTATACAAATTGGGTCCTCAAGTATGGTACAACATTCCAAGCTTGCTTGGAATTAAATCCATATCCTAGTTGCACTTGTAAGAGTACCTTGCGTTGTATAGTAAGATACTCATACCCCTAGGGAGAGCACACTGATTGTAGGTATATTGAAGACCTAAGGAGCATCCAACAATGTTGGCCCTAGCCACATAGCCTTTATAGTAATTGTGCATCTATGAAATCTTCATCCACATCTTCGAGCTACCACTTGCCATATCCATAATGACGGACCTACCTTGTCATTGATGGCAATTATCACTCTTATAACAAGACCAGCACTTCAAGACCATCCCTAGTATGAAGATTCTACCCATAATATTGTATGGCAATGGATTGGTAATCGTCTATGATGGGATACTGTTAATCTCATTTTTAAAGGACTAGGAAGAAAAAAGGTGCAAAGTGTCAGAAGTCAACTTAATGGATACATGTTTTGATCTTCATCAAAAGTTAAAATGTTGAGATATTTATAAAATTTTTAAGAAGATATTATGCTACAACTATATTATTTGAGAGTGAGACTCTCTCTCATGCAAATTGTGTCACGTTTTCAATTAGGAGAGAGCTAAATTAACCTTCAAAAGTATGCATGTATCACAAAGGAATTAAGTACCTAAGAAAGGGACATGGTGCCCAACTTTTGGGGGAACCTTAAAACTCCAAACCTTTATAAGGCTAAGAAGTGAATAGAGGGGCTCATTCTTGTGTGTCCACTTTGAGCTCCTCTTACAACCATATTCTACATTTGAGAGAGAGAGAGAGAGAGAGAGAGAGAGAGAGAGAGAGAGAGAGAGAGAGAGAGAGAGAGAGAGAGAGAGAGAGAGAGAGAGAGAGAGAGAGAGAGAGAGAGAGAGAGAGAGAGAGAGAGAGAGAGAGAGAGAGAGAGAGAGAGAGAGAGAGAGAGAGAGAGAGAGAGAGAGAGAGAGAGAGAGAGAGAGAGAGAGAGAGTTCACGCCAAAATCGGCCTATGAGACAAAACCATGTACAAGATTGATCATCACTAGATGTCTAAGTGTGACATGCTAAAAGATGGTCAATGCTATATTGTGAAACTATGAAAAGAAGCTAAGGTGATGTACAAGACAAATAGTGCCCATGTAGGGATACAATAGGAGGATCAATTAGTACACATCTAGCTATGTGGCTGAATGAGATAGATACATCTACTTCCACCCAATCAAGATCGATGCATATAGTATGTCACATATTCTTGATAATAATTCAGAGTGGCATCAAGATTGATCCCTTAGCTCTACCATACGTGTTGCTTATGTTGAGACAAATCTCTCTAGTGTAGCCTTTGTGTTTGGTACCCTTATATTTGTGTTTGATGTGCTGCTCTAATCTCCTCAACTCTTTGGACTATCACCCCTTGCCATGCAGCTACTATGTGTGGAGTCAATGTTTTGAAGAAATCAATAAGATGTGATTGACATCCCCCTCTTTATGTGGTGCCTACTTACTTGTAATAAAGATTTGTGGAGCCTATGAATCTCAACTAAGAACTAGCCTAGGTCGTGCTAGTTTAGGGACTCCATGACTAGTATGAGGGAGGTGTCTCCTCCAAATAGCATTGTGCATCTAGCTTGGGCTATGCTGTAGGCTTTGCATTTACAGATATAGTGCTCCTCACTCTCCACCTAGGCTGCTCCCCTCCTAGTTTCAATCTCTAATTAATGAGAGGGTATCAAGAGATGACCAATGACTACTCACATCTCATGTGGCATGGGTGCATTGAGATATCTAGGTCTCATGATGAAACCATTCCTTGTAGTCCTCATAAAGTGATCCTTGTAGTACAACATCTTTAAGAGGCTACTGAGGTGAAATCCATGTGCCCTATATGTACAATTGATGAAGGTCTTGTCACATGATCGAGTTCCTCTCAACGTGGGAGAGGTGTATGAAGGGGAAGTCAAGGTCATACTGAAAGTGGAGGAGATGCTCCATATTGATCCCAAATCCTATGAGCCACTACTCAATTTGTGTATACCATGAAGTCTCATGCCTTGCCTAAGCTAGCTATTGAGAGACCTCAAAGGCTCTCCTAGGTAGTCTATCTAGATGCATGTCACGTCCTTTGTGTATGAAGCTAAATGGTCTTAAAACAAAGGGCCTCCATCATCATGAGGGTGCATGATGACCTATGGTCTCTCAATTTGTGTGCATAGGTATCTAGCCAACAGGACAAGGGTCGAAATAGATGTACAAGGCATCATTGCTAGTGGGAGCAGTGTGTTGAATAGCCATCTTTGTATGTGGGGTTCCTAGAACTATGCATGGCAGCATTCTTTCTCCATCATGGCCAATGTTGTATACCTTCTTGTGAGTTGATCTCTGGCTACATGTGCCATGGTAAATCTCTTGACCGATGTAGTGAATGCGACCCCTAAGTAGACATATGAGTCCAGAACCTCCACTTACCTTGCTCCTAGATGAAGGACATGCTACGGAAATGGATCAAATTATTCATCGATCACATTTGAGTTAACCCAAACTAGATGGAACTCAAAGAGAAGTTATAACTAGTCTTTGAGATGTGGTGACAATATCTTCTCTCATTAAATCTCTGAAAGTGCTAATTTTGGCTAAAGTACAATCTCATCTTGGAGCAGGTGGTTTCCAAGAATGGCATTGCTATTGATACAAAAAATATTTCGGTTAGCATGGACTCACTTCCATTGACTAATTTGAGAGGGATTCAATGCTTCCTAGGCCACATATGTTATTATAGGGGTGATTTATGTTAAACTATTATTTATTTCAAGTCCTCTTTACAAGCTTTTTATACCTCCAAAGTGGAGAAAAACATGCCAAGCTACTTATGAAGTGTTGGAGGAGGTTCTAATATCTAGATCTATTTACAAGACGTAGATTGGACAATTGTGTTCCATGTCCATATCAACACAACATAGACTTCCTCGTGAGATTTTGCAAGCACATATCTCTCTTGTGCAAAAATGGAAATTCCAAAATCAAAAGAGAAAAACTTGCTTTGAAGAAATTTTAGTATTATTTACTTATAACATCATTCACCTTTTATTAGTTCATCAAGTGCTTCTTTCCTTGGCACATAGATCATACGGTACATTGGAAAGAATTTCTATATGGCTTACGCTTATATATATATAGTGATCATGCACAAGAGAAAGAAACATTACATGGCCAACTGCATGTCTAGTATAACAAGTAGTTAAGAGGTTACTAGAGTTGATGATAATCTACTTGACACCCACTTGTTTAGAACCGACAAAGAGGTGTAGCTTTTCAAAGCTAACATTATACTTTATTGGGCATATGATATCAAATGATTGTGGGACAATTGTATTGATTAGGCCAAGATGGTTCTTTGAGGAGATGTGTATGTGAGTATGAAATGGAGGATTGTGAAGCATAGGAGGGGTAGTAAGAGGTCACTTCACTAACATAATTGTAATGGTGACCTTCTTTATTCAAAGATGTGGCTAGAGTTGTCAAGCATTGCGACAACCTGTGAGTCCATAAAGTGCTAATCCATGTGGCTAGACTTGGCAAGTATTGCAAGAAAGTGCTAATCCAAAAGAATAAAATGAATTAGCATTGGTCATAGCCCATTGGGCCTTTGAAAGAGGTGTATTGATTTTAGAGAATCCATTCATGGAGCCACTTAGCACTCTTAAGTAAGGTATGCCATAGTTGTGATTGACTACATTACAAAGTGGATCGAAGCTCAGGCCACATAGAAAAATCATGCGAAGGAGCCATGATGGGGGCTTTGCTCGTAATTCCTTGGGGCACATTAGGACTAGTCTAACAATCCATGGGAGCCTACGATAGATCTTTGGGAAGGCCCTACTGCTAGCTTAGGGTGGATTGGTGGGTTTACCTTGGCGTGGACTCTAATTCATGGATAGGTAATTGATGGGAATAAAGCAAGGATTGTAAACTTGTTTTGTAATAAAGTTGTATGTATTCTCAAAAATTGTTTTGTAATAGTAATTGTGCTAAAATT
This sequence comes from Lygodium microphyllum, assembly GCF_053477565.2. Classification (NCBI taxonomy): domain Eukaryota; kingdom Viridiplantae; phylum Streptophyta; class Polypodiopsida; order Schizaeales; family Lygodiaceae; genus Lygodium; species Lygodium microphyllum. The sequence goes on from NC_141150.1 coordinate 44,445,445, forward strand.
ATGTGAACGAATGTTCTAATTGGTCTAATTAAGGAAGTTGCTTGTATGTGTCAAATTAATGTGACATGTACTAGTAAATTAAGCAAATCCCATCTCAATGGGATGTGAGAGGGTAGATTCCCAATAAAATCATCTTATGGTAGGGTTGTATTAGTTAGTTGAGAGGTTTTCCATATAAAATTAGATTAGGAAGATCTAGGAAAAGACAACTGTCTTAGAGTGTTGTGTTCAGAACCCAAGTTAATGTCATTATAGGTGATTAAAGTGAGATTTGAGGGTTTGATGCACTTAGCTCCCCCTCATTTCTTACTCTCCTTAAAAAAAGTGTGACTAATGTCTACTTTAGTTTGGCTTGGCTTGCATAAGTAGCTAGCCACAACTAAGGCTAGGACATTTGTTAGGAGAACTTGGAAGTCTTTTAGGACATTTTTTAAAAGGTAGATCCTCTTGGGCATGAGATGGAGCTTCCCTTGTGAGGATGGACTCAAGAGATCATACACTACAAAGTTTGGATATTCCTTGGGAGTATTGGATGGAGTTGCCTAGATGCATCCCTTGATGGACTACCAAAATCGTACTATCAATGGTATGTTATGTAGGCATGTTACAAATTTTTGGCAATAGTTCTAAGAGGTATAGTTTGAGGGGTCCTTTACTTTAGAGAAGGTGGTGTGGACTAGATGTCATTCATTCCATTGATTAGAAAATGTCAAATGTGTTTGATAGATACTTGTCTTGTATGTGCATGTACTAATGAAAGGAATTATCTAATGGTTGGAAGCCTCCATTGCAATATTTTTAATTTTCTTATCTACTAATCAAAATGGAGTTTGATCTTTTGTGGTCTTGTAAGTAGTGCAATGTGTGCCCACAGGGCTACCATGACATGCTATTTGAATCCCTCCTAGAGGCTAACACAAGTCTTCGTAAGAATGTTGATTAAGACATTGTTTGTAGATTATGCTTGGTTGTTTGCTTTAGGATAATAGGGTGGTGATCATTTGAATAAGTAGGAATGTTGAAAGTAGGTGTTTAATCAATTGCTTAATGAAATTACATAAAGTGCATTGAGCTTAGCTTCTAAGGATAGCAAACTCTTCTTTGGGTGTACATAAAGAAATACCATGTTCCCTTCCTTGAAGGTTCATTTCTATATTTCAAGATTGGCATAAGCCTTTTGGCGATCCTTAATCACTTGAATATCTTGTCTTATGGCTTTAACTTGCTCATCCATTTCTTCTAACATCTTCTTGGAAACTTCCACCTTTAGAGTGGTGGTTGGAGAAATTGAGTGGAGTGAGGTAGTCTTGCCATGCAAAGCCTGGAATAGGGTCATCTTGACACTTTGATGTGATAAGAGGTATTATAGGAAAACTTTCCTAAGGGGAGATATTGTATCCAATGCTTAGGTTGTTTGCAATAATATGTGCTTATGCTTTATTTATGCATCAATTTGTGGATGCCTTACTATTGAGTCCCAATAGCCTCAAATAAGATTTACTAAAATTGAGAAGTGAATAGGGAATTTTGATCTCATTGATGATCTTTTTTGATATACCGTGAAGCATAAAGATCTCCTTAACAAGAAATCTTGCAATATTTGAAGTTTGTAATTCTTCTTGATAGAAAGAAGATAGATAATCTTTGTTAACATGCCTATCATCAACATGATAGAGTCATATTCTCCCTAGACTGAGGGTAACCCGACCATGAAATCCATGTGCATGAATTTTCACTTGATTTGTCTTGAGCAATGTCAAGTGGTTGGGAGCTTGTCTAGCATCTTGACATGCTTTGCTTTTACTCTTTGGCAGTTTAGGCATTCAATGGTATACTTAAGTATATCCCCTCTTAGCTTCTTTTGGTAGTAGCTCTTCCTAATTGTGTTGAGTGTCTTGGCATTGCCATGGTAATCTAAAAATGGGAAAGGATGTGCCTCCCAAAGTATTATCTTCTTCAAGTCTTGAAACATTCTAGGATATATAGCCTCTTCTTGAAGTATACAATCTCTTCCTCAATAGAGAAATCCTAGAATCTAAGCTGTAACTTTAATCTCACTCCTTACATTGAACGCCTCTTCTTAATTGTTTGCATTTTGGATGCTTTTCAACTTTCTCTTGCTAATTGAATAATGGGGTTGTTGGAAATTGACACTATGGAGGGTAGTAATTTTGCTCTTGAAGGTTTTTCCAAGTTGAGAGCATTGAGAAATGCTTTGTAGCTTAGTATGCTTACAACATCATTCCTTGCCTGGTTCATATTTGATCTTGAAGTTGTACTTTTGTCAAAATTCATTCCACCTTTGTTGTCTCATATTTAGATTAGGTTGAGTGAAGATTCATTTGAGACTCTTATGATCGATTTATAAAATAAAATTCTTTTCAACCAAGTAGTGTCTCCATAACTTGAGAGCACAAATCATAGCTAACAATTCTAAATCATGAGTAGCATAATTTTCTCTCATGTGTCTTAGCTTCCTTGAGAACATATGTCCCTTTTGCATAAGTACATAGCCTAGTGCAAGAGAGCTTGCATTTGTCTCAACCTCAAATTCTTAGTTCAAATTGAGAATCTTTATAATGGGAGCTATTACAAAACTTATTTGAGTCTCTCAAAGCTAGATTGCTCAATTGGGATCCGCACAATGTAAGTTTGTTTCTTGAGTAGGTTGGCAATCAAGGCATAATACTTATTGAGAAAGACTTGGTACCATTTGATCAATCCCAAAAAGCTTCCAACTTTCTTAACCAAGTTTGGAGGTGTCCAACTTTCTTAACTAAGGAAGCCCTTTTGCTACTGGACTTGCTCTTGGCATAAGTCAATCTCTTGATTAACTTCTCTCTTAGGGAAGGAATTTTGGTTAGCTCTTGAGGAAAGACATCTTAAAACTCTTTTATCCAAGAGGATTCCTCTTTTGATTCTTTGTCTTGGCTACTCTTTTTGAGTTTAATAAAATAGACATACAGTCCTTTCCTTAAGTCTTGTGGGATGTGTGAATGTTTGGCCAACTAGAATTTTGATTTACCAACTTCAACTTGTGTTGTCACTTGATTTCCTCTCAAGTTTTAGAATGAGACTTTGACTTTCCAACAATGGATGTGGCATCATTGGGGATTAACCAATCCATTCCTAAGAGGAACTCATTGGTACCCAAGTTCATGACACAAAAACTTGTGTTAATAGGATCATTACTTAGATCAAACTCCACATTCCTAAGAATGTGGGAGATATCTTTCATGCACAACTCATTGGTAAGAAGGTGGGAGATATCTTCTGTGCAAAACTTCGTTTAGTTGTTCCCGTGTGGCAACCAATTCCAAGGTTCCATTGGCTCTTGGCACCATATTTTCTACCATAGATGCACTTTTCTTATTAATTTCAATTTAGCTATCATGGCTTGATTTGGAATACTAGTCCTCCATTATTTCAATCCACATCTCGGCATTGATTTTGACATCTTTATTCTTGCCATCAAACTCGAGTGGCTGAACTTATTTAAAGAGAAAATTCTTCTCTTGTGTTTTAATAGGGTGAATGGTAGGTGTGACACCCTAAATTACAACACAAAAAACTATATTAATAAAGTTATTAAGTTTTCATATATAAACCTTGTCACATTTCAATGTATAGTTCACAAATATGTTAAATTTTTGTACAAATGAAAGAAGAGAGATATCATTTATTCAAAATTTTCCAATAGTCAAAATGCTTCACATCATGATAGGGATCCTTTTACAAAAGCTTATTCATCAAAAGCATATCCATCAATAGTTTTGTAAAATAGAGGTTGAAGATAGCTATCTAGGGTTTTGTATTGAGAAGAAAGGTTTGGGTAACCTTCTTTACAATCATTGTGGCAGGAAGATTAGCCTAAAATAGCATCATGATTGGCCAGAATAAATTAATATAACTTGCTCATAAATGTAATAGATAAACTTGAATTCACTTTAGGTTTGTTTGGATATGAGCAAGGCGATCGACATTGATGAAGTAGTACATACCATCCTGCACCCAATGCCTTTCACCATACAATGGAGATGGGTCATCAATTTGATCCAAGATAAACATGGATTGATCCCTCTAGCTAAAATCCCAAGTACATATGCTTGAAGTAAACATATCCCAAAATAATGCGTGACAACCCGCACACACTTATTCCAATGCACACCTATGTAGATAATCCTAGCATGCTACACATCACTCAATTATGCACACATAGGTACACTTGACCTAAGCATCCACTATCATCCAATATAATGCACATAGACTAGTGTATACATGCACACGTGCACTACTGTGTCCTAAAAGACTCCTTAGGTTCCCTAATAAATGTTTTGGCATCAATTGTGAAGAGCTAATTATGCAAGTCAACCCGAATCAAAGCATATCTATGTCACACGGCTCAAGGAGAGTGAGAAATGAGGGGGCTTTGAGCGTACCAACCCCTCCATCCCTAGGATAAAGTCTCATTTAGATCTCGTAAAACAATACTAAGTTAGGTTCTGAGGATAGCATTTTAGAACGATCATAGATTTGATGCTTCTTAGATCTTCCTAATCTAATGTTTCTACAAAAAACCTCTTAGTTAACCAAGACCACCCTGCCATAGATGAATTCATCGGGAATCCATCCTTTTACTTCTTATTTAGGCGATATTTTTTAATTGACTATTTCCCTATCACATTAATTTAATACATATAAACAATATCCTTAATTAAACTCGTTAAAATATATTTATTTAAATAGTTTTAGCATAGACACAAATACAACTAGAAAAAAATCTTTGAGAAAGCATAAAGCTTTATTATAAAAGAAGTTTACGATCCTTGCTTTATTCTATCAATTTACAATCCATGAAGAAGAGGATTCCAACTAAAAAGGCAAACCCATCAATTTTCCCTTAGCTAGCATTGGGGCCTTCCAAGAGACTTCGGGGGGGGGGGGGGGGGGGGGGGAGACTAGTCTTAGTGTGTCCCAATAAATTGTAGCTAGAGCCCTTTTGGATCCTTGGTGCCTTCTAGCTAACTACAAGTCCCTACGGAGAGGCCTCTCATGTTCACTGCAGTCCTAGCATCTGAAGCAAAAAATCGGGGGAGACCAAGCACACTCCTTAAAATCAACATCTTGACTTCGAACACACAGATAATCAAACAATCCTTTGTGATGCATGAAGCAATCCTTTGCAATATATTCCATGCATAGGGTTTATTTAAGTTCCTTCCTCTCTAGAAAAGGGTTCCGCTCAACAATCATGTTTTCATGAACTTAAAGTAGGACTTAATCCACCTCTTTCGATAGAAAGTCATTCTTGGGGTTGTTATGATACTTTTAATTAGCCTAGTGATTGTTCCTAAGATCAAGTCCATATCTCATTGAGAACTTAGGTCTTCCTCAACCTTAGCCTCTACTTTAAATTACAAGGATTCATCACAACAATTTGTTCTAGGGTCATGGCAACCTTTCTTTGTAGGGTTTTTTGGAAGGAAATTCTCTATGCATATATGTTGGGAGGTCCTTTTAAACTTTTCCATCATAACTCTCTTAGCAAGGATAATACCTTACTAGTCAAAGAGATGATAATTCTTAGTTAAGAGATCAAAACTATTAGAATGTATGGTGCTAAAGGTAGTGTTAAAGGCACATACAGTATATGACAAAATGTTGTATCCCATAAGCAAAGGGAGAAAACGTGTCCTAGTTGAAAAGTTGTAAAAGAATGTACTTGGATTAACTATCCAAAAGTCAAGTATATTTCATATTATCATGATTATCTATTTGTTCTTCTTCTTTCCCCCATAGTTAATTGTCTTCCTCTTGCTTGCTCAAACCATGTTCAAAGAAGTAGCCATAGTTGTGCATGAGTTCAAAGAAGCTCGAGACAAGGAAGGTGTTGTTGTTTAAGAAACTTTTGAAGTAGAGATTGAAGGTTGGGAGATGCCTAGCTCATTGGAGAATGTCATTATATTTGAGGTATAACTCTTCATTGTATTCATGATCAAAATTTAATTTATCTTTGAAGGCCTTCATTATTAAGAGGCGAAGGAAGGACAACTATTAGAGGGGTTTGCAAGTCTTATCTTACTCAAGTCTTGTGCCATTTATCACTTGTGATGGGGCTGCTTAAGGGGGACAACTTATTGACAAGATGAGGCCCTACTTGTGGCTAGAAGTTTAGGGCCTACTTATTCTAGAAGCAACATGCTTGCTTCTCTGCCATAAATAGAGAGGAGGAAAATAGAGGTTTTAAAGGTGCTTATTTGAAGAATTTGAAGCACAGAGAATTTGGTTGTTGGTGACTTGGACCTGATTGGCATTGTCATAATATATATGCTCTCAACCTAATTTGTGAGGGGCAAAACCGGTCGCTTACTATCCAGAAACCAATCTCTTTTTTAACTCTTATCTATTAAGGGTACTAAACCTTAAAATATTAAGTCTTGTTCACACCTTTTTTCTTTGAACTAGTTCACATTTAGTCCCTATTTACATTGACTGCATCAAATTGGCTTGTTCTAAAGCCCTTTCATCGCATTCATTTTCAATGCCAAAAGAGTTGGAACATGTGAATGAAGGCTTAATACATATGAATCAAGGTTTGCTGCAAGGGATAGCACAAGTAAACTAGGGTATCATTGATCTTCAGTTTCAAGAACTCATTTCAACCATAAAAGAAATTGGTAGTAAGCCACAAAGAGAACCTCAAACTATTACAGATCCACATGCAACCCCTCTTCTTGGTATTTTTTCCCATCCAAACAAAGAAAGTTCTGAGCTAGCTATGCATACTTTTGAAAGAGGAGAACCATTAAGAGTGATGGGTAACCATCACCCTTCACAAATCCATGGCATTCATACCACAAGGCCTCAGTTTAGCAGCCCAAAGGATAGTCTTAAACATGAAGAGGAATAAGATAATAATTGATGGGATGATAAATATTTCACTTCTCTTGTACAAATATAAATATTGTTGTGTGAGCTATCGGTAAAGACCTCTCTATTCCCAAAATGTTTGAAATAAAAGTAGTGGAAAAGTTTAGGGGTAATGGTTTCACACTTGGAAAATGAAAACATGTTCCATCTAATCTGAAAAGACTTTTGGGAAATATTTGAAGAACATGAGGTTCTTGTTGACCCAACTTGGAGAAGAAAGAATAATAAGGCTCTTGTCGATCCAACTTGAAGAACATGATGCATGGGGCTTGCCAGATGATGTTCTTCATCACATATTGGGGATTACAAATTCAAAAGAAGCCTGGGACAAGTTAAAAAAAACCTTTGACTCCCAACAAGTAGAGAATTCAAAGATAAATCTTTTAATGGACATTTTAAAGCTAGATTTAAATAATTATGATTCCTTAACTTTACTACTAAATAAATTTAAAAGCTTGAAGGTGCAATTATCTTCTATTAAAAAAGTTATCCAAGAAGATGAAGCCATTACTATGCTATTAAATAGTGTGGACAAACCTAACAAAGGATTCAAATAGGTGATAGCAACTTTGAGAAATTTGCTAGATAGAAAACTCAACTTAATGGAAGCTGCTTTATATGAGCAAGAAAGTAAAATCAAAGAGAAGGCCCAAGAGACTTCACCAAGCCCCATAGTATCTACAATCTATATAAAGGATATTCAAAGATTGTTTGCATGATATGTCAAAAAATTGGACACAAGGGTCAAGATTGTTGGAGCAAAGGAAAAGCTGAGTACAAGAACAACAACAATTTGGACATATTAAGAAACATTGCTAAAATAAGAAAGGAAAATATGTACAAGTATCATCATATTTTGAATAATATAATCTAACTCATTTCTAAGATGTTGTATTGCCCATACTCTTTTGACACTACAATATTAAAAGGCCTTATAGGCATTACAGGGGGAACCCTACATCCTTAGGTGTAGTTATCTAAAGGGTAAGCTAGCACCAAGGGGAGATGTTAGAATGTATGGTACTAGGCAATGCTAAAGGCATATGCAATGTATGACAAAGTGTTGTATCCCACAAGCAAAGAGAGAGAAGTGACCAATTTGAAAATTAAGCGATAGTTATTTATAGCTAGTAAACAATGTTCCCATTGTTGCAAGTAAAGATATTCTAATCAATTTAAATGGCATCTTCCTTATGGACTTAGTTCCATCATGGGTGGGAATGGTCTTGATGAAAATTCTCTTCTATGCGACTACTTTATTGTCCATCTACTTAAGTCCCATGGCGTCTAGGATTTCTGAAACCTAAGCAGTTATGTTACTCTATCTTAACTCTCTTATTACCAATCAATGCTTCAACTAGTATTATTGCGAGAGCATAAATATAATACAAAGATGGGCACTTGATGATGTGGGTGGAACCTCGTTTGTTCATGCAATCTCTTGTCCAATGCCAATTCTTCTTTGCAAGGGGATCATGAATACATGAACTCTTATAATGTGTTCCTTCCTTTATTTCTTCTTATGTCCTTCTCATGCTTGTATGTCCACCACAAGGCAAAAGGACAAGGCAAAAAAGGAATATGTAAGTTTGGCAAAGCAAGGGAATATCTTTGCATGGAGAGGAGAATAATTCCTAGAGAGAGCTTAGCAGAATGATAAGAAAGAGAGTAATATGGTACTTCTAGATTTGGAAGATGATGCATCTTTGGTGGGTTGAGGATGGAGCGTAGAAGGGATGGGAATGTGACAATGATGAAGATAATAGTGAGCTTGAATAGGGGATGAGAAGAGTATTGATATCTGAAAATTAGGGAATCAATAGGTCAATTTAGGAATTGGTGGAGTAAGTGCGGAAAAGATGATCCATGGGAAAAATGATTCATAGAGGAGGAGGACGAGGTGAAGCTTTGATTCGATTCTCCCTTCTTTTCTATCTCTCTCTCTCTCTCTCTACTCCCCTTTTTGCTCTTCTCTTCTCTCTCTCTCTCTCTCTCTCTCTCTCTCTCTCTCTCTCTCTCTCTCTCTCTCTCTCTCTCTCTCTCTCTCTCTCTCTCTCTCTCTCTCTCTCTCTCTCAATATGAATTCTTGAAGAGCATTCAAAAGGTTAACCTTAAGATTATGCTTAAAGACTATTTATATAGCCTTGCGGTGATTATTGTGATCAATGCAAGGTCACAGGCTCTCCTAATCTCCTCCTCGATTCCTCCAACGATGGTTGTGAGGGAGTCAACTTTCTTTTCTTGTTATAAGATCCGAGATACATGCTTGACTTTCTTATATACTTAAAAGAAATATGGTAAATATTATGCTGGCACAGAGAGAGAACATATGAGAGAAAAGAAAGCTATAGAGAGAGAGAGAGATAGAGAGATTGACAACACACTAAGGACTGGAAGATGGGCCACCCCCCCTCCCCCCCTTGTGGAGTTATATTATTGACAAGGAGCAAGCTCCTCCGTTACACATAAACCAGTTTCTTAACTTGTAGATCTTGGGAACAAGATCACGGTTCCTTGCACGATATACAATTGGCTAACACTTGCACAACTTGGAAGTTGGCACCTTTTGATTCTTCTTGAGTCTCTCCTTCTCTCCTACACAATATGTGTAGGGCTTTTCTCTTGGAGCTTGATTTCAGTAGAGCTTCCACAGCACTTGCACCTTCTCTTCTCCTCTTAGAACTTGATTTTAGCAAAGCTTTTGCAGCACTTGCACCTTCTCTCCTTCTCTTGGAACTTGATTTCAGCAAGGCTTCCACAACACTTTCCCCTTCTCACCTCCTCTTGGATGCATGCAAAGTGATGCTTCCTTCACCTCCTCCACACCCAAGGAGAGTCTCCTCTTTTATAGGCTTTCAAGAGCTTTTGTTCTTGGAGAGAGACTTGAGTACCAAGATTGGAAAGGTTGATATTCATGCACGATGTGGCTGTTCCAGGACCTACTCTGCAGCACCAATTTTGAGATATCTCTTTGTGAATTGTTCGAATGGGAGGGAAAACGTCCAACACAAAAGTTGTAGATTTTTTTTTGATAACCTTGGCAAGCCAATTTTAGAGATAGTCTTTCTATCGTGAGATATTTTAAAAATAAATTCACCATGTCTATTTTAAGAAAAATAACTTTTTAAACTATACTCTTAACTTGTGGTTATGCAACCACCTTGAGCCATGGATAAGGAGAGTTCATTAGATTTCCTTGGGCCTCAACCTTAAGATTGAATTCCACACAAAAGCTTGTGTTATTTTAGACCTTAGAAAGAGAAAATCACTTCTCTCCTCACTTCCAGAGGATCATGTCTCTTGTCTTTCTTAGTGAGAGAATTACCTCTCTCGTCTTTCTTAATGAAAGAAAATACCTTAAACCTTGACTTGTAAGGGAGAGGATGACCCCAAATGAATGCAATGCTCATTACACACAAGTAAACGTTCCGAGGCATCCTCGGATGCACACATAGATACATGTATACAATGCTAATGCACTTCCTCTTCTTAGAACTCAATCGATCTTCATTTATGTGTAACTCCTTGGTTCTTGTGTACACTCTTACACTTGGCAGACACATCCTTCCCCCTTCATAACTTGTACTACATGTACCAAATATCCTCGTCACAGTGCTCTGATCACCCCATTAAGTGATGCACTAGGAATATTGGTTTCTAAATGGTCTCATGGCCATGCTAGATCATCATCAACACTTAAAGAAAAGTGAATCATTAATTTATTGACATAAATTTATTAAATAGAGAATGCGTAATAAGCAATTAATTTAGTGATATCCCTTTGGCTTCTAAACAGTTGACCCCAATTGTAGAGGGGATACATAGTCCTTAAGAAGATCTAGAAAGTCTTGTAGTTCTCTCTCAGTCATAAATTGAGTGTCCAATGGGGGATAATTCTTAAACTTAACTAGATACTTCCGTAATACCTTACTTGACGTTAGAGTACTGTCTTGATGGTGTAAAATTCTCTCAGGTACAAGGAACTCTTCTGTTTCTTCTACGTCAGGTAAATTGTCCTTGATTGGTTCCATTTGAGGTTCTCCAATATAGGGACGTAGCAAACTTATATGGAAACCATTATGAATGTTCCAATGACTTGGTAGATCCAAACAAAAAGTCACATAATTTATCTTATCTGTGATCTTGAAAGGGTAATAATAATGATTAGAAAGCTGAACCAATTTACCCTTTTGACCTTTTTGCTTCTTCAAGTGAGCCTTCTCAAACTTAAGAAGAACATACTGTCCCAACTTGAGATCTAACTTACGACGATGCTTATCAGCTTCACGTTTATGCTTCTCTTGTGTCCTTTGGATAGTAGCTTTTACTTGAGTGAAAGTTGTATCAATGTCTCTAACAAACTCATCTATTGCAAAGTTCTTATTCTTCATAAGAAGAATGGGTGGTAAATTAGGCTTACCATAGATGATCTCAAAGGGTACCTTACTAGTACTAGAGTGCACCGTATTATTGTATGCAAACTCTACTAAAGGCAAATACTTTTCCCATTCTCTTTGATTATCAGAGACATAGGATTTCAAAAGTTCTAGAACAATAGAATTAGCACTTTTACTTTGCCCATCCATTTGAGGATGATAAAAGGATGAAAACTTTAACTTTGTCCCAAGGTTCTCGAAGAGAGCTTGCCAAAAGAGGCTGGTCATGTAAGGATCTCGATCACTTATAATGGACTTAGGCATGCCATGATGCTTGAAAATATGAGCAATGAATAACTTAGCCATATGATCGGACTTTGATTGTCTTTCGCATAGGTATACAGTGAGCTTGCTTACTGAATCTATCAATGATAGTCCAGATTGCATCATTGCGTGCTTGTGTGTGAGGAAGCTCCATGATAAAGTCGATGGCTATACTTTCCCAAGGCTCATTGGGAATAGGTAATGCCTTAAGTAGACCAGGTGGTTTATGCTTGTCATACTTTACTTTTTAACATATATTGCACTCATGGACATATCTTTCAATGTCGGCTCTAAGAGTGGGCCAAAAGAAATATCTTTCCAATGCTTGAGTAGTGGGTGGAATACCGCTATGTCTAGCATATGGAGATGCATGTGCTTCATCCATTACCTTGTGTCGCATTGGTAATGCTACACAAATTGCTTGACAATGATACAAATAACCATCTCGAATCGAGTAAGGTGTAATTGACTGACTTGAGTTAAAAGCTGATCCTATATGGTTAAGAAGTTGGAATCAATAGCATACATTTTTGGTAAATCCATGAACTCGTTATGGTAAACAATTGTGATTGCATTCACTCGAGGTTGCCGTGATAGAGCATCTGCTATCGCATTCTTAGTTCTAGATGTGTGAAGGATTTGAAAATGAAACATAAATAAGAAATTTGCCCAATGCATCTGTTTCTCTAAGAGCTTCTTCTGAGTGAGAAAATATCTTAGACTTTGGTAATCTATTTTAATAACAAAATTTGCACCAAGTAAATAGTGTTTCCATACTTGAAGAGTATGCACCACCGCCATAAGCTCTTTCTCATATACTAGATCATGTAGCTCATGGTCCTTGAGGCATCGGCTCTCAAATGCTACTGCATGATGCTCTTGGTTAAGCATAGCTCCAATGCAATCCCTAGAAGCATCGCAGTGAACTTCAAAAGGTTTTTGAAGATCTAGAACTATGAGAACTGGTTCTTGAGTCACAAGAAACTTAATTCTTTCAAATGCTTGTAGTTGCCTTGATCCCCAGCAAAAAGGCATTCGCTTCTTAGTAAGGCCATGTAGAGGAGATGCAACATATGCAAAACCTCGTATGAACCTCTTGTAGTATGAACATAGGCCCAAGAAATTTCTAACTTCATGTACAGAAGTAGGTGTAGCCCATTCAACAATGGCTTGAATCTTCTCAGGATCCATTCTTTCCAAATTGTGAGAAACAATATGGCCCAAATAATGAATTTTTGAAAGGAAAAATTCACTATTCTTAGCATTGACCTGTAGTCTATGCTTGCAAAGCTCTTGAACAATAATAGATATATGTTTTCTATGCTTGCCTTCAGACCGTGAAAATATTAGAATGTCATCAAAGAAGACACATGTGAACTTTGAGTGAGGTCTAAAAATTCTCTCCATCATTTGATTGAATGTGGCGGGTGCATTACTCAAACCAAATGGCATGACTAAAAACTCGTATAGTCCAAATGTTATATGAAAAGCTGTCTTATGAACATCTTCATGTGCTATCGGTATCTGGTGATAGCCGGTCTTGAGATCAATGCAACTAAAGATACTAGCCCCTTGCAACTTATCCAAGATATCATCTATCCTTGGGAAAGGAAAACGATTCTTGATTGTGATCTTGTTCAAAGATCTGTAGTCTATGTACATACGGAAAGAACCATCTTTCTTTTGAACAAGTAAGACTGGAGAGTAGTATGGAGAAGAGCTAGGTTGAACTAACCCTTTTTTCAACAATTCATTTACTTGTGTTAGGACCTCCTCTTTGCTGACTTGCACTTACTCAGTAAGGTGGTTGGTTAGGTGGTGAATTGTTTAGAATAAGATCAATTGTGTGACCTTCCAAGCGCTTAGGAGGTAACTCTCCTGGGAGTGAATCACTAAAACAATCTTCATATTGTTTAACAAAATCATGTCTGACTTGATCAATTAAAGAGAGGGGTTCTTTTGAAGTCTGAGACTTAGAAGCATTAGTTGGTATTGTGTGTTCATTAGAGGCATCAAGTGCCCTTGAGTCATTAGCTTCTTTTGACTTTCTCACAAAAATCATGTACGCAGAAATAACTTTCTTCATTTCTTTAGAAATGCTAACATGACTAACCATTGGTACAGGCCGATCTCTAGCATCGACAATGGATACTATGTTCCAACCCTTGAATTGAAATGCAAGAGTCTTCTTAACAAAACCAGGTAGAGGTCTAATCTTGTAATGCCAATGCATACCTAAGATAACATCACAGTTACCAATGGGTGCAAGTAGAAAAGATTCTTGGTCACAGTAATCCCCAATTCTAAGGTTCAACTTCCCCTAGATAGGAGTAGAATTGGTTGTATGTCCTTTAAATGTTGAACTGATCCAATTGGTGTTCCCAATCGATCCGGTGGAATTTTTAGCCTTTCAACAGTATCTACTTACATAAAATTATATGTGGACCTTGGATCAAAGAGTATCAAAACTCGTTGATTGTTGAGTGTCCTCCAACCCTTTAAGAGTTGTCTCTTCTTCTTCTCATTTGAATGAGTGTTAGCTTGCACATTCGGAATAGAATTTGAGGATGGAGGAGGAGGATCTTTAATCACATTTGCTTCCTTCCTTTTGTGAGGACAACTAGGCTTTATATGCCCTAACTCACCACAAAGAAAGTACGTTCCTTCCTCTTTGTACATTTGTATCTCAGACGGTGAGAGACACTTGCGCTTCTTTTTGTTACCCTCTGGCTTTGAATATTGATCATGGGTAGAGGTAGGTCTTTTTTGATTAGTCTTGTCTCTTGGTTGATCATAGAGTTGCTCTTGTTTAGCTCTATAAGAACTCATCTCTAACTTTCGAGATGTACCAGGTGTATGCAAACTTTCAGCTATGATGGTAGACTCCATCATGTGAGATAAGGTTTCATGTGGATACACCTTCGTGGTTCTGTGTAAATGAGAGAGTAGGCCAACTTCAAGCTTCCTTTTCTTCTCTTCATCGCTCATCTCCATGAAAGGAGTAACCTTGAGAAGAGTAGACCAAAACTTGTCCACATAACTACTGACCTTTTCATGCTCTTTCTGTCCTAGCCAATCCCACTACTTCTTGACATCATTCTCAAAATTAGGAGGCAAAAAGTAAGCATAAAACTTCTTCTTGAACTTTTTCCAAGTTGAAGGTTTCCTTCTCTCAAAAATGAGAGTCAACCACCAATTGCTAGCGGTGTTTTTTAAGTGCATGCCTACATGCATGAGCTTGTACTTTTTTGAGAAATTACCATCGGAAAAAGCAACTTCAAATTGCCTGACAAAGGCTAACGCCTTAGCAGGATCTCTCTTATCGAAGTAAGAGTCAAACTTTATATCCTCATCCCCAGACTTGAAAGTCTTAGTCTTCTTAAGCTTGCTCCTTTTATGGTTCCTCTTTGTCCATTTGCGGATTGCACATGACTTAGAACCAAGAGAGTAGGAACTAGAAGTTGATGAGGAGGAGGAGGAACTTGAGTAATCAGGGGAGTAACTGGTTGCTGAGGGAGATGACTCCCTCCTTATCCGCCTCACTCGAGGTGAGGTCTTTTTACTCTTCTTAACCCAAGATTCCTTCCTCCTCCTAGGAAGCTTCTCAGCAATTAGATGCTTTGCATATTCACCATTAATAGTGCAATGGTGTTTCCTCCAGTATCACCATCTTTTGGAGGATTCAGTCCTTCATAAGTAGCTTCTTCCTTTGCTCTTAAGTTGTCAATCAATTGACGTACTTCGGGAATCTCCAATAAGCTACGATACTCTATCAATTGAGCTTGTAATTGCTCACTTGTAGGTGCTTTATTAGTTGCCATCTTTACCTTCGTCGTGCAAGGATCGGCTTTACTTTAAGAAAAGCAAAGAGACCCGCTCTAATACCACTATTATAAGATTCGAGATACATCTCGACTTTCTTATATAGTTAAAAGAAATATGGTAAATATTATGCTGGCACAGAGAGAGAACATATGAGAAAAAAGAAAGATGTAGAGAGAGAGAGAGAGATAGAGAGATTGACAACACACTAGGGACTGTAAGATGGGACAGTCCCCCCTTTGTGGAGTTATATTATTGACAAGGAGCAAGCTCCTTCATTACACATAAACCTATTCTTAACTTGTAGATCTTGGGAACAAGATCACGGTTCCTTGCACGGTATACAACCGGCTAACACTTGCACAACTTGGAAGTTGGAACCTTTTGATCCTTCTTGAGTCTCTCCTTCTCTCTTACACAATATGTGTAGGGTTTTCCTCTTGGAGCTTGATTTCAGTAGAGCTTCCACAGTACACACTTGCACATTCTCTTCTTCTCTTGGAACTTCTATTTTAAGAAAAACAACTTTTTAAACTGTACTCTTAACTTGTGGTCATGCAACCACCTTGAGCCATGGATAAGGAGAGTTCATTAGATTGCATTGGGCCTCAACCTTAAGATTGAATTCCACACAAAAGCTTGTGTCATTTTAGACCTTGGAAAGAGAAAATCACTTCTCTCCTCACTTCCAGAGGATCACATCTCTTGTCTTTCTTAGTGAGAGAATTGTCTCTCTCGTCTTTCTTAATGAAAGAGAATACCTTAAACCTTGACTTGTAAGGGAGAGGATGATCCCAAATGAATGCAATGCTCATTACACACAAGTAAACGTTCCCAGGCGTCCCCGGATGCACACATAGATACATGTATACAACGCTAATGTACTTCCTCTTCTTAGAACTCAATCCATCTTCATTTATGTGTAACTCCTTGGTTCTTGTGTACACTCTTACACTTGACAGACACATCCTTCCCCCTTCATAACTTGTACCGCATGTACTAGATATCCCCGTCACAGTGCTCTGATCACCCCATTAAGTGATGCACTAGGAATATTGGTGTTTAAATGGTCTCATGGCCATGCGAGATCATCATCAACACTTAAAGAAAAGCGAGTTATTAATTTATTGACATAAATTTATTAAATAGAGAATGTGTAATAAGCAATCAATTTAGTGACATTTCCTCTCTCAGAGATGATAGTAGTTTTGATCAGCATGGCATCTGCTATGATCCACTTGATTCCATCTCCTCTCCTGATTGTCATGATCATGGCGGTGTTCTAGTCTTTTCCCCATATTCAATTTTATTACTGCTATAGATTTCGGCTATCAATTTGGTGTTATCTTCCTTCCTTGCATTCAAGTTGATGGAATCGATAAGGATGATGGATAGAAAATGATTAAAAAGAAATAATTTATTAAGTTTATAAGGCTTCCTACTACAATATTCTTTTTCGTATAAGTTCGCTCTTCACATGCGTACTCCACTCTCACACTTTTTATGCATGCATACTCCACTCTCACGCTTGTTATGCATGCTTCTTCCTGTTCTTGTATTGGGATTTCATGTCAAGAAGAAACAGATAATTGAGTTGATTTTTGATTGTTGATTCCTCAACATTACAAAAGTCCACGTAAAGATTGTCAACAACATTGCAACGTATAATATCTTCTCATGGGAAGCAAAAAACCAAGTAGTTCTCATGCCAACGAAGGCAAGAAGCTACTTCCATATAGATTAGACATCATTGCTTGCAACGATTTTTCTCGCACATGTACTATCCTCCAATTGGTGGTTTCCAAGATAGTAGAAGCAGCATTTGCATAGATTATGGAAATTGTTGATAGTAGAAACATGCCATTCATTGAGCCAGGTAATTGAAATGTGGACATGTTTTGGGATTATGCACATAACCGTATAGAATTATTGCAAACCATCAAACCCTAGGGGATCCACCTATATAAAATCATCTATATAATATGCGTTCAAAATATATTAAGAAATACCATTTCTTTACATGCTATAAGGCCTTAAAATGATCCCTTTTACTTTATTAAACTTATAGACTTTTTTCAAATTGTAATTTAAAAACCTCTTTTGTAAATATAATCTTGTACATTTTACTAAATATAATACATTTTCTTTCAAACTCATGTGATATCTTACATCTTCTATAAGGAGGATCCCTTGGATATCAAACCCCTCGAAAACTTCACATGTACAACAATTCACAACTCTTTGCTTGGACGATACATACTAAAAGCTTTGAGGGTAGTAATTGCAAAATCTCCATTGCATTTTTGTCTTGGGTGTGACGATGTCATGGTCGTTGTCATAGGAACTTGATGATGTGTGTTGTGGAGTGATCCGGGGCGAGTTTTTGTGATAAGATTGGGAGTCACCTTGGTTCGTGACTCACATGAGGAGTGTAGAGAAAGCAAAGCAACAAAGGGTTCACGTGGGGAAGAAGCTGGATCTCTCCTCAAAAAGCCCCCCCAAAAAACCATCCTCAAGCGGAGCTCCTCTCTTTCCTTTTCCTTCCTTCCATAAATTTTACTGCTTTTACGGCCAAAAGGCCAAAATCCATCGATAAGGGTCAAAAGGTCGGAAAGGTGGGCCATGTAAAGGGCGACTCGACACGTGGAGATTGGCGAGCTGGGCAACCATTAAGAGCCGGATTTTGACAGGTGCCCAGCGATGATTGGCTGCAAGGCTGTTAGGTGGCGAGTACACGCAGGCATATCGTAAGGGTGCCACGTACGAGGATTGTCAGGTGGCCCCATCTGCGGTCGCCACGTGGCAAGAATGCGGGATCCTGGTTTCCTTCTTTTTCTGCGTGTGTGCCCGATACTTGCAATTCGAGGGTCTTCGAGGTACAAACTGTCTCTCCCTCTCTCTCTCTCTCTCTTTCTCCGTCTCTGTGTCTTCTGTCTATGCCTCTCTCTCTCTTTGTATCCATGGCTGCCTCACCCGCAACTTGCTTCATCGCACCTCACAAGCCCCAGCTCCGCCGCGCCTCTCCCTGTCCTCTCCCCTCTCGCGCAATATACCCATGCCTGCCTCCTGCCCGTCCCAAGTTCAGACGAAACCTCACGTACAGCACCATCATCAAGGCCGTTCAGGCCCCCGCCCCTTCCTCTGCTTCCGGTCCCCCCGCCGACGGCCAGCTCACCGACGTCACCATCCAACGGGTGCTCGCCCAGGCCCAGACCATCCCCTCACAGCCTGCCTCCCGCGGCGGTAACATCAAAGTCGACCCCCTCGACATCATCATGTTCCAGGTAATCCCCAATGCCATCATTAAATTCATGCCATTGTTTGCCATTTTTTAGTTTTAGCCTCCAATGTCATCATTAAGCTCATGCCATTGATGCCATTTTATCAGTCATTCAGCCCCGTTCAGCTCACGTCATTGATGTCACTTTTAGTCTTCCAGGGCCTGAATGTTGTTGCCATCCGGGACAGTATCACCAGCCTGGACTTAAACTGTTGCTGCTTGTATTATTGCAGTATGTCTTCATTTGGCCACCGGTCTGACACTGTACTACAAACAAAAAGAATTGGAAACATTGGCATTTGCTGACATTCCAACCAAGTAATGCACCCAGCATGACTTGAAATACACAACCTTACAATTGTGAGCCCAAATGCTAACCGTTAGGCCATCATCTTGGGATCCCAGATTTGTGATATGCCTTCTTTCATCAAAAGATTTGTGATATGCCTTCTTTCACAATCAAATGCTCACCATTAGCCAACGTAAAGCAATAACTTTGATGGACCTTCTTATACATGTTCTGTTGATCATGCATTATAACAACCGGCAAATTGGGGATGATGCTGTTTCTACATAAGGACCCTAATTTGTTGGAAACTGTGCAGGGCTTTAACTGGGAATCGTGGGGATCAGCAGAATGCTGGTATGATGTGCTCATGAAGGTCACGAAGGATTTGGCTGAAGCAGGGATCACTGATGTATGGCTCCCTCCTTCCAGTCATTCTGTGGCACCCCAAGGTAAGCTGCCTTCCCTCGACCTAACATTAAACCTGCTTTTGTTAAACTAAACCACCATTAATAATCTGACTTCTCTACACCATTGACAGTTAGGCACAATACCGAAGTCCTGAGTTGCTCCATGAACATGAAGTAGTTTCTATCTGCAAGTTTATGTGTGTAACATTTCTTGTGTAAAGTGGAAGATGTTGCACTCATGCTGTTTGATGAACCTGAATAACTTCTGTCATGCTATTAGCACGAATTCCCTTTAAGCTGTATGATTACATGCTAGATGTTCCTCAACATATAGCCGGCAAGTATGCTAGAAGATGACCTATTTCTTGATTTTATTTACAGGTTATATGCCAGGACGGCTTTATGACTTGAATGCATCCAAATACGGGAACGAGGAGAAACTGAAGCAGCTAATTGATTCCTTCCATGAGAACGGGGTCCGCTGTGTTGCTGACATAGTCATTAACCATCGATGTGCTGACAAGCAGGATCACCGTGGGGTGTGGTGCATTTTTGAGGGAGGTACACATGATGAGCGGCTCGATTGGGGGCCGTGGGCAGTGACAAAGCATGATCACCCCTACTCGGATGGCTCTGGCCAGCCTGACACTGGTGAAGATTTTGGTGCTGCTCCGGACATCGACCATACCAATGAACGTGTGCAGCATGACCTCATAAACTGGATGAAATGGTTAAAGACTGATATTGGTTTTGATGGATGGAGGTTTGATTTTGCTAAAGGGTATGCAGGGCACTATGTGGGTCTCTATGTGGATAAAACAGAGCCAGAGTTTGCTGTTGGAGAGGTGTGGACGACCCTCAATTATGGAGATGATGGGTTGCAATACAATCAGGACAGCCATAGGCAAGAATTGGTCAACTGGGTGCATCAAACTGGTGACCGAGCATTAGCTTTTGATTTTACAACCAAGGGGATTCTGCAAGAAGCTGTAAACTGCCAGTATTGGAGGTTGAGGGATTGTAATGGAAAGCCTCCAGGAATGATTGGCTTTTGGGCTGAGAAGGCAGTTACTTTCATAGAGAACCATGATACTGGCTCTACACAGATGCATTGGCCTTTCCCTGCTGACAAGGTCATGCAAGGATATGCATACATCATCACCCATCCAGGAGTCCCATGCATTGTAAGATTCTGCTCCTTCACTGCTATCTTATTATATAATATAATGACTTGCTTACCATAAAAATTATGTCATATCAGGTTGCATGTTATTTCTCATCCATGCTTCTAATGGCACCAGCAATCGCTGCATTTGTGCAGTTCTATGATCACTTCTATGACTGGGGACTGAAAGATGAGATCATAACACTCCTAAAGATTAGGAAGCGCAACAACATCAAAGCCAACAGCAAGATGCACATAATGACTGCAGAACATGATCTTTATGTCGCTGCAATAGACGACAGACTAATCATGAAGATTGGGCCAAGGTTTGACATAGGTGATCTTGCACCAAACAGTGAGGAGTGGAAAGTTGTGGCAGTTGGACACGAGTACTGTGTGTGGGAGAAGAAAGAGCCATTGCAGCAAGAGCAGGAAAATGCAGAAGGTAGTGGTGAAGGAGCGACAACTTGGATGCAAGAAAAGCTAGAGGAAGCCAGTGAGTTTGCACATGAAGTCATGGAGGAGGTGGAGGAGGAAGTGCAAGAGATTGCATCTTCTATTGAGAACCAATTGGAGGGGGAAAAACTCCAGCAAGAACTGGCGCCATAGTGTTCTAGTCAGCTCTTTTAATTGCTGACCCAAATTAGTTATGTCCTGCCATATGCTTCAAATGATGCCAGGCCGTAATCTTTAATGCTAATGGTCGTATATGGAGCATTTGCCTGATGTGGAGTGATCCAGCTCCACTATTGTGCTTAAAGAATCCTTGTTACATGTGAAATGATGAAGTAAGGCAGCTCCAGAGCATTGGTCTAACCCTTCAATCTGGACATTCAAAGAACAAATGACTCGAAGTCACCATGTAAAGCTGACAGAGTTTACAACTGCTCTGCCCAAGCTATTGTTGTGGTCTCAGCAGTACTGTTGAAAGCTCTATCTTATCAATGATCTCCTATGCAGCAAAATGGACTCCTGTCTTTTTAAATTCATGATTTGCAGTTCTTTTGGCTTTTGGACACACACTCTCTCTCTTCATTTGAATGTCACAGATAAGGATATGTTAAGGGTAAGATATTTATATCCGTGAGATATCTATTGAGGTAAAATCTAATCCACTGGGCTAGCTTATCAAAATGTTCAACTAGTTGATCATGCTTATTCATATTACACTTCCCAAGTTATCTTGAATTTCACAGAAAGGACACTGTCCAGAGATGGGCTTATATTTGAAAAGTCTCTCACGGACCAAGCTCTCTTTTTCCCAGACATAGACCTGACATCTTCACCTAGGAAGTCTCTGCCCTTCATAAACCATTGCTACTGTCTTGCCTTTACCTAGAGGACTTCCTTTGATCCCAATATGATTGAGCTTAAAAGGTTGAAATACAATATTAAGGTTAAAATACATGTGTGAAGGCCAATAGAAGTGTGTTCATGCATCCAGCATGAATTCATTTGATCCCAATGTAATTGAGCTTTAAAGTTTGAAATACATTTAAGGTTAAAATACATCTATGTGAAGGCCAATAGAACCATGTTCATACATCCAGGATGTGCTAGTTATTTCATTTGTTGGAAGCCAGAAAATCCTTAGAATAATGGGAATGACCCGTAATGCTTTTGCCATGTTATGGTGTGGCTTAGGACAACTAGGCCCCTTGAAGTCTTCAAGAATCTCTCCTTCACCACACATTCACATTCTGATCTAAACTTCTGGCATCTCAAACATCAGTTATAGTAGGAGATCCCCCTTATATTGGAGAAGGAGGAGAGCTTAGTGGACTTGTCAAATTTAGTCTCATCAATGAATCCGTATAGAATGCCTTATTGAGGAGTCACTTTTAGTCTCAGCTCCAATCCACTCTCCCATCCTTTTCCCTGCACTAGCTATTTAGCTTGCTATCTTAGATGGACTCCTTAATCTTGATCTTCTATGGCTTTAACATGATTCTGTCATGACAATTTGCATTGGACCAGTTTTTCCCACCACCAAGGGTGCTTAGATAACAGCAGGCCTTCGACACTGAGATGATGCAGCACTTGCGGCCTCGCATTTCACCAACCATTTGTCTTCATTCAATAGTTTGCTTGATGGGTTGTCACTGGAAGTTTTTCAAGTGATTTGGGAGGAATGCTCTTTGAACCTGGCCGGGTAATGCATCTTTTTAAACTTTGGGGAGTCATGTGAAATGGGCTATTGCTTATGGATCTTGAATCTAGAAGGGTAATACAAAACCATGATGTCATATTTAATGAGGATAATATGCATAAGCAATCTATCAAAATGGTTGAGATTCATAGAGTGATAGTTCAAGAAGATGGGAAGCTAGCACACAAGCAAATTGTATGACCATATTCCACATGATGCAAGGCTTGAACAACTTGTTAATGCTAAGGTACAAGTGTCATGGGATGGTGGATAGCCTCATGTCTTACAAGATAAACATGTGGATATCCTCATGTCTTGCAAGCTAGACAACTGGGATAGCCAAAGACTCTTGTTAAGCCAATTTTATGCAGGTTTATGAGGATTTCTAGATCACCATATACATATACTCTATCTCTAGACTATGTCATGGTCATTGATCATGGTGAGCCTTCTTCTTATGTTGATGTTGTGACTAGGGATGGAAGTCACTCATAAGTGAAGAGAGCTATGTAGTTAGAGATGGATTCTTTGGAAAAGAATACTACCTAGGAGTTAGATCCTTTGGTTAATAGAAAATATGCACTGCCATGTAAGTGGGTCTACATGCGAAAGGTATCTCCATTTGATGCGGTGCCTAAGTAAAAGGCAATATTGGTGGCCAAAGGATTTAAATAAAAGAAGGGGATTCACTTTGATGAGATATTTTCACTAGTAGTAGTTAAGATGAACACCTTTTGTACGATTCTTGCCTTGGTTGCTAGAGAGGATATGGAGTTGATACAAATAGATGTAAATACAACTTTCTTGCATGGGACTTGCATGAGGATATTCACATGTAGTAGCCTAAGGGGTTTGCTTTGAAAGGCAAGGAATAGTTGGTATGTAAGATGCATAACAACTGATATGTTTTGAAACAAGCTCCCATGGAATAATATCATAAGTTTGATGCATTTATATGCAGTCTCAAGGATACACTAGGAGTGATACCAATTATTACTATCTATACACTAAGAGAAAACTATCGAAACCTCATAATCTACCACTTCCATCCATGTTGGTATGACTGCCTACTAACATTCAGAAGTTCCCTGCACCTGCAAGGATTTCCATTCAAAAACTTCAGGTTGCTTCTGTTTGAGTTTTAGGAGGAGCCTTTCCTTGAACCCGGGTATCAACCCCAATATTTGATCTAGAGTCAACTATACATAACATCTTGAAAGAGACTGAAATAAATCATTAGAACCTCCTCCTAGCAACTTTGTTGAAGTTCTATCTTCAGGTTGCTAGATTTCTTGATCATGACTCAAGTTATCATGCCACTCTCGATCTTCAAACTCTTCAAGTATTTATTTTCTTGCCGCATTTTGTAGCTTCTTGACATGCTTACTTGCCTTCTTCCTAGCTTTTTCTTGTTCTTACAAGTCAAATTTCAAAACAAATTGACTTCTAGTAATAGCTAGTACCATAGCTTCTTCAGGACATTAATCTACTTTAATGCAATTAGAACAGTCACATTGAACATGCATACTTAAAGCATTTAGGTTACTTGACACCTCATTTGTCCCTCTTGAACCTTGAACTTGATGAGTATTCCCATAATCAACAATCTCTACATCTTTAGGAGGTTGCCTTTGCTCATCTTGGTTAGGTAGCCCTACTAGGACTGCTGCTACTGGGGTAGGTGGATTTTTTTGATAAGGTGCTCCTATAGGTCTTCTGCCGTTATGGGTCCTTACTACCAGCATTCCTCTCTTAGTCCTATGCCTTACCCATAGTTCGCAGTTTGGTCCTACGAAGTGTCCTTGATCTCCATAATAATGGCATGCTCTTGTTTGAGTAGTTTTCTACTATGCTTAGAAATTTTCCCATGGTTGTCTTGTTGCCATTCTTCTAGGTCCCCTAAAGGGTCTCTGAGGCATTGTATTAGTAATCACCTAATTAACTATTGCTGGCTGCATATCTCTTGGCCTAGGCTGCATCAGTGGCATCTATTGTGCCATTTAGACATTGGGGTTGTACCAGCAAGTTTTGGTTTTGTGAACATACCTTTGGTATATGTCACAATACTTCTCCTTCCTCTTGGTTTCAGAAAAACCAAAGGTTTTCAGCTTTTTCTTAATCTTCTTATGCAATTTACTATCCTCTATCTTCTTCTTGGTTCTATTCTTTGACTTATTCTTCTTGTTCTTTGCTAAACCTGATTTCTTTTTCTTCTTCTTATGCTTCTTTCTACTAGACTCCTCATCATCTGTGAATTGTTAGATTCATATTCTGATTCTGAACTCCAGTCACTCACCTCGTCCTCACTCTTACTATTTGATTTTGAATCTACATCCAAGTCTAAATTTGAATATGATGAATCCTCATCATTGCGAGTCTTTGATCAAAAAGTTCCAAGCCTTCTCTCCACCCTCATAACAACTTTTATCATGGTATCCAGCATATCATTTGGACCAATCTCCACATTAGCAATTGGAACCTTGATTTTACCCCTCAAACCCTTAATGAAATAAGTGATATGTATTTCTACTGATGGTATATCCGCAACATCTAGCCTATTAAGTAGGTTCTTAAACTTTTGAGCATAATCCTCAACCAGCATATCCTTCTGCCTTATCTTCTTAATACTTCTCAATATGTCCCTTGGAGTTTTATCCTTCCTGAACCTGCCTAAGAATGTAGTCTTTAATGCATCATATGTGTTAAATGCTGCCATGCCATAATTGCTAAACTGTCCATGGATTTTCCTTGCAAAGTTGATGCAAATTGTTGCTTCTTGACTTAATCTCCATATAGCAAAGCAAACCACTAGCTATCCACCTTATCTCAAATTGGGCCACATGACAACCAAGGTTCTCTTTTCTCTTTCCTTAAAACTTGGCTATCCAAACCTTAGGGTTTGGAGGTGGTACCATAGATGCCATCTTTCTCTTTAGTTTGGTACTAAAGATGATGCCATGAGGCATATTCCATGGTGGATTCTGTGAGATTTTTATTCCACGGTGCATTCCATGAGGTTTTTTGGTGGATTTCGTTAAACTATATTTATTTACTGGGGCTCACACACAAGGTGGATTCCTTGTGCGAGAAGTTGACAGGGACGCCTGTCCTTTTTGGGCGTCAGATTAATTTAATGTGCACATGGGTGGTTCCACAGCGGGTGATTTGGAAAAATACATATAAAATTAATGGATGTTTATGAGTTTAGAGTGCACTTGAATTAAATTAAGGTTAGGACAGAGTTCCAACCTATTTATTATTTTGTAGCTGAAGACTATTAGGTGTTCACTTTTGTGGGTTTTACTTTATTATTTTCTAACAATTGTGAATGCTTCAGGTGATGTGTAGAGTAGGCAACGGTGGCGTTGGGAAGCACTGGGCGATGGTGTGAATTCAAAATACCTAGAAAAGCTATTATTTTTGATGTGTACATGCCTTATCATTAAAGGCATGGCATCAATATTTATTTAGGCGTGCTTATTTATTAAAGCACTTGACAAACATTTATTATTTTATATGCGCATAGGTGCTCGGTTAAATATTCCATTATTTGACATTGTATTTGGGCACAACCCAACTTTTGGGATGTACAAATGCTTTACTCTTTATTTGGGCAAAAGTAAACACAAAAGCCAAAAGCATGCTAATTGTAAAATGGACTATTTTTGAGCTTGGAGATTAATAAATTTATAAATACATGCCTTGTGAAGCGCTCACATAAGGCATGGGGGGACATTGCACCCAATTGGTCTTCTTGTCTCATGTCGTGCAAAATCTCTTTAGCTTTGTACTTGTTTTTATGAAGGTTTAGTAGAGTTCTTGGTTCTTGGGGACCTTTTGACGTTCACTACTAGCACACGATCTGCACACCAGTGGTATAAGAGTGAAGCTAAGATCAAGGGCTTCCAATCGCTTACTATCTGTGTAAAGGCGAAGCTCCTAGAACGAACGGGCTCTACAGACAGTCTCGCGACGAATCGTCAATATAGGCTTGTTTTTGGCACTGAAAACCCCCCTGTTGTGCTCTCAGATCACGAAGGACCACTTCCATGAGGTGGAGGACCACTGTCAATGATTTTTTTCTCAGAAGGAAATTGTAAATTGTTAAGCTTAATCAGCTCAAAAAAAGAGCTTAAGCTTAGAGAACTTAACTAAGCTCTCCAAAATCTCACGATCCGTGGCGGCAGCATGTCCTCGTGGTCACCAAATCTGTCCAGACGTGCTGCCGTCTTATCGAATTCACAAAAAAATCATTAAGCTTTTACAAAGCTTAAGGTTATTAAGTTTACTAAAGCATAGAAATTTCAATTTTCAATCTCCTCCATAGTGGGTGTTCACACTGTGTTACTCCCAAACCAATTTCATAGACCCAACAAGACTCTGTTCACACACGCAATTCGGCAGAGTTGATTCGCAGCAAGCAGGCTGTCACATGCAGTCTATGCGAAAGACTTTTTTGCACTAAAGAAGATCGTTATCAATTGCCATACTTGAGAAAAGAAAAATCGTAAAAGCAAAAGCTATTAAAAAAAAAACAAGCCTTGTAAACCCAAATTTAAGCTACGCTCATCCTTCTAACGAGATTTTGAGTGTGTGAGGTTGTTTGAGATTTTTACAGGATGTTGCATATCCTAACACAAACGATTTTATGGGTGAAGACGATTTGCCAAGCCTGACTATGGAGCAAAAATTGGATCTAATCATGATGCAGCTTCAAGAAGAGCGAAGAGCACGTCAAAATTTGCAAGCACAACTTGCTACACTTCAACAATCTACTATCTATCAAGACAGAGTGCAACTTGAAGATGCTATTCGATGTACGATTGATGCAACACTCGATGCACATGCTCTTAGAAAAGAAGCCAAGATAAGTAAAATAAATTTCAAATTTCGTACTTTTAATGGGCAACGTGACGGAAAAATTATTCTTGCTTTCATCAGTTAGTTTGATGACTATTTTCATGAAGAGCAATATGCTCAAAAAGATAAACTTAAAGGTGTCACTAACCATCTAGCAGACAGAGCATCATTATGGTGGACTATTTTCTGCAAGAGTGTTGATTGTCCCTCTACTTGGGAAGCCTTTCAAAAGAAATTTTTGCAAAATTTCCTTTCACCTCAATTCCATGAAAAAGCTATTAAATAGTGGGATCTCTTGCAACAAAGAGATTGTGAATCCATCCTGCAATACACTGAGCATGTTTGGAGTACCTTACTTCAACTTTGAATGCTTGAAGATGTTCCTAAGGCGATCCACAAGCGCAAGTATATGTCCGGTTTGCTTGGTCACTTCTATGCGAAAGTGAATATGTTCAAGCTAAAGACTTTGGAGGATGAGATTTCTTTAGCACATGATGTGGAAAATAAAATTCATGGACGAGAAAAGCGACTGTAATAATTTTCGACTAATGGTAACTTTGGTACAAAGCAATTCAATTCTAATTTCCAAAGATTCAATCAAAATCGCTTTGCTCCTTCTTCTTTTTGTAAACCTTGGACTAGACCCCCTGCTTTACTATCAAACACAAATTCAAACCCTAAGCCTTCTCTCCAGCCAAATCCCAACATACCCAAATTTCCAACCCTTAGCAATAATGTTTCCAAAGCAAAGTCTATAGTTTGCTACAGGTGACATCAACTTGGACACTTAGTAGTGAACTGTCAATCCAAGAAGCAAACTGTTCAAGTCAATCACTTGGGAGTGACTGAAGATGAAGACGATGAAGATATGCCAAACTTCACTGAAGATGATGATGATATCAGCGATGCTTCAAATACTTTACCATGTATGCCAAATCCTCATTCATTATTAATGATGAACTGATTTGTGCATGGTCAAGAAAAGATTGTTTTGCATGATGATGGTAGTACGTATGATTTTATTTTCGTAAAGTTGGTAAAAGAACTGAATTTATCTATTGTTCCAACTCATTATCATATAAAGGCTGCATTCTTAGGCACTAGATACAATGATACACAAGAAGTTCATGATTTAGACATTAAAATTGGTGATTATGTTGAGCGAAGAAATTTCTTGGTTGTGCCTTTGCAAGCTAGTGATATTATTTTAGGAATGCCTTGGTATCACAAATATAACCTTGACATAGATTATTCCATACATTCCATAAAAATTCATTTTAACGGCAATTAAATCACATTACATGGATCACACACCTTTGATAAATTTTCCCTGCTTAGTCATACACATGCTAAACATGCATTGAGAAAAGGTAGTAAATCATATTTAGTATGGGTGAATGAAATTGAAGCTAAGAAAAATCTGATGCATCCTAGGCATGCACAATTTATTTCACAATTTAAAGATTGTTTTGTTGTTGATTTACTACCTGGTTTACCACCTATACGTCTTGAAGACCATAAAATAGATTTAATCCGAGGTTCTCAACCACCATGTAAAGCACCTTATAGACACAATCAGATTGAGTAAAAAGAAATCCAAGCACAAGTCGAAGAACTGTTGAATCGATGACTCATTAGGCCCAGTAGTTCTCCTTTTGGTGCACTTGTCCTATTAGTCAAGAAGAAAAATAATACCTATAGGATGTGCATTGACTACCGTGCCCTAAACAAAATCACTATTAAGAATAGATATCTGATTCCTAGGGTAGATGACCTCATGGATAAACTACAAGGAGCTACTATTTTTAGCAAGATAGATCTCAAATCTAGATATCATCAAGTACGATTGGATACACCTGACATTTTCAAGATGTGAACATTTATCTTTGGTTTTCAAATTGTTGAAAGAGAATCAATTATATGCTAACCCTGAAAAGGGTGAATTTTTCCAAACCCAAATTGAATACTTAGGTCACATTGTTTCTTTTGATGGGTATTCATGTTGATCCTAAAAAGATAGAGGAAATTTTGAAAATTTGGCCAATCTCTAAAAATGTGCATGAGTTACATTCTTTCTTAGGTCTTGCCAGCTTTGATAGAAAATTTGTGAGAAATTTTTTATTGCTTTCGTTGCCTTTAACAAAATTGTTAAAGAAAGGTGTTGTATATCATTGGTCTGACAACAAACAAAAGTCTTTTGATTTATTGAAACATGCTTTAACACATGCACCTGTTTTGCAATTACCCAATTTTAATCGACCATTCTTTCTAGTAGTCACTGATGCTAGCGGATCAAGAATAGGAGCTGCCATCATGCAAGATTCACATCCCATAGCTTATTCTAGTTGCAAACTTAAACCCTCTGAATTGAAGTATTCCACCTATGATAAAGAATTGTTAGCTATAGTACAAGCTTTACGTCAATGGAAACATTATCTAATGGGATCTGAATTTATGATCAAAACTGACCAACAAAGTATCAAACATCTCCTTAGTCAGCCACAAATTTCTCACTGTCATATTAAATGGGATGCTTTCATTCAAAGTTTCCATCCACTTATCCAACATCAACCCAGAAGAGAGAATGTTGTTGCCAATGCATTGAGTAGAAGACCAAGTATCCATAATATTTATGTTCTATATTTTGATTCCCTTACTTCTATGAAGGATACCTATGACCATGACCCCAGTTTTCAAGCTTACTAGAACAAATTGGTTGTTAATAACTGGATTCCAATTGATTCTTTGTCTTATTCTGATGGATTTATGTTTTATGAGAAAAGATTGTGTGTCATTGTTCAATTTAGATCCTTTGTGTTGCATGAAATTCATTGTCCTCCATATCAAGGCTGCCATAGAGGTATTATTTTCACTTTAAGAACATTGGTTGAGGATTTTTATTGGCCACAAATGGAATTTGATGTTTCTAACTTTTTTTTGAGTGTTTAATTTGTCAAAGAGTCAAGCGACACCATGGTAAGCAATATGGTTTGCTAATGCCTTTACCGATTCTTGAACATCCATGGGAACATATTTCAATGGATTTTATAACTGGTTTGCCTAACGCATAAGCTAATCATGATATGATTTGGACTATAGTAGATCGATTTAGCAAAGAAGCATATTTTCTACCATGCAAGAAAACATTAATTGTATCTCAAGCTGCATAATTGTTTTTAAAGACTGTTTTCACTAACCACGGTTTGCCAAAAGCTATTATTTTTGATCGTGATTCTAGATTATGTAACAATTTTTGGACTACTTTGTTTGCTAATTTGGGTAAGATTGATATCTCATTTGCATTCCATCCTGAAACCAATGGACAAACAGAAGCTACTAACAGTACAATTCTAGATCTCTTGCATACATACACAATTGCAAAACCACAAACATGGGATCCACATTTACATCTACTTCAATTTGCATACAATAATACACCACACACATCTACACATAAAGCACATTTTGAAATCATTTATGGACATAGATTGCCTACACATGTTACATCATTATCGAATAAAGTTAAAGCTGTTGATGATATTGCCAATATGCATGTTTTCTCAAGTTAAAGACATGATTGCGAAAGCCTAGCAATCATATACTAAACAAGCTGATAATAAAAGAAAAGCCACGAGTTTCAATGTTGACGATTATGTTTGGTTACACATTGAGAAGAGAAGATTGCAAAGTGTTGAGGAACACCCTGTTGTTAAATTAGCCCTTAGGTTTTATGGACCTTTCAAAATAATTCACAAGATTAATGACAATGCATTTAAAGTAGAAATACCCCAACATTGGAAGATCCATAATACTTTTCATATTAGTTTGCTATGACCTTTTAGAGGCCAATTATGTGTTCACCCTGTCTATGAAAACCCTCCTTTGTTAGAACAAGAAATTGAAATCCTTGAACCCGAAACTATTCTAGACACTAACTTTATGACCACTAGAATTGGTCATAGATATTTTAGATATTTGGTTAAGTTTAAAAACCATCTTGTTGAAGAAGCCCAATGGATGCACACCTGCGACCTAAGTGCTTACCCCTAACTGCTCGCTCCACATTGAGCCAATAGCAATTGAGGACAATTGCTATCCCACCTTGGGGGTATGATGCCAGGAGACATATTCCATGGTGGATTCCATGAGGTTTTTATTCCACGGTGGATTTCGTGAGGTTTTTCGACGGATTTCGCTAAATTATATTTATTTGCCAGAGCTCGTACACAAGGCTGATTTCTTGTGTGAGAAGTTGACAGGGACACCTGTCCTTTTCGGGTGTCATATTAATTTAATGTACACGTGGGTGATTCCACAACAGTTGATTCCGCAAAATACATATCAAATTAATGGACGTTTATGAGTTTAGAGTGTACTTGAATTAAATTAAGGTTAGGACAGAGTTCCAACCTATTTAATTATTTGTAGTTGAAGAATGCTAGGTATTCACTTTTGTGGGTTTTATCTTATTATTTTCTAACAATTGTGAATGCTTCAGTTGATGTGTAGAGCAGGTAGCACTGGGGGATGGTGTTGGGAAGCACTGGCCGATGGCATGAATTCAAAATACCTAGAAGAATTATTATTTTTGTTGGGCACACACCTTATCATTAAAGGCACGGCGTCAATATTTATTTAGGTACGCTTACTTATTAAAGCATATTATTTTTTATTTGCATAGGCGCTCGGTTAAATATTCAATTATTTGACATTGTATTTGGGCACAGCCCGTGTGGGACGCCCAAATGCTTTAATCTTTATTTGGGTAAAAGCAAACACAAAAGCCAAAAGAATGCTAATTGTAAAGTGAACTATTTTTGAGCTTGGAGATTAATAAATTTATAAATATATGCCTTCTGAAGCGCTCACACAAGGCATGGGGAGAGATTGCACCCAATTGGTCTTCTTGTCTCATGTTGTGCAAATTCTCTTTAGCTTTGTAGTTGCTTTTATAAGGGTTTAGTAGAGTTATTTGTTCTTGGGGACATTTCGGTCTATAAAGGTGAAAATTACTAAGGTAGATGATGCAATTTGAGCCCTAACATAATCTATAAAGGCGAAAAGTACAATGGTTTGCCCAATGAAACCATGGGCATTGGCCCACATAAATCATTATGAATTGAATCAAGACATTATGATATTTTACTCCCACTACCTCTCTTATGCGACATTTTTGTTTGCTTTCCAAAGAGACAATGCTCACAAAATCCAAGATTAGAATGCATAAAGCTTTCATTCTAATGAGTGACATATACCCCAAATGGTATGTTGAGTGTTGAAATGACTTATTTTTTGGCTGATTTTTGTTGTTTTTGAGAGCTGAATGGTTGATTTTATGAGATGATTGATTGGTTTGGAAGTGGTTTGAGAGTGTTTTGGATAGGTTGGAATGGTTTTATGAAGCTCATGATGTTTATTAGTAGAGATGTGAAGTTCTGTTGATGTTCTGATATGTTCCGTTTAGTCCTGATAGCTCCTGTTGAGCTTCTGTGTTGTTCTGTTTTCTCTCTGTATGGAAGGATGGAGTATTGATTGATAGGGTTTGAGATTGTTTGAAAGATTATTGAGTGATTTTTGATGGTTTGGAATGGTTTTGGTATGAGTTATGTGGTTCTGATGCTTTCTGTTGATCTTCTGTAACTCAATGTTGAGCTTATGTGAGCCTCTGTAGAGCTTCTGTATGCCTCTGTATGTGTTCTGTTGGATGAGAGTGTAGCTTGGGAAAGTTTTATAGCCTTGGAAAGAGGTGAATACAAGTGCAAAAGAGCTAAAAGAAGTCAAAGAAGTAGCTGCTGAAGACTCAAGTAAAGACTGGAGTGAAGTGACAGTGGTGAGCTATGAAGAGTCACTGTAGTGGCTCTGGTGCCTCTTCATATCAGACATACCTCTTAGGAGGTGCATCCACGACCTAGGAAGGATTATTGAGGGTTATTATGAGAGTAGTGTAGTGAGGATATGATGTACTATTGATGGATAGAGAGAGAGAGAGAGTCAGAGATAGTCAATTCTATGAAAACAGTGTAATTATATATGAGAGAAAGAGAGAGAGAACTATGAAGACATTGAAGATGAATACTATGTGATGTATTTCCATTCAAAGATGGTGTATTCCTTTGTGTTCTTTGTTCTATTGATGGATTTTGTGAAGATGTTGGAGGATATGGTTGATTCTATCAAATCCATGGGAGATATCTACTATGATGCTGCGTGAAGAATTGTTGTTTTCTTTGTTTTGATGATTAGAAGAATGAAATAAAAGCTTGCTGATGTTACAAGATAGATTTTCTTGCAAGATAATTCCCTTTTCCTTGGTGTTCCTCTTGGGGCTCCATGTTTTTGGTGCGCAGCCGGGGAAACTTGCCATCAACAAGCACCAAAAGAGGTTGAAAATGAAGGAAATGGCATTGTCAAGAAGAGAAAAATTCAATGGATGCTTGTAAAGTTCCTTCTTCCACTGAAGAGTTGGAATTTCTCATAATCAAAGCCACTTTCCACAAGAAGTTCATCCCACAATGGCGGAAACATATCACCATCATGATGCATGCTCTATATGTTGGACAGTTTCCTCTTCCTTTGAAGCAGCAGAAACCTGCATCTTGGTGGCAAACTGTTTGGGAACAAACTGAAGAGCAGAAACAAAGAGAATGACCATCCATGGAAGATTTGGCATTCATTGAGAAGTTTCTAGACATCATCAAGTGGGAGATTGTGAAGAAGCTTCAGGAGTCTTGGTCTGTAGAGGTTCACGAAGACAAGAAGGAAAAAAGCTGGAATTTGTTCGTGGATGCTCAACAGCAAGATACATGGGATGCTTGGTGCACTGACAATATTTTGTTTGTCCAATTGGCAACCCACTGAAAGTTGGTAGACAGAGTGTTCTTTACAACATACACTGTTGAAACCATCAGAAGCTGGCATTACTATGACAATGGCACCACCACAATGCTTAGACGTATGCATTTTGATACATTCAGAACCGAATACCTTCCTCTGTGCAGTGGCATGAAAGCAGAATTCAGAGACGTTGAAAAGGAAGAAGTAGAAGAAATGTTGGCAAGAGAGTCCTCCAGAGACTGAAGCCTTCTGTTATCCCTCTGTGGAGTACTAACAACATAGTGGAGCCAACCCCCTGATGAATGACGCAATAAAGAGGCAAGCGTTAGAACGAGTCCAGAGGTACGTGAGAAGAGAGAAAGCAAAAATCAAAGCCGAAAATGAGCTCGCAGGAGAAGCCGCCTTTGACGCCCTTGCGGAACTCTTTACAGAAGTCCCAATGGCACATCAAGCCCTTCCTCCTCCTCCTGGAGGTCCACTTCCAAGCCAGATCCGTCCTGGAAATATTGATGACAGGCCAGAGAATGTAGTTCCATTGCCAGTTTTTAAGGGAGAGTACAATGAAGACCCCGATCTTCATGTAGCAGAGTTTACGGTATCATGTGTGGCTAACAATGCCAGAACCCTTGAGCATTGGTTGGTAATATTCCTCGCTACTTTCAAGGGCGCTGCGTTTCAGTGGTATGAGAGACAAGCAGCAGGAACTTTTGGCACATGGAACGACCTGAAGTTGGCCTTCCTCACTAAATTCAGGCATGAAGGTTTTGAAGAGCGGATGCGAGAGGAATTTATGAATTTAAGTCAGTCCTCTGGAGAAAGAGTAGAAGCTTATGTCTCACGAATGGAATCCATCCTGAAGAGATGGACTAACCATAATCTAGATGATGGCATTCAGAAGGGAGTGTTTCTCAGAGGATTACAACCAGAAGTTCGTAAGTTTGTGGAGCTGCAAAGACCAGCCACACTGCAAGCTGCAACAAAAGGTGCAAGACTGTACGATGAAGTGGAAGCTAGATTGGCGATGAATCCTGGAAGAGGAGTCCTACCTCCTCTGATGCCAGGAATGATGTACCCACCAAATGTAGCCCCAGGGACAGTCCCCTACCCCTACCAACAGATGCCCCCAGTATCACAGTACAGTGCACCAAATCCACAGTGGCCACAATCAATGCCTCAAATGATGGTTCAACCACAACAACAATGGTGCCAACCAATTTCCCCAATGCCAAATTAGCAGCAATAGTGGAACCCTACCAACTGGAGCCAACAGCTGTTGAGATATCGAGCTCCACTCGTGATACGCCAGGGTAACCGTTGTGTATTTATGTCACCGACTTGTCAGTTGCAGACGCGGTTGGTACACCGCCCATGAATAATAGCTACATGATAGCTATCCTTATCTACTCTAGTTCGTGGCTCAGTTAGTATGCCACCTTAGTTAGTTGAGTTTGGTTTGAGACCCATATAGAGGGTTCTTCTATTTCTTTGTACTTGAGTTCTTTTGGCTTACACAACTAAGAAGAGGAAAACTGTTTTCAGCCTCCACCCTTGTGTGTCTTCCCCCATTGTGCAAGCAAGAAAGCTTCAAGCGAGACTCCTTCCTTCTCTCCCACAATCTTGACATGGTATCAGAGCCTTGTTCGTGGTAAGGAGCTCAAGAAAGCAAGCCAATCTCGCGGTGGTCTGGTAAGAGGAGCAGTGTTGCTTTCATTTTCTGTTTTGGGAGCAGATCTCTGCAGGTAGCACAGCCGGAAAGTGCAGGAGTGCATTGTCTCAGGTTGAGACGCCCTTCGCGGTGAAGCAAGAGGGCAGTATATGCTGTGGGATAAGGGCTTTAGCCCTTGGCGACCTTGTTTTTTTGATTTGAGGCCATTTCGGGGCCTGTTTTGGAGGTGGAAGTTTTCTGCACGCACTCAGGAAAAGGCCCAGTTTTATGCTGTGCAACCACTGTTCTACAGGTCGGTGAAAAGTTACTGTAGAAATTGCATTGTATGCCTGTGCGCAGAGACATTGGGAGTTACAGAATCATCCTTGTTGCCTGTTTATGCAAAATCGTCACTAGAAAGTGACTGTGCGGTCAAATACCACTTTCGCCAGTTTTGCAGATTCGCTCTTGTGAGGGTGAAGCTGTGTTTTTTGCAGTGACAGAATTTTTTGCAGTGTTCTGTAATGGCGTCTGATTCTCTTTCACAGATTGTCACTGAAAAGCTTGACAAGAACAACTTCCAAGCATGGAAGTTTAGAATGACGAATTTCCTTATGGGAAAAGGATATTGGGAATTTGTTGCAGGAAATGAAGAAGAACCAGTTCTTCCTGATGTTCCCAATCAACAGCAAATGGAGGCATTTAAAGCATGGCATGAGAGAGCCAGGAAAGTTATGTATTGGCTGTCTATCAGCATTTCAGACTCTATGATTGTGCATATTCAGGATGCAAGTACGCCAAAGGAGGCATGGGATACTTTGTCAAAAATGTATAGCACAAATACGCAAGCCAGGAAAATGCAGCTCAAGCAAGAGTTGCATAATGTGCAAAGAGAAAGTATGAGTATCAACGACTACCACATGAAGGTGAAGAAGATTGCAGATGCACTTGCTTCCATTGGGTCGCCAGTGGAAGATGATGATTTAGTTTCCGTGACCTTGAATGGTCTAGGAAAGGATTATGCACAGTTTCGGACATCCATTTCAGTTCGTGAAAGATTTCCTGATTTTGAGGAGTTGATTGCTCTTCTAATTTCTGAGGAGCAGAGAAATGGTGGTGCATCTTCTTCAGGAGGAACTTCAAAAGAAGCTGTCTTCTACTCAAATGCTGGAAGAGGTAGAGGTAGAGGTAGAGGAGGCCGATTTGGAGGCCGTGGTAGAAATCAGAATATGCAGCAAACTCAAGAAAACCAGTCCTATGGAGGAGGACGTGGTAACTCTAGAGGCAGGGGGAGCCAAAGAGGTCGTGGTGGATGGCAAAGAGGTCAAAATGCAAACAGTAATGTTGAATGCTACTACTGTGGTAAAATGGGTCATATGGCTAAAGACTGTTATAAAAAGCAGAATGACATCATGAATGGAAAACTGCAACAAGGGAATTATGCATCTTCTAGTAGACAGGGTGATGACAGAAATGAGCATTTGTTCATGGTGCAGCACATGAACAATTCTGTGACAAGTGCAGAAGAAAGCAATGATGTATGGTATGTTGACTCAGGTGCATCAAACCACATGACAGGTCATGCAGAATGGATGGAGGATGCAAGGAAAATGGAAAAACCATGATTTGTGGAGACTGGTGATGATACTGTACATCCTATTGTGCAGATTGGAAAAATTCCCATGTCTATGCAGGATGGGAAAAAGAAATACCTGTCCGATGTATTTCATGTCCCGAATATCACCAAGAATCTGGTTTCTGTTGGTCAAATGGTTGAACAAGGCTTGCAAGTCAGATTGAATCCTCATGGATGCTTTGTTGAGGATATGAAAAATAAAGGTCGCTTGATAGCAAAAGGAAAGAAGAAGGGCAGAATGTTTACGTTGGATGCAGACATGTCTGAATTGAGTGCAGCAATGTTTGCACATGGGACCGGTGTAGTTGCAGATATTGATATCTGGCATAAACGCATTGGTCATGTTAATGTACAGCGACTTAAATCAATGCAGGCCCAAAATATTGTTGCAGGATTGCCTAGATTCAAGGTTGCAGAAATGCATAAGGTATGTGAAGTCTGTCAGTTTGGAAAACAGGCAAGGAAACCATTTCCTAGACATGTTCAAGAGAGTGAGAAGCCATTGGAATTAATCCACTCTGATGTGTGGACTACTAAAGCTGCATCTCTTGGAGGATGTCATTATTTTGTCACTTTTATTGATGACTATAGCAGAAAAGTTTGGGTGTATTTTATGAAAAAGAAAAGTGAAGTTTTTGGGCATTTCAAAACTCTTAAAGCTATGGCTGAAAAAGAAACAGATCTGGAAATAAAATGCCTAAGGTCAGATGGAGGGGGAGAGTACCTCTCAAATGAGTTTGCAAAGTTCTTGCAGGAGCATGGCATAAAGCAGCAATATTCATGCAGTTATATCCCACAACAAAATGGAATTGCAGAAAGGAAAAACAGGCATATTGGAGAGGTATCTCGTGCCATGCTCAATGAAATAGACTTGCCAGATTTTTATTGGGCTGAAGCAGTTGCTACAGCAGTCTACATAATGAACATGACTCCCACTGCAGCAATACATGGAATGACTCCAGAGGAGAGGTATACTGGTAGGAAACCAGATATTTCTCATTTGAAAATTTTTGGTTGCATTGCCTATGTACATGTGCCAGATGAGTTGAGATCCAAGTTGGATCCAAAAGCTGAGAAGTGCATCTTTATTGGTTACTCTCTGCAGCAAAAAGGGTATAGATGCTATAACCCTTCTACTCGTAAGTTTACAGTGAGCAGAGATGTTGTTTTTGATGAGATGAGTAGCTGGTATAAACCAGTAAATGTGATTGATGATGTAGATGCACAAAATGGTAATGCTGCACAGAATTCACAGCAGCAGTCACAAAATATTAGTGGACTTGGAGCGTCCTCTAGCAGTGGTTCACATTCTTCGCCATGGACAAGCAGATTGAGATCAGGAGAATCTTCTCAAAGTAATGCAGATAGTGGTATGCAGGTATCACGAAAAGGAAAAGAGAAGGTTGATCAGCCCATGTTTGATGTGAATGTAGGTCACTCTTATGTGGATGGTGAATCCAGTGGCTCAGAACAGAGCATTGATGATGAGTTGGGTATTCCTTCTATTGTTACACCTGGAGTAAGGAAGACCAGGGATGTTTTGAGAGCACCTGGGAGTGAACCCACTTTGCGCAGGTCTACCAGAGTTAGGTATCCTATGGATAGGCTGAAATATGATGGATTTACAGCCATTCACTATGCATATATGGTCAAGGTGATACAGGAACCAGAACCCACTTCTTTTGAGCAAGCTATGGGAAAAGAAAAATGGGAGAAAGCCATGGATGAAGAAATGGATGCCTTGGAAGCAAATGCTACATGGGAGTTAGTACCTTTGCCTAAAGGTAAGAATGCAATTGGTTGTAAGTGGGTTTATAAGGTGAAGCACAATGCAGATGGTTCTGTGAACAGATACAAGGCAAGATTAGTAGTCAAGGGCTATGCACAAACATATGGCATTGACTATGAAGAAACATTCAGTCCAGTTGCAAGGATGGCAACTGTAAGAGCAGTCATTGCTATGGCTGCATCAAAGGGATGGTCTTTACATCAGATGGATGTAAAGAATGCCTTCTTGCATGGTGACTTGCAAGAAGAGGTCTATATGGAGCAGCCACCAGGTTATGTGCATGCTGTTCATCCTGAGTTTGTTTGCAGGTTGAAGAAAGCCTTGTATGGCTTGAAGCAAGCACCTAGAGCATGGTCTGACAAGATAGGACAATATCTTGTCACTATTGGCTTTCAGATTTCCAAGGCAGATTTCTCACTTTATGTGAGAAAAACAGAGAAAGGTATTATGCTACTTGTCATTTATGTTGATGATTTGATTATGACAGGTGACAGTGATGAAGATATCCTTCGTGTGAAAATGCTATTGAAGCAGAAGTTTGAGATGAAGGATTTGGGAGAGCTGCGTTATTTCTTGGGCATTGAGGTGATTAGATCACCAAGTGGGATACAGCTCTTGCAGAGGCAGTATGGATTGGACATGCTGTCCAAATATGGGATGACAGGCTGTAAGCCTATTTCAGTTCCTTTGGAGCAAAATGTGAAGCTGAGCACAGATGCAGGTGAGCTTCTAGAAGACCCTACTATGTACAGACGCATAGTAGGAAGTTTAATTTATATGACTATTACCAGGCCAGATTTGAGCTATGCTGTTGGATTGGTAAGTCAGTTTATGCAGGCTCCAAGGAAACCACATTTGGATGCGGCTAGACGCATACTCAGGTATGTGAAGTCCACATTGCAGTATGGGCTATTTTATGAGACTGGGGTTCAGATACAGTTGCATGGATATACTGATGCTGATTGGGCTGGTAGTATTTCTGATAGACGATCTACCAGCGGATATGTGTTCTCTTTTGGGAGTGCTGCAGTCACTTGGAGCAGCAAGAAATAGCCTACAGTTGCCTTGTCGAGCACAGAGGCTGAGTACAGGGGTGCAGCAATGGCTGCATGTGAGGTAGCTTGGTTGCATAAGCTACTTTATGATATGCATCAGTCTACAGATGGGCCAGTTGTCATTTATTGTGACAACATGAGTAGTATACACTTGGCAAATAACCCAGTCTATCATGCTAGAACAAAGCACATTGAGGTGCATTATCACTATGTGCGAGAGAGGGTTTTACTAGGTCTTATTGATCTAGTTTATGTCAGCACAGAGGATCAGGTAGCTGATATATTCACGAAGGCATTGGGCACAGAGAAGCTGCGCAAGTTCAGAGACCTGCTTGGTGTGCAGGAATTGGGATTGAGCTCGAGGGGGAGTGTTGAGATATCGAGCTCCACTCGTGATACGCCAGGGTGACCATTGTGTATTTATGTCATCGACTTGTCAGTTGCAGACGCGGTTGGTACACCGCCCATGAATAATAGCTACATGATAGCTATCCTTATCTACTCTAGTTCGTGGCTCAGTTAGTATGCCACCTTAGTTAGTTGAGTTTGGTTTGAGACCCATATAGAGGGTTCTTCTATTTCTTTGTACTTGAGTTCTTTTGGCTTACACAACTAAGAAGAGGAAAACTGTTTTCAGCCTCCACCCTTGTGTGTCTTCCCCCATTGTGCAAGCAAGAAAGCTTCAAGCGAGACTCCTTCCTTCTCTCCCACAATCTTGACAACAGCCACCAACAGTTCAAACAGGAGCTCTGAATTAGAATCAGAACAGAGACCCCTCTGCACCAGGCCAACTTGTTTATGCAGTGATTACAAAGACTCCTCAAAACCCTACTGTTAGTATTGCAGGAGGGGAAAGCTTGAAGGATTATTTATCCAACTCAGTTGCAAATATCAAAAAGGAGTTGATGGATGTGATTACAGAGCAGCTACAGACACTGAAAGTGAATACTGCTAGCATATCCAACGTGACAGGAGCAGGAAGAGATGTGAAGGTGTCAAATACTTGGTGTGGTAAGTGTCATCAAGCAGGCCATTTAGCCACTGAACGTACACGAAAACCAACCATTCTTGGAGCTTTCTGTTCCTACTATTTGTGGAAGAACCATACAGAGGATATTTGCTCTCTAAAGGAGATGCATGATAAGAGAAGGAAGGAAGAAGACACAAGATTCAACTTGCTGGAATCCAAAATGACAACACAAGATATTGGATCAAAGCCTAGAGAGTTTGGTTCTAATTTCGGTCTAAGGAGGTTTCCCTCTCAAAGTTACAGAGGAAGATAGTCTCCTGGTCAGAGATCAAAAGTGAAGTGTTACAGGTGCGGAGAAAAGGGACACATTTCACCAAATTGTCCAAATCCCAAAAGGTCAGTGGATTATAAGCCCTTATGCAGTCGATGCAAAGGAGAAGGCCACACTGCAAAAGACTATCCAAGCCCAGC
The DNA here is from genome assembly GCF_053477565.2 of Lygodium microphyllum. NCBI lineage: Eukaryota > Viridiplantae > Streptophyta > Polypodiopsida > Schizaeales > Lygodiaceae > Lygodium > Lygodium microphyllum. The sequence goes on from NC_141150.1 coordinate 44,487,447, forward strand.
CCCAGTGAAAAACAATGCTACTGATAGTTCGGCCAAGGCCCAAGAGCCTACCTCCAATTTAGTGGAATTGGAAGTTGTTGCCATCACGCGTGCAAAGAAGAAGGAACCCCCTATCCAGAAAGAAAATAATCCTCCTGCTAGAACAATGAAGTTCAATCTTCTACCAGAAGAACATAACAGAACAGAGCGTGACAGTGCCGTACAGAGCACTACAGTGCCACAGAGAGTCACAGAGACAATTCCAGAGACAGGACCAGAGGTCCAGGAGATAGAAGAGGAGGAGGTGCCACAAGTGGCAGAAGAAGGCCCCATAATGCCCCTGTTGGAAGAAAAAAGGAAAATGAAAATGGGTGTTGCCCCATTCCCTAACCGGTTAGAGAAGCCAGTGGATCCTATTAAGGAACATGACCTGGTTAGAGATCTAGATACCTTTAAACCAAACCTCACGTTCCGACAATTATTGATGTTGTCTCCCAGTTACCGAAAAAGGTTCAAAAGTATACTGACAAGAAGATGTGACTTAAGGATTGCACCCTCAACAGCAACAAAGTTCAACAAAGCTCCAGAGCCTGTAAAAGAAGTGGACGTGGCTAACGCCTTCCTAGATCCGGGTACCCCAGAGACTGGCGTGTGGATAGAAGGCTGCTTTATTGCAAATGCACTGATTGATGGCGGTTCATCAGTGAATATTATGACGGATGTGACAATGAAGGATCTAGGCCTACAAGGTGTGCAACCAACCCAATGGCTCATCAGACTGGCGGATTAGAGCAGAATCAAGCCTTTGGGCATTCTCCCATATGTGAAGACTACAGTGGCTAGAAAAGATTATTGGCTAACCTATCTGGTGGGAAGTCAAACTCTTATGGTACACCCTACTCCCTATTATTGGGCAGACCATGGCTTTTTGAAGCCAGAGCAAGGACGGATTGGTTCAAAGGAACCTTGACCTTGGATAGAGGACCCAATAAAGTGGTGCTGAAGCTATATGGTGCTCAAAAAGGACATGGATCCACCTCCTTGGAATTATCTTCTGACTCCCCTAATGAGGCTACAAATGGGACATCAGTAGATGAAGACGCTGTCAAGCAGATCCTTCCCAAGAAAACAGTGGCACGTTCCTTAACAGTGGATACGGTAAGTCAACTCCTAAAAGATGCAAAGCCATTATCAATGGGTGAATACTTCCTGCCTGAACCAGGAACGATTTCCGAAATCACTTCTGACAGTGAGATAGAAGCATGGATGTACTGCTCTCCCTGTTACATGGCCACAGTAGAGCCAGAGACAGAGACAGAGACAGAGACCGAAGAGGATGGAGATGATATTGAAGAAGAAGGTTATGAAAGTGAGACGGAAGAGTCTATCCCACCTGAAGAGGATACATATGAAGAAGAAGTTCTAGAAGCATCGGAAGTAGATGAGCTCATGCTGTGGGACAGAATGGCGATGGTACCATTTGGTCTGGTAAATGGATCTTCTCATATGCAAAATCTTTATAAGAAATGGTTGAAGAAGAACAAGCCATCTTTTAGCAGTGGCTCATGCCGCCCTCACCCACCTTTGCCAAGAAAAGATGATGATGATGCACCGTGCCAACAAGCACCAGTCTCACGATTCCAACACGCATCAGAGGGTCCCTGTTATGTGATGTTCTTGGACTCGTCATCAGAAGATGAGTCTTCAAGCCAAGAGGTAACTAATCGTGAAACCAAACCCGAAATGGCTCTAATCCCATTTCAACATCTCAAGGAGCAACCTAAGTCTCCACCAAAAGAAGAAGTTGGGTCTAGTGGGACATCAGAAGAGGACACCACCCCCTTGAAGGAGTCGGATCTGTATCCAGAAGCAGTCCGTGGGACCTTCATCCGTGAAGTAGAAGGTGAAAGGCAGTTAACCTTTGTGGATGCAGATGGCACTGAATGCCATTTGAAGGTGGGTAGCAGCCTACCAGAAGAGGAGTTGTCAACCTTGTACAACTTGTTGAAAGAGAATTTGGACGTGTTTGCATGGTCCTACAAGGACCTAAAGGGGATTGATCCCACAATATGTCAGCATCATATTGATTTGGAGCATGATGCCAAGCCAGTACGGCAATGACAGAGGTGAATGAACCCGAATTATTCCACATTGGTGAAAGCAGAGCTACTGAAGCTTCTGGAAGCCGAGTTCATCTATCCAGTAGCAAACAGTGAATGGGCCTCACCCATCGTGGTTGTACCCAAGAAGAATGGCAAGCTTCATATATGTGTGGAATTTTGCAAGTTGAATTCCAAGACCAAGAAGGATCACTTTCCTATCCCTTTCACCGACCAACTGTTGGACACAGTGGCAAGACATGAGCTTTATTCCCTTCTGGATGGATTCAACAGATATAACCAAGTGTAGATAGTAGAGGAAGATCAGTCTAAGACAACCTTCACCACAGAATGGGGGACCTATGCTTACCGAGTGATGCCATTTGGACTCTGCAATGCCCCTGCTACTTTCCAGCTAGTCATGGTGGCCGCATTCCAAAATCATCTGCACGACTTTATTGAGGTATATTTGGATGACTTCTGTGTCTATAGTTTGATTTGTGAACACTGGGGACATTTGGAACAATGCTTTGACCGATGCTGGGAGTATGGGATTTCCTCAACCCTGACAAATGCATCTTTGGGGTCTCTTCTGGAGTTCTGTTGGGCCACATTGTCTCTGCATAAGGGATATCAACAGACCCTGCAAAGATCGAAAAGATTGCAGCTTTGACAGCACCCACCAACCTCAAACATTTGAGGGGATTCCTAGGCCATGTGGGTTACTGCAGAAGGTTCATAGCCCATTTTGCAACAAAGGTAACCACCCCCTTGCACAAAGATAAACGCTCAAGTACTTTCTTCCTAAATGCAATCAATCACACTCACACTGAATCAAAGACTCTAATTGATTTGTTAGAGATCCAATTGATAGATCAAGCCACCTTAGAAATTCATTTTATTTCAATTTAAATGACAATTTATCTCTTATGATAATTTCGTACCATTGACCCACAAAGGCATAGACCTAACCCAAAGAGCAGCTAGAAGTTACTCAACACCAATTAATGTCATTCTAGACCCAACATAGTTCTTTAAATGATTTTTTGTTGCATTATATGCACTTAGAATATGAATCAACCATATATTGGGCACCAATAAACACTTAGAATAAAAATCATTGATTTCCAAACCTTCTTGGGCTTTAGAGGCAATTAATCCTTCATAGGACTCATGCTATAAGTGTATGAGACTATGAAACATGGTTAAGAACCACAAACTTGTGAAGAAGCATGCCAAGATTCCATCTTCTTTTCAATCTTGTCAATATTAAAAAAAATGGTTTAGAGAAAATTTGCAAATGTAGCACCAACCATCATTCCAAAGCCCATTTTACTCAAGATTTCCAATATCAAGTCCCATCCAATGCAATCATAGGCCTTGTCTAAAATCATAATTGTAGAGTGAAGCAAGATGAATAGCCAAATTCAAATTGAGTACTATGACTTCTTAGATTTCATGTTTTGGAATTCATTTCATAATATCTACTATGAATCACTTTGACTCTATGAGGTGTAGTTGTGCGTTTATTATCATCACCTATTTGCCAAGTAGTCATGATTGGTACCCATGTATACATTTATCCATGCCCCAAATCTTACTTGATCGTAAGACCAAGGCCACATAAAGCTTATGGTGGTTAACTCTTCCTCTTATTATCAATGGTACATCTCCAACTTATGAATGCACACACATCGTACACACACAAATATATTTGAATGCTATAGCTGGAAGCATTGTAGCTAGCTGTGTTGTAATAGTTTTATCCATGCTAATATGAAAGACTAAGAAATTCTAGTTCTTTTTTAATATCGTGCAATTACCTTTTTCTAGAGAACCATTTACTCTAGTATATGTCATATGCACATGTCAAAGAATAATTGCATTATAAATGTAAAATGTCATGTATTTTATCCATACTAAATGAACAATAAGAGTAGCTATCATATGCAAGCATCAAAGAACAATTTCATTATAAATGTAAAATGTGATAGGTTGAACAATTGGAGTAGCTATGCATGTGGCTTTTGTAAGTAATGTCATTTGTGTGATCCTTAAAGTCAGATAATGACTAAGAATAACTCGAGTTTCTTGCGTATCAAGGTGTGTGCGCAAATGTTTGTGGCTAGTCATGCTCACATAGATATTGTATCTCTTAAATTGAGAACAAGCTTGCTCAATTGAAGTTAGCGAGGAAAAGCAAAAACATCTTTAGACCATGATAATGCTTGAAAACAAACTCTTTATATAATGAAGCAGTGTTTGAGTTTGATCAAGGGGGGATCAAACAAAGATCTATAACTAATTTTATCTCTATCAAACAAACTTTCTTACAAGCCCATGACTTCACAATAGTGTCGGCAATGGTAGATTCAACAATAATCATATTAAAGATTGTCAACTTAGGCAAAGTTTTTGTGAGAAAGAGAGAGTCATTATAGTTCCTTGAGATGTTGGATCTAAGCCTCATATTCTTTCCTCCATTCTTAACTAATAATCATTGACTAGGGATTAGAAACTAAACAATAATTAAGGCATCAATACCATAGGTAAGTATAAAAGGAGTCTAGCCTATATTAGTGTTATAGGCCATTCAATAGGTCCAAAATGCTACCATGAGTTTATTATCCCACTCACTTCTAGAGGTTAAAACAAATTTGGCAAGAACATTGATTAGAATTTTGCTCATAAACTCTTCTTGGTCATTTTCTTGTGGAAGTAAGGATATGACTTCTTGTGAATGAACATAAATATTGACATGAGACTATTTCATTGGCCTCTCTCTATTTCAATGGGGTAGCAAATCTATATGACTTGCCCCCATAAGTATTTTCTATTGTGCATGCTAGTTGGGACATTCTTTTGTCTTGGTATGCCTTGAAGTGTATCTCACCCAATACTAGAGTGCTTATGATGATATAGTGAACATGATAGTTTTGGTTTCTCACATGATAGTAGAGTGCTTTTGGGAATACAATTCATATGCTTGAAAGGAACCCTTTAATTATCAATTTTATTAAGGTTGAGGCTCAATGTCTTAACACATAGCAAGATATTGTTAGATAATGCTAAAAGATAAACTCGTCTGCTCAACATCTTAACACATGGCAAGATAATGTCACATAATATTGAAATATAAACTCGTGTGCTCAATGTCTTAACACTTGGCAAGATATTGTCACATAATATTGAAAGATAGACTCATGTGTATTCAACACTCCAAGAATTCTAGAATGTTCTGGGTGATGCAGGTAATAAACACTCCAAGACTATCACAATGTATTCAACACTCCAAGAATAATGTACGTATTATACTTGTACGCACTACATAAAATCATACTACTTTTATATCACATAGGTAATCAATTTCAAGAAAGAAAAGGAATTGCATGCCCAATCATATTCATAATGAGCATACATGTTAGAATGGAGCCAACTATCATATATCATATAATAATACAATGTTGTGTGATTATAGTTTGTAGAGTGTATTAAATGCTATGGGTAGATATCGTCTATCCATGCTTGAAGTCCTTTCTAGCAATCTTCTCACAAGCACAAATACCTTTACTTAGCTTAATAATTGTTTGTCCATGCATTCAACCTTAACTATTTGGATTGACTTGATCACTAGACAAAGATTAAGGAAATGAAACTAATAACAATCTACCTAAAAGCAAAACATCAAAAGCAAGAAGAGGTAAGAAACAAAAGACCAAAAAGATCAAAGCCAAGAGAGTAAGAGTCAAAAGTTCCAAGAATATCAACCAACGATTGGGTCAAATACCTTCTTTTCAAGAAAACCTCATAATTCATCAAAAGTATTATACCTCTCTTTAAGAGGCCGACCACTTATCTTCCATAGATGTCATCATCCATTAGAGTCTATGGAAGTATAGCCAATATACCATGATTAAAAAAGGGTTGGGTTGGGTTTTGGGGGGGGGGGGTGAGATTACACATGTAGATAGGGTTTGCTAGGTTCAATTATGGTTGATTAGAACCTTAATCCTAAAGCATGGTGAATATCAAGCCAATGATACCTAGAAGAGTTTCAATTATATGAAGATCCTATCAAGACACCAAAGAGATGAAGAGAATCAAGGGGTGCATCTCCATTTTTGGAAAGTAGAATGTGATTATGGGCTATATCTTGGAGCCCTAATTTGATCTCTAGCCAACACTATTAACAATATTTTGTGAAGGCTAATTTCAAAGAAGGTCAATGAAAAGTCAAATTGCAAGTGTCGGATTTATTTGATGGTGGATCATATTTTGAAGTGCTTCAGTGGTTATTTTGGGTACTTGTGGCATCTATGTACTTCGTGGACATGGGATTGTATCACCTGAATTACATTTCTCACACCCGCAACTGTTGCATGGATTATGCACATCGATTTATGAATATAATAGCATAGGCTAGGCCTATTTAGGTTAAGGACAAAGCATACTTCAAGGAATGACCGGCCTAGATCCCACAAAGTGGGTAGAATGCCCAAAGGAGGGTGCAAACCCTAATTCACAATGGTGGAACCCTAAAACACAAAGTAGGATACAAATCCTAAAATGTAAATGGGGTGCCACTCTAGACAAGTGACCTAATCCTAACCCTAATCTTGGTCTATATAAGAGCGGGAGGTCTCAGTTGTATTTATCCTTTTGATATATCCATGCTATGGAAGCTCTATTAGTGCAAATATTGAAGCTTTCTATTCTTTTCTTCTATTCTATCATCTTGCTTCCATTGTTGAGAGTGATTGAGAGGTGTATGGAGCATGAGGGATAAGTCTCAGTCAAGCCTTGTTTGTATGTTAAAGTATATTTTTAGAGATTTTTACATGAAAAACTACACAAAAACGAATGTTACACCTATCCAATGAATGCAAAACCTAAATGGTAGGAGACACCCACAAGCACTCATAGGAAAGTGCAAAATCCTTGCGACAATTGAAACGAAAAGCTTGCCTATCCTATTTCATGTTCCTCCAAAAAGTGCTAGCTGCAAGAAAGAAACCCTCCTAGGAAGACCCTTCAAAAGGGCAACCAAATGTGAGGCTGACTATGTAGCACAGAGGATACACCTGACACTACCGGGTGTGAGAATAGTCACCACCTTTAGCAAGGGTGACCTCATCGAACCTCAAGGGAAAGGCAAGGAAGGTGATGACATAACAGTCACACCTACAAACGAGGGCAAGGACTTGTTGGAAGAGTTGATACAAGCACATGTCGAACAACGAGAACCAGTGAGTGAGGCCATGCCGGAAACAAGAAGGTCAAGAGACAAGGCCAAGGACAGGGTTTGGACTCACAAATATCGTAGAAGACCACGAAAGAAGCCCAAGCCTTATAGGCGAAGGCATCGATGGAGAGCTAGCACAACGCCGCGATGGATATCCAAAGCGTTGCTACGTGCTCAAGGATACTACGCAGGTTACCAATGGATTTGGGTACCAAAATCCCCTGCTAAACCGCCTCCATCAGCTGAAGGCCAGAGTGCCTCAAAAGCATGGCACAGGAGGAAATCTAAGAGAAACTCTAGGCCTCAAGGCAAGAAACCAGACATGACTGTTCGAAGGAAAGAGCCCCAGCCTAGCATGCTAAATAGACAGATGTCATACGTAGCCATTGAGCGGGCACAAAAATCGTTAGCGCCCAAGGAGCCTTTGATTCCCCAAGGGGAGAACAAGCATCATAGGCACAACATTGCTCAAGGCAAGGCTGATCGCTCAACAAAGCAAATGGCACAATCATCTAGTAACCTCGAGCAGATCATTCAGCGAGTGCCAAGTCCACCCAAGAGTCCTAGATCTCCTACGCTCTCTTCTCCCAAACAGACACAGGAAGCACCATAGCAGTTGTCAAGGGCGGCTGCTCAATTCCAATCTCTATCTCCATCTAAGCTTCCAATCGTCAAGGAGGTGGGACATGATGCCATCTGTAGCTCTCGACCCAAGGATATGCCTGAGCCACCTAATGCGACTAGATCAGCTCATGTTTGATCTACACAAATGAGTGCTCAAAGGCTAACGAAGGACACAACCACTTCTGATCGCCCTAGGGACTTGACACCACAATCCACCAAGGGTAGCCAGCCCACTGAACTAGTTGCTACTACTTCCAATCCGGGATCACAGCAGTCACAGCCCTTGGCCGTGACAATGCCCCTTGTGGAACATGTCCTTAGTAGTTTGCCTGTGGAGGAGGTGTCGCAACCAAATCCCTCAACAACTCTAGCACTTTCAAAGTGCCTAAAGCCTAGGACGGGGGAGTTAAACGCAGGGGAGTTGGTTGAAAAGCTAGACTCTCCGAAAAGGGCGGCAGTTGTGCCCTCACAACCGGGCAAGGCTATTCAGCAAACCGCGGCTATGTCCCATAAGGACACACTAGAGAAGGGAAATGTTGAGGCCCGACCAAGCACATCAACGGTCGATATAGCCCAGGGTCTTGAATTGTTGAGAGAGGCACCTTCATTGACTAAGAAAAAGAGGAGAAAGCAGAGAAAACAGCAACAGATGCAGGTGGTTGTGGACCCAAAGAACATTGAGACGAAGGGCGTTGGAGAGCTGATGAATAAAGCATCGAGTCCATCCACCAATGAACCCATTGATGCCTCTTCTAATAGCGGTGAAACCCCAGACACATCCGTGTGTTCTAAGAAACCAAAGCAACGGTTGCCATCAACAGTTGCTTACAACACTCTATCCACTGACAATAGAACTCACATTGATCAATCAAGAGTGGATACAACGCTATCACAACAGGGTGACAAATCTATACCAGTCACATCTGAGAAGAACCATGACGAAATAACAACAAAACCTCAGGAGAAACGTGAGAACCCCAAGAGCATAAGAAAACCTAGCGTGGACCAATCTTGCTCATCTAGGCCTGAGCCCCCAGCCATGCTAAAGCCTAAGGAAACTCTTAGAACTTTGCATGAGATAGCAACCGAGCAAGCCCTCGTTGAACATAGAAGTGTTGCAGAATGCTTAACTGAGTTGGAGGCTAAGCTCAAAGTGGTCGCGCGTGTCTACGTCCTTGTGGACGTGGGCACGATCCCCAAGGAGCAGCTTGGAGATTACTTGACCTTTCCTCTATCATGGGAAGAACAAGAACATCTTAACGGGCACTACGATAGGCTCTTGCATGAATAGATGCGACTCATCCCTGACGAGGAGGCTGACGAACTACGCTTAACCGTCACGTTCAATGAAGTGCTCTGTCGACCGAATCTCGTAGACATAGAGCTACTAAAGCGATTGTCAGCAAGCCAGAGTCAATTTGAGTAGCGTTGGTGCGAAAGCCGCATTGTAATGGCCGATCTGGGGGCTCAGATCATGACAGTCTCTGAGGAGCGATTGGCCAAATGGCGATCCCAAAGGGACCCATATGTGGCACCAACGTCCCTTCAAGTACTCACTGACATTCGGGGTACGGACTTAGCTGGGACTAGGCTTCAGGGCCCTTTGATTGATAAGGTTCTCACTGAGGAGGAGTTACATATTGCCAGTAGACTCGGTCAAGGTTCCATGCTACTCGACATGGCAAAATATCTATCAGTATTAAGTTAGCTGCCACGAATACTAGATGCGTGTGCCACGCTCCGGTACAACCCCGAGTTCTACACTTGGTTCTTATCCTCGTGATGTGACATGGATTCATAGATATGTATATAAATAAACACTGATTTTTGTGTCACCTTGTATAAACAATATCAACACACACAAGTAATGATAGTCAAGCGCAGGGAGAAGAGTTGGTTCTAACAGGCTAACCTCCTCAAGTCCTCTTCTCATCACACATTTAAAAGCCGTGTGACCACTCCCACCTCCAAGTGAAGGGCATGCAACCCACGTTACCGCCATAGGAAGCCTTGACCCACAACACTGATGGTGTAGACAGGGTGCAGCCCCTCTCTATACACCTTCTTCCCTTTTTGGTCTATCCTTCCGAGGATGTGCCCTATCCCACTCCATGACAACCAGTCCACACAACTTAGCATAAGCCAATATTGGCTAATGGCTGGAGGCAAAACGAACATCATCATGGGGGCCATCCCGTTATGACAAAACACTGCATGCCTCACCCCTCCCCTTCTTGTCACATGCGCTTGATAAACCACACTAAAATCCCTTCCATGCAAACAGTTGTATCCTATATCCAGGTTTGACCCTTGGATTGCATCTTGCAGGCTTCCCTTTGTGGCGGAACGCATGGAGAATCATGGAGAGCTAGCATGCAAAGACGCTCTTCGCAAAAGACGGGAGCATGTGGCACGTGCCCCTCCACCGGAGCGCTATGTGGCCACCATCAAGAGGTATGCCAAGAAGCAAGGCCCTAAGCAACACTGCCCAGGACGAAGGCCAAAGAATCCTCGAGTCAGGAAAGTCGAGAATCGAAACACACAATAGGTGGCAGCACTAGTGGTACGCACTCCCAGCTCCCGGGCCCCAAGAGCTCAAAGGCAGAAAGGGCAGCTTGGGAAAGAGAAGAATTTAATGAATTATTTAAAGATATTCTGGAGACGGTAGCGGGCCGGGATTAAACCATTCATGTCCCGGCCGACATGTTCCCTGCTCACCCCCACGGGATCCCCACACCAGCAGAGCCCCAATCACCCGGCCACCCAGACTCGCCTCGCCTCGTACAAATCGAGTAGCCCATGATGCATAAAGGGCTTATCAAATGATAACTGGCCATAACTTTTTGTTTTTAAAGGGTTAAGTGTTCCCGACTTGTAAGTCTTGACATGTTCTTGAATTGTACGAACTTTTCATATCTGCGTTTAATATATTTCACGTCCTTAGCAAAAGAAAAAAGCTAATCAAGCGCAGGTGATAAATATCTAAGTCAACACCATAGAATTCCAATAAGTGATGTCTCCTTGCATTGCACTGGTTTATTAAAGTTGCGGCATATACCATGCATGTACTCTCATGAAGCGACAAGTGGATGCAGGATAATACAGGTCCTTGTGCGAAAATCTTCAATGCCCAACCACCGCAACACCAACAACCCCACAAGGAGCCGCGGCAAAGCCACGCTGCCGAAAGCACCCTTGCCAACCTCCCACATAGCATGGCTCACAAAACATTCCTAGGCCACGCCCCTTTCTGGGTCAAGCTCTATAGTTGGCTCACGGCAGTCGTTACCTCGATTGTACCCACATCGCATGTGCCGCAAGGAGGGTTGCAATATCTCAAGTGTATCTCCCCCTTTTGCCAACTGCTTCTCTAACAACGAGGCTAGGGCACCATCATCATTGTACTATTCATTTTCTGAGCCTTTGAAGCTTGACATTTTCCAACCCATTGAAAGGCTGATAGCCTCAACATATTGTAATGGTTGTACTCAGGCACAAAAAAAAAAGAAAAAAAAAAGAGAAAAGAAAAGAAAAGAAAGAAAGAAAAAGAAAAAGAAAAAGAAAAAGAAAAAGAAACGAAAAGAAAGGAAAAGAAATGAATGGAAAAATAAGAAGCACCCACGATCACAGCACAGCACCTAGGGGTCCTCAAATTAGGTACGTCTGGTGACCTTCGTCGACCAGCTTCGTCCCTAGTCCCCTAGCCCCTTACACTCACCCACAATTGTTTAGGGCACATTAAGGGCATGACATACCTGGGGAGCTTGTCTCGCCTAGGGTTAGACCTATCACCCTGACCCACTTGCACAATTTTCTTTTGCACTCTGCCTTCGTACCATTGCAATCAGTGGTGATAAGCATCGCACGATTGGCCATGAAAAGTACACCGTACTCATCAAGCGAGTCCAATAGTTCCCAGCTACTAAAAGTGCGGTGTCCTTGTATTTCATTATGCTACATCGTGCAGTCACAATGCAAAGGATGTCTCATATGCCTTCACGCGTACTCCTTCTCCACATGGACAACTTTGCTTCATCCACGAATTGTTATGAGAAACTAGCCCACGGTCTTCTAACTATGTAATATCTAAGTATGCACGAGCACTTACATAATATCTGCACCAAAGTATATGCACAGTTTGGGTCCTCAAGTGCAGGACAATACTCTCAGCTTGCTTAGAGTTCGACCTGTCTCCCAAACTAATCAAATATGTCTTGTGCACGATAAGAAGACTAGCACTACTCCTTAGGGAGAGATCACACGAGAGGTTTTCAAATTGCAGGTATTGAAGCCTCCAACGAAATTCCAATCGCTCCTTATCAACATTCAACTTTGAATGCTTGTTCCTTACCATCCAACAAGCCCGCAAGGAATCGTCATGCGCAGAATCCCCAACAAACCAACACTTGTGCTGGCCATCAATGCAATCCCCAACACAGCATAGCCCTACTACCAACTCCAACAATCTTCCACCAGCCACCTTGGCCACCAACAGGCCCCCAGGTCCTTCTCCCACACCACCACCAACACTCCTCCACGGAAACCACTGGCGTCCTTGTCACCCACGTCTTCGGTGCATGCTACAGCCTGCTACCTATGACGGTGAGTGCCATGGGACTGGCACTCGTCTAGGAGGGGGGTAATGTTAACCCCAACACGAAGAAAGCAAAAGGAAGTGGAAAAGACGCAGGGCAAAGGAGGAAAAAAGGTAGCTCGACTGAAGAAAGAAAAGGAGAAAAGGCCAAAAGCGCAAGGGCAATCTTAAAAGTCCAAGGCAAATGCAAAAGGGGAAAGGCGCATTTTAAAATAAAAAGGCGCACCCTGAAATCTTGTAAAAGAGCGTCGGGCTCTCACCCGTGCAATTTGTAAATGTAGACGGGCGGTGGAAAGGAAGCTAGGAAGATAGAAGGACAATGGGAAAAAGGGCCTAGGCTATAGCCGGCCATGTAAAAAGGGGAAAAAGGGGATGACCGCCCAAAAGGGATTTAGGGTTTTGTATATAAAGTTGAAAAGTGAATGAGAAATTCATTCTTGTGTGTGGCCAAAAGTAGCTCTCCTCTTCTTCTTCTTCTCCTTGTTCTTGCTTGCTTGAGCGTGTGTTTTAGAGAGGGAGTGTGAGAGTATGAGGGAGTGAGTGTGTGAGGTTGAGGGACCAAGGAGGAGAAGCTCTCCATCTTCTCCTCTCTTCTTCTCTTCTCTTCTCTTTTCTTGTCTTGCTCGTGGCAATGGAGCTTGGAGCTTGGAGCGGGAGGATCGAGCTTGCTTGAAGCTTGCACTTGGATCATGGAGCTATCGGAGTGCGTGGGAGAGGAGGTAACTCGAACGGCACGGAGGTAAGCTCACTACACCCGTAGATATGGATGGCGCATCGGCTATGTGAGAGGTAGCCATTAGTGCTCAGCTTGGAACGCTTGAAACAATAAGCGGTCCGTGGATCTTGGCGGTTGAGTGATAGCTCCCACAAAACCCAAGCTGTAGGCTAGGCGTTGGGTTCTTTGGAAAATGGTCAAGTGAGAAAATTTTATATCCAAAAATTTTGAAATATATAAGAGCGGAGTGTGTTCATATGTGCTTTATGTTAGAGTAGTGTATCTTGGGGCCAATCTTCCCAAGGTGTAGGAGAGCTATATTGGGGCCACAACATTCAGCTGGAGGGGTGCCTCATTTTGTTGTATCATGTTGGTGTAGTGCACTAAGATGTGTGGGATCTCCCGCTGAGGAGTAAGGAAGGGCAATCGTTGGACTATGTTACACTACAAATGCAATATCTACAGTAGCAATTAGGGCAGTGTGTCCCTTGGACGCTCCTGGCCGTGAGGCCGTGTGGGGTTGTCTTATGAGTATTAGAGAGGCTGGACTAGTGCCTATAGCCAGTGTTGTGCCCGTTTTAGGTCTGGAAAGGTGGTGTGTTTGCTGAGAGCTATCTACAATCGTATAAGGGACATGTTAACCTTATTCTATAATCGAGAGCTGCCTTGAAGTGGTGGATGTTAAAATTGGTTGATTACAATTTCGATAATTAGCATGACGACCAATCCAAGGAATCCTCGTAACCCAAAAGATACTTTGCCCATTCTAAATGGTTTGGTGGTATTTTTAGTAGATTACTTTATTCTTTGCCTCAAAAGCAACACCATGCTCAAGTTTGGGTCGTTATGGGGAAGTACCCATGGAGTAATCTTGAGTAATAATTAATGGGAGTTAGAGGAAAGATTAGGGAGCAAAAGTGAGGCTAGGAAGGCACCGTCATCTATGATCCTCAATAATGGTAAGTCTTTAGAGGAAAAGACCGTGATACCATTGGTTGGAGTAATACATGCTTATGAGCGAGATATACATCCGATGTTAGGGCCTGATGTAGTTGGGTACTGAAGTGCAATTTTGCAAATCCATAAAGCATTGGATGATATCTATATATGCGGGAAACCCTCGTCAGAGAGGAAGGTTCTATTGGGACCTATCTTTGATTCTAGGGAAATAGTAGCAAATGATGATAGAATTATTAAAATATCATTAGTAGTAGGGGATGGGGTAGACTCCCATTGCATGACATAGGCCTCCCTAGACCACTCTATGAGTTGGTAGAAAGGGACGACAAGGATAACATTAACCTTCCTACACCAGAAAAGGTGGAAACGGAAGAGGCCAGATACCCTAAAAGGCTGGAACTAGGTCATGATGAATATGAAGATTTTAATGACCTAATGATGATCCCAAAGGAGAGGTGTAAAGAAGGACTAATCTAACAATTGAAATGAATAGGAAAATAAAAAATACTCTAAGCTACAAATGACAAGAAATGAACTAAACTAAGATTCCAACATGGCCATGCCATGGAACAACTTCCATTACCATAGCACAATGTAGCCATGGACTGTCATCCAAGTACAAGAAAATGTGAAAGACAAGAAGAATGAATTTTTTATAATGCCAAAGAATGATGCTACATTCACACTTCTTTCCTTTTATATTAAAACCTAAGTCCTCTTTCTGTAGGCTCAAGTATTTACAAAGTTTAATACTTGGAATAGGCTTTAACTCTTATGTTGATAATTTGCTTCATCACAAATCATCCCCTCCTAGAGATGTTTTGTCCTCAAAATTGAAGATATTGAGTAGTAGGCAAGTCGATAATGAAGAAAATTATGTTGATGAATATCCAAAAGCATGTAGAAGCACTTTGTGTGAAGAAACAATATAATGAACTTGAAACAGTGAATTGACTGCTTGCTGTCCAAATAGGGCTGCGTTAGTAGATTTGCCATAACTATTGACTGGAGTGTCCAAATTCAATGTTTGAAGAGTAGAAATGAAATACACACCCTGAGGCGTCATCCATACCATCAACATCACTTTTTGATGTAGTTAAGGCAATTTAATCAATAACAATATTTTAAAACAACAAGCTGTCCTCCCTGCACAGATTATGATCATTCATCTTGCAAAAGCCATGGAAAAGCATCCGAATAAGAAGAAGGTTGCCAAGTGGAATCTTCCATAGGTAGCCCCTTCCATTTGATCAGGAATTCAGTGAGAGTTTGGTTCCTAAGAATATTTTCACGCTTCCAAATAATCTTTTCAGGCTCATAGACAATTAGTCCATCTTCATCAAGTGGTGGAAGCTCTTCAAGAACTTGTACATCCTGTCCAATATACTTCTTCAATTGTGATACATGAAAAAAATCATGTATGCGAGTAGATGAGGGTAATTGGAGCTTATATGCAAGCTCTCCAATCTTTTCCAATACCAAATATGGGCCATAAAATCTGTGAGCTAACTTGTTATTTCCACCCTTAAGGGATGCATAATGAGTCTTGGGCATCTTCAAGAAGACACAATCTCCAACATCAAACTCCATGTGCCCCCTGCCTATCATCAGCATAGGACTTCATGACATCTTGCGCCTTTCGTATGTTTTCTTTACATTGATTCATAAGCATCTCCATTCTCTCTAACTCATCCTTCGCTTGTGGATTCACGTCTTCATGAAACATGGTTGAAGGAATTTGAACCTTGTATCCATAAAGTGCTTCAAAAGGAGCCATCCCAATGCTCATATGATATGTGTTATTGTAGCAAAATTCAGTAAGATGCAACCAATCATCCCAAGATGATTGCATGTCATGACAAAAATGCCTTAAGAACACTTCCACCCATCGATTAACCCTTTCGGTTTGACCATCGGTTTGAGGGTGGTAAGCCGTACTAGGGGTAATAGTAGTGCCCATGGAAGTAAATAAACCCTTCCAAAAATTTCCCATGAATCTAGTGTCTCTATCCGACACTATCCTCAAAGGCATACCATGTAACTTGAACACTCCTCCCATGAATTGACCGGCTACTTGCTTTGCTGAAAATTGTATCTTGATTGGAATAAAATGGGCTGATTTGATAAGTCTATCCACCACAACAAAAATGCTATTCCAACCATGCCTTGTGGTAGGAAGGCCCATAATGAAGTTCATTGAAATGTCGGTCCATTTTCCTTGTGGAATAGGCAAAGGTTGAAGGAGACCGGCTGGTAATAAAGAATAATCTTTATTTTGTTGACATTCTAGGCAATGAGAAACATACTCCTTCACATCCCGCCATAAGTCTTTCCAATAGAAACTCTTGTGCACTTTGTCAAAAGTCTTAAAGAGACCAAGATGGCCCTAGCCAAGGGTGAAGTATGTATCTCTTGAAGGACTTTCAGCTTAAAACTGCTTTGAGGGATCAAATAGATCTTTCCTTTGTATCTTCAAAGTCCATTATGCCATTTGAAGTTTGGATATTCTTCATTTACTCCTTGCTGTAATTTCTGCATTATTGTGGCAGCATGCTCCTCCATCATGTATTCCTCTTGTATATCATTTATCCAATCTTTATATATAGTGGAGATGATAGATACATTACATGCCCACATCCTAGAGAGCACATTTGCCACTACATTGTCTTTTCTAGCCACGTATGCTATCTCAAAATCATATGATTGAAGAGTTGCTAACCACATTCTTTGCTTAGGAGACAAGTTAGGTTGTGAGAGGAAGTACTTCAACACCCTATGTTCACTTTTCACTTTAAAGTGACTTCCATAGAGGTAATGATGCCATTTTTTGACTGCATGTAGTATAGCTAGCATCTCTTGCTCATATACATGCATTTGTCCCTCTTTTTCATCAAATTTTCTACTCTCATATGCAATGACACCATGTTCTTGGGCTAAAACAGCCCCCAATCCTCTCCCACTAGCATCCTCATAGATCACAAAGACCTTAGAAAAGTCGAGACAAACCAATATGGGTGCTAAAATGAGGAGTTTCTTCAGCTCATTGAAGCTTTTGTCGGCTATTTCATCCCAAAAGAAGGCTTCTTTCTTTAACCTATCTGTTAATGGTGTAGCCACATGAGCATAATTCTTGATAAATATTTGGTAAAAAGAAGATAAACCAAGTAAACCCCTCAATGAAGTGGTATTTGTTGGAGTAGGCCAATCTTTCACACATTGGACCTTTTTCGGGTCAACCTTGATGCCATTTTCTCCAACAATATGTCCCAAGTATTCTAATTCTTTGGTCATGAATGTACATTTGGTTGCTTTAGCAAACAACTTGTGACTCCTCAATATGTCAAAAACTTCTCTAACATGCTGTAAATGCTCCTCTGTCTCTACTATATATCAATATGTTGTCAAAGAACATCAAAACTATCTTGAACAAAAGTAGTTGAAGTATCTTGTTCATTAAAGCTTGGAATGTGGCTGGAGCATTTGAAAGATTAAAGGGCATAACCATAAAATGATACAATCCCCTCTCGATCCTAAATGCAGTCTTGTATTCATTCCCTCCTTCAAGCATATTTGATGGTATCTCGATCACAAATCGATCTTTGAAAAGACCTTGGCATCCTTTAATTCATCCTAAAGATCATCAATCCTTGGTATTGGATACCTATTTTTGATAGAGGCCTTGTTCAAATCCCGATAATCTATGCACATGCAGAATGAACCATCCTTCTTCTTGCCTAGAAGAATGGGAGAAGCAAAGGGAGATTGACTTGGTTGTATAAGACCCATTTCAAGTAGCTCCTTTACTTGGCGCTCAACTTCTTCTCTTTCCACCTTTGAAAGGCGATATGGAGGTTTATTGATAGGATTGGTATTTGGAAGCAAGTCGATAGGGTGATCCACTTCACGCTTTGGAGGAAGAGAGGTAGGTAGTGGAAATAAATCATCATACTCTTCCAACAATTTACAAAGACAAGGATCCATATCTTTTGAAGGAGTAGAGGGCTGATCCTCATCAATATTTGACAAGAGAAGGGTAAACTTACATGCCTTTGCATTAATATCTCTCTTAATCTTCTTGGTGCTGATCACCTCTAGCTTCTTCTTCTCAATCCCTTGAAGAGTAACTTGCTATCCATGCCATTGAAATTCCATTTGTAGCCTATTCGAATCCATGGTAAACATGCCAATACTTTTTAGCCAATTGCAGCCAAGTATGACATCAATGGGACCCATCTCCAAGGCAATAAGATTCACCGAAGTGATACAAGATGATGAAAAAGTGATGGGAACATTGGAACAAATCTGATTACTACTTTCATAAGCTCCATTTTCCATTTGGATTCTTAGCGATGAAGGCATTTCTTGTGTATACAACTTCAGCCCATCAAAAGATCGTGTATTAACAAAGCTATGTGTACTCCTGGTATCAATAAGAATATGAGCAATTTTTCCGTTAATGTAGCCTTTAAGGCGTAATGTATTGTCCCCTTTGGAACCATTCCAAGCATCATGGGAGATGGAACAAAGCTTCAATGAATCCAAATTTTTCAAAGCATCATCCATAAAGTAACCACCTGGGTCGAATGGAAAACGATCCATAAGGTCATAGAATTCTTCATGGCAATCCTCATCATGGTCATACCTCTCCTCAAGAGTGGGTAAGCAATCAAGTTGAGATAGATTGCCTTCATTTGCCTCAACATCCGATTCCTCTTCAAAGATCATGCTCACTTTGACATTCTTGGCTTTGCATTTTGTACTGTGATCAGGAGACCATTTCTACCCACATTTGAAGCATAGACCTTTCGCATACATGTCCTTCAAGTTGTCATTAGACACACGCTTTCCTTGCATAGGAGCTGAGTTTTTGCTACTAATTTTAGTCCTCTTTCCATTTGATATGTTTTCAACATTAAACTTGAAATTACTACCCTATTTTGGTCCATAAATAGTAGGGAATGTAGGGATCTTGTTGTAGGTATTTGTTGGCTTCCATCCTTGCTGAAATTGAGTCTTTGACTGCCCATAACTTGCAGCTGTTCTAGTGGACTGGTTTGACCGAAAATGTTGCTCTGTTCTTTACTGAAAACTCTTGTATTTTTTATCATACCTTTCAGCCAATTGTATGGCATCTTGTAAAGAGGATGGTTTTATAGCTCCCACTTCCAACGATAGAGAAGATTCAAGCCCAAATATATACTTATTCAGCTTGGCATTGTCGGATACTCCATCCACATACATGGAGAGGTTAAGGAATTGGTTAGAATAATCTCTAACTAATAATCCCCTTTGCTCAAGAGCATACCACTTCTTCTCTAACTTCTCTTTTTCAATAGAAGACACAAAAACTTCGATCATTGACCGCTTTAATGCATCCCATGTTAAGAATTCATTACCAATCCTTGACATGTACCGCTACCAAGTGTGTGCATATCCTTCCAAATGTAGGGTTGCAAATTTTACCTTGGCATTCTCCGATCTGGGATACAAAGAAAAATACATCTCAAGCTTGTCAAACCATTCTTCTAATTTGGTAGGGGATGGATTTTCACCCTTGAAATTAGAAATGGTTATTTTCTCATTGTATTCCCGTTCATATTGATGAGATTGGCCATTATTGTGTGTTGTCCATAAAAGTTTGGACCAAAAGAATTTTGTCTTTGAACATCATTATTCCATGTTCCATGAACATATGGTTGTTGCCATCCATGAATATTTGCAAACCCATTTGGCTGATTAAATTGTCCTTCCGATGGAGAGAAAGAGTTGCCAACAACATGAGGCTGTCCATAGACTTGATGCCCATACATTGGAGAGTGTATATTTGGTGTAACATTCATTGGTGGTTGCTGTCCATTCATTTGATGAGACCAAAATTGATATGAATGAGGGCCTTGTTTAGAGGACTGATTATATACATGATTATTATTAACATTATGTTGCTGTCCATAAGAATTTGGAACTGAATTCACATGACCATGTCCATTGTACGGGTGCTGCCCATGAGAATTATTACCTCCACTTGCTTGACCATGATAGGACCTTTGTTCTTCAGCTTTCTCTTCATGTGTAGATTTAGGGATATTAAAAGGCTGTCCATAAAAAGACTTGTAAAAAGGATGGCATCCATGTGTGTCATCATCAAGCCTTGAGTTAGCTTGGGCCTTATCTTCCAAATCTTGTCCGTGAGGGCTAGTGTAGGTCTTAGGTTGATTTAGGGGTTGAAATTGAGGCTGAACATGAGAGGGATGAGCTCTTGATGGCTCTCTAACTTCAAAGTTCCCAACAACATTGGAAGTTGTGGACTTTTACTGCTCTTGGACAATGGGAAGACTTGGAGCATTTGGAATAGTTGTAGGTAATATCCTCTCACTCAAGAGAGCCATAAGTTTTTCAATGCCCAATTTCATATCCTTAATGTCATTGGAGAGTTGTTGAAAATTGTTAGAATCAGTAGAGACATGAGTAGTGCCAACCCCATTCACTTGTTTGTTTACTGCAACATGTGTTGAACTTATCTCTAGCTCCTCATTACCATGGTTCTCAAGGTAAATAGCCTCTTGTGAAGCTTCATGCTCTTTATCTAGTTGATAGTCCCTTAATCCTTCACTGATGGTATCCATAATGGGTTCCTTTTGTTTATTTTTAGCCATAGGTGATGTCCTGTCCTAAGTGTACAACATAGGAAAAACTCAAATACCTTTAGCTCTAATGATCCAAATGACCAACTTCTTGGCTCTATATAAAGCTTAGGATGTCCCCTTTCAAATGAGCTATCAACTGTTGAAAATGGTTGAGTATAGAAAATTCTGTAAGCAATTTACTGTAGCTATCTGGGATTTCTTGCAACCTGTGAATGCTTTGTTCTAGTCATTAAATGACTTGTACCATCAATTTCATGCATGTACCAACTATGTAGACCTGCAAATGAACTCCATACAATAGCCAATACTGAAAATAACCTATGCAATTAACCAAGGATTGAACAATCCCACTGTATGCTACAAAAGAAGGATCCAATCAATGGAACTTTGCTTGAAAACCTTGTTCCAACTCTTTATTGCTAACCCAAATAACAAATGCCACCAATAACATTCATAATTCTTAGCATAATTTTGTCCCCATTTGCCAATTGCATTGCGTTATGTTACCATAAATTTGCCTTTGCATCATGTAACCCATGCCAATATATCATGTTGAAAGCTGAATTCTTGTGCCCCTTGAGTGGTACCTGCACTTGAACTTTAAATGTGTGGGATCCGAGAAAACTTGAGGGGTGTGCAAATTTCCCTCTCAAGCCGGTTTGTGCTCCCCTTTAGGGTCCTTGTCAGGAGGGGAGGGTCACCTCTCTTTTGTCCTACCAACTCGCTCGGCATCTACTTTTCCTCGTGGGTAGATACATGGCACGCCAATGCTAGATTAAGAAACCAACATGAAATGTATGTATTGGAAAGGATTTGATTGTCATTTCATGATATGAATGAGAATGGAAGAAGTTGAGCTAAAAATGAAGTAGGATTAGGTAAGGAATACCTGAGCAGTGACTCACTACTTTACAATTGTATTTCACTTACTATTGGGCAACATTTTTTAATTCAAGGTAATGAGACAAAAGGAAAACAGTTCAATGTCAGGTTAGAGAAGAATGGGTGAGAATTTGAAGCATTGGAAGTGATTATTTTCAATGAATGTAAGTGATCAATCAAAAATTAATCAATAGGATTGCTAAATGGATTATTCATGAAGTACTTTTAAGAGAATAATTGGAAATTCTAAATCATTTTAATCCCTAATTCATTAATTGGATCAGCTCAGCAATTGGATTCAGAAGGGAGAGATTAAAGATGATTTAAAATACCTAATATGCTTGTGATTGATGAATGTAGTTGATGTAGAGTCCTCATACAAAAATAGACTTTCTTCAGCTATAAAGATCCACAGAAATCCCCAATTTCAGCAAGCTTCAATGTTAGAAAAGCTCCTAGATTCATATGGACTCCATTATTGCCACATGCTTCAATGATGGTTGATGAAAGAGTAATCTTCTTCTATTTGATGAAGAACTTGGAAGATGGTAGAGAATAACTCCAATATAAGTTGAAAACTCCAATTATTGGCAAGAGAACCAAGAATTTTACTGACATTGAAGATACAAGCTGTCCAAAGCTTCCATAGATCAGAATAAACCCAAAGATGCTTCAATGTTGCTTCAATGTTGACAATGGATTAAAGCCATGCGAATAAGCAAGCTTTAGGAGTGATTTTCCACCAGTACTCCCTTCATTTGCTTCAAGAAATCAGAGATTTTTAGTTGCTGTCCAAAATTGTCAATAATAGGGTTTCATGGGAGAGAGGAGAGTCCACAATAGAGAGAAATCTTGCCAAAGCTTGAAGGAATGCACTTGGTCAATGCTTCAGAGCCTTAATCATAAGTAACTTGAGATCCATCGCTCATTTTTGGCAAGAAATAGGCATGAATATGCAGCAGGCGCAATTCACGTTGCTGCCTACTGTTGTGTTCCTAGATAGAAATGAAGCATATTGTGCCATTCCACCATTCCATTGAAAGCTTGAGAGATGGCGAACAAGGCTATGAAGTCCTTTTGCATGATAGATATCACATGCAAGAGATCTTGTTCAGCCTTTGGCCATGGCCACGGATTCTTGAGAGAAGCTTGAAAGGAAAGGGAAGAAATCCCTGAAAAGCAACTCAAGTTTGAACCAAACTAAGTCCTATAACCTTCATTTTGTCCAACTTACCCCAATTTTTGGTCCAAAACTTGGTCACGAGTTGCCAAATTGGTTGGAGCCCGCCATTATCCACTGGTTCATGCCAATAACCTCCATCTTTGTGAGAGATCTCCATGCTAGACCATAGTTATGGAAGAACTAACTTCTGTGATGATGACTGAATTTTAACTGCGGTTTTCACTCCCTAGTCACTGCAACTAAATCTATTGCATGAAAATGACTTCTGAAAGGATCTAAACTAATGCTCTGATACCAATGTAAAGAATGACTAATCTAACAATTGAAATGAACAGGAAAGTAAAAAATACTCTAAGCTAAAAATGACAAGAAATGAACTAAACTGAAATTCCAACATGGCCATGCCAGGGAACAACTTCCATTACCATAGCACAATGTAGCCATGGACTGTCATCCAAGTACAAGAAAATGTGAAAGACAAGAAGAATGAATTTTTGATAATGCCAAAGAATGATGCTACATTAGCACTTCTTGCCTTTTATACTAAAACCTAAGTTCTCTTTCTCTAGGCTCAAGTATTTACAAAGTTTAATACTTGGAATAGGCTTTAACTCTCATGTTGATAATTTGCTTCATTACAAGAGGACTAAATGCCCTCCTCCTTATAAGGGTCTCCCAGTGTTTTATGGGATGGTAAAGGAGGATCCAATGTTGCACTTAAAAGAATATGGCCTAACTTGCCTTGCAAGTGGGTTCAATGATATTCATTCGGATGCTTGCATTTTCCAGCACCTTGAAAGGAGAAGCTAGGAAATGGTATTGGAACTTCCCAAGAGGGTCAATTAAATCCTTCGATGAGCTATGTGATAAATTCTTAGATGAATATGAAAAGAAAGTGCCCATGACTCAGGTCTTAGAGCTTAGACAAGAGTCATCTACATCTACTAAAGAATATGCTAGAGCCTTTGATGGTATTCTTAGGCTTTGGCCAAGAAGAGCCACTATGTTGCTAGGTGATGTGCTATGTGAGCTCTTTATGAGTGGTCTAGTGCTTACTACACAAATCCAAGTGAGAATGTGAGATCCTAAGTCATTAAATGAGGCAAAGATGCATGCAATTGACTATGCATGCAATTGACTATGAGCAGTATATTCAAAGATGTTGGGAAAACTTTTGGAGTTTTTCCCATTCAATGTAAGTGCATCCAAATATCCAGCTAGTTTTGTAGGGAGAAAATTCATTTGCTAATACCAAGACAACCTTAGCAGGAGATCTTGGTAGCCAAAATCTCCAAGTAGAAAAAGTGGCAATCCTATAAGCAGGGATAAGATGCCTCTTGCTGGTAAAAATATTTCAAGCCAAGCAAGTCTCATCGAGGCTTGCAACAATTCCATAAGAGGTAGCAATTGAGGCACTAGTGAGACAGAACCATCAGGTCTACAAGTGTGAATGAGCCTATGAGTGGTTCTTATCTTGCTCCTAGTCAGGCTCATAAGAGACCTGTGCCATCTATTAGTGAATTATTCTTTCGAGTAGATGATATTTCTTTTAGTAAGAGCATAGTGCATATGGCTAAGCAGTTGCAGAGTGGAAAAAGGCAAGCAAAGACATCTCATATGAAGAAGTTGCATAATATTGAAGGTCCACGTGTGCTTGATGGAAGTCATAAGGATATGAGCCCATTTGGTTATAACAATAAGCCCACATTGAGTCCATTAGACCAATGTGGCAAATCAAGAATGTATAAGCATATAAAGAGAAATGTAAAATGGGTTTGGAGGCCCCAAACTCCCAAAAATACTATTGGTGCATTAGGAGAAAGACCAGGCATTCCATGTGGTTATGCTTCGATGAATTCCGAGGAGGAGACCAAAGGCCATATTGATACATCTGATGATATGCACCACCCTAAGATGCATCTAGGTGATGGGCCTAGGCTTGAAGCTCCACCTAGTTTAAGTCGTATCATTGACAGGTAATAATCCAATTAGGGAAGGGTTGAATGATCATAAATCTATGATTCTCCCTATAGGGGGAGTTTTTGGAAACTTGGGATGACCGGTCTGTTTGAATAATAACCAAGGAGATAAGATATATAAGCCCAAGTAAAGGAGCTTATGATTGGATTTGTATGTATTTTGAAGGCTTAATTGAAGGTTGGAATACTCTGTTATTGATAGGTTATTGACATGACTGAAGTGCTTCAAGTCCTAATTGCAAAGGCTTCTACCTCTATTAGATTGAAGCTACATGTGCTTTTGAGGTGAATACCTATATCAGATTTCAATGGACAACAACATCATGGATCATGGATTATGTTCATGGATTATGTCATGTGTTTATGTATGAGATAGGCTATTGTCTCAGTGTGTCTTGGGCTTCAATCCTCCCTTGTTTGGATGTATTCAGTTATGAGCTATGTGTCTCCATGTATGACATGATGCTGAAATAATTTGATAGAATTCGCCTCTGTCAATTCTCTTCTACATCTCCTATTTCTTTAATCCCCTTCTCTTTTGTCTACTCCTCCCCCTAAACCTCCCTTCACCCTACTGTCTCTTACCTAGTATCCAATCTTTTCCATGTATCATAGGATGTGTCACATTTATCCACATGATGGATGTAGTTGTCATCCAACTCAAGCTTTATAATGGATTGGGCCTTGTCATCTCCTTTTTGCCAAGAAACTGCAAGAGTTGTATCTCGGGGCTTCTTCTCTTGTCCATTGGTGATGGCCCATAGGCCCTTCTTTATTAGGATGAGCTTGATGTAGGTTTGCCATGTATTAAACCCGACTCCTTTGAAGCAACATGTCGGCGAGTCTTTGCCTATATTGGAGTGACTAGAATAGTAGCAAATCAGCACCAAATTCTTAGATTTGAGAAGCAAATAAGTTGACCATGTCAAAAGACACAAGTGCTAAGAGCACTAGATGAGTGCCAATAGACATTGTGTTTGTATCTTCTTCCTTGAGTCTTCCAAATCTTCAAAATCCTTCAAGATCTTCCAAAATCAAATCTTCCCCTCCTTGATTTGATGCTGGAACTTTAGATTTGAGTGACAGGAACTTCAGAGTGCTGGAACCTGTGGGAAGATTAAGTGAAAAAATCTTTGAAGAAAGTAGGCTATGGAGAACTGAGAATTAGTGTTTTTGATTGACTGGTTTTTCTCAGATTACAACAGCTACAATAAAGCATTTGGGCTCAAAATTTATCAAGAGGAAGCTCATGTGATGGGCTTCAAATGCCCTATAGGTGTGCAGAGTGAATCGCAACATGCAGACATAGATCTAGATATACAATAGCATGCATGCACAAAACATGATAATGACCATGAATTTTTGATATGCTGAGTTCTGGCTAAGACAATCTTGGTGTTTGATGTGCCATAGAGAAGCTTTGGGAGTCAAGAAACACTTTCCCAGAAGGAAGCATTGGAAGATATGGCCTATAGAGAGAGATCTAGAAGCTCCAACTTGGTCCAACTACTCCATACAAAGAGGCACACTAGGTGTGATTGCTTAAATCTTAACATACGAGGTTTGTCTACTTGAGTGGATGATGGGATTGATCGTCCACACTTGTGACTTGCATACTTTGAAACGCGTGTAGCTAGTTTAGAAAGACCGAATTAGGAGGAACTAATTCATTGGATTGTGTCATCACTATCGCTAGCAACCGCCTTGAGACCCTATGGACCGCTTATCAAGTTGAGTGTTTCAAGTGAGTGGAAATGGCTACCTCTCACATAGCCGTGCACGCTCTCACACAAGGACGTAGTGAGCTTATCATTGATTCTGATCATTGTAGTCCTCTTCCTTGAATCCTTTGATGGCTCCATGATTCAAAGCACTAGCTTAAGCAAGCTCCATCTTCATGTTCCAAGCTCCAACCTCCATAGCCGCATGCACAAGAAAAGAGAAGAGAAGAAGGAGAAGAAGAAGAGCTTCTCCATGGTCCCTCACTCTCGCACACTCACACATACTCTCTTCCTCTCTCATGCACAAGAAGGAAGCAAGAGCAAGAACAAGAAGAGAGGTAGTTTGCACACACACCAAGAATGAGCTTATCCATTCACTTTTTGACTTTTATACATGCCATTCTCTAGCACCCAACCCATTTCCATGAGTGGTCATCCGGTCTTGGTTCTCTTTTCCACTTTCTTTCCTATTCTTTTCCTATTCTCATGACTCTTTTACACGTGTCTTTTCATTTACAACTTGCACACGAGGGAGCCTAGTGCTCTTTTACAAGGGGCTAAAATGTGCTTTATTTCTTGTGTGCCTTGTTCTTGATTTTCAAAAAATGTCCCGCACTTCTTGGTCTTCTTTTTCCAATGAGCTATCTTTTTATGCTCCTTCTTAAGTCTTCTTTGCGCCTTGTGTTGTTTCAAGGTTGTGCCATTTCGAGGATTAACATTATCCCCCTCCTAGTTGAGTGCCAATCCCATGGCATTGGATTGTATGGGTTGGAGAGTTAAGGGTGGTGTGGGAAGTGGTACTTAGGGCTTTTTTCAAAAATTGTTTATGTAGGATAAGCTTGCAACGCATGATTAGAGATTGTTGGTGTGTTGACATGCTGATTGATCAAAGAGGGTCTCTACAGTTATTGGTTAGCTACATGGCTATTGCAAAATGTACTTGTAAGGAAAGAGTAGGTGCACTATCTAGGAGGTGTGTTTGCCTTACCCTATAGTGCATTGTGCAAGTGGTGGTGGAATTGGAAGTTGGCCAAGAGCCTAAGGTGTTGTCCCACACTTGAGGACCCAGTTCATGGAAGGGGGAGGTGCTATGCAGAACTTAGGGAGAGAGGTCTATCATAATGTCTTGCCCTTGATGAGCCCTAAGTATGTGAAGTGGGGAGGGGCTAGGGATTTAATAGTCCCTAGATGCAATGTTCGTGGCACTCATACATCACAAATGAGAAAATTCACGTTTTTTCTTTTTTTTTTCTGCCTCTCTCCCTCTCTCCCTTTCCTTCTTTCTTTCTTTCTTTCTTTCTTTCTTTCTTTCTTCTTCTTCTTCTTCTTCTTCTTCTTCTTCTGCTTTCTTTCTTTCTTTGTTAAAAAAATTTAGATATATATTTTAAATAATATAAATAAATTACAAGAAATGATGCTAAGTTGCATCCATTCTCCTATAGGGGTAGAGCTAGGTGGAGGTTTAAGTGACCTACTTAGGAAGGATCAGTGTAGAATATAGCTTTTTAAGTTAACCCTCATGTTCAGAGGTCTAGTGGACAAAAGTGGGTGGTTACACCCTATGAATAGACGATTTGTAATATCTTTGCACAATAAACGTTGGTTGGTTGATTCGAAAGTTAGTTAGTAAATTAATAAAGTTAGTAAGATTACTAACTAAAGGCTAACTAAGGTAGAAACTAACTAACATTAATAAATAAGGATTTTATTTTAATTAAAAATATTTTATTAAAAAAAATAGAGAGTCATAAATCTGATATTTTTCTCGGATTGACAAGGATCGTAGCCACCCTTCACACGTAAATTACAACATGAACAAGACTTATGAGTTATATTAATAACTAGTATTAATGTGTATAGTTTGAATGGTCTAAAAATATTAGATTTTGGAAAAAACTAGTATGTTTTAGATATTTTAGATATTATCCAAAAAAAGATATGGAGATTTTTAGAATTGGATGTCATTTAAAAGAAAAGACAAGTAATGTTTTAGTTAGTTTTGGAGATTTTATAAAAAGAAAAAAATAAAGGGAGGATTTGCGAAATCGCGTGCGCTGCAATCGCAGTCTACAGGCAGTAGACAACACTTCGAACAGAGAAAAGAAGAAGGAGTGAACAAAGATCTTTCTAATCAAGTGTCTTAGAGTTTTATTCTCCTTTTGGAGCCAATAGAACCATCAGATTCATGATCTGAGCATCAAATCACTGATCTTTCCAAGATCCCCCTCCACAAAGAGCTCCACTTCTCAGCCACCACAAGCCCTCTTCTCTAATTTACTATAAATATGAGGCATGGGGAGGCATAAGAAAGCATAAGGAGACCTGAAGAGGCTGCGAGAGAGAGGTAGAGAGAATGATACCCCTCCAAGAGTATAGAGAGAGAGAGAGAGAGAGAGAGAGAGAGAGAGAGAGAGAGAGAGAGAGAGAGAGAGAGAGAGAGAGAGAGAGAGAAGAGTTACCTTGAGAGGCTGCACAACTCCCTCTATCTTGATTCTCAACTTAGCCATCTTCTTCTATACTCTCCCATCTTGAATCTATTCCCCCTTCTTAATCTTTTGAGTCTACTTGCGGACGATGGCCCCCAAGTGAAGAATGTCACGTGCGGATGGCAATCCCATAACCATCAACGAAGCTTCGGGCAAAGGCATCACTGTCAATCCAATTGCGGTTTTGGGTCATAAGTAATGTATTTCCAAATTGATAGATGCTTGTTTTGATTCTTGTATGAGATATGTTAGGCCCCATACTATGATGCACGAGTATAGGTCATCAAAAGGGATACATTTTATCTCACGTATTCAAAAGATTACGCTTGCAAAGTGCATGTATTAAGGAAAGCTAATTGCACCTAGTTGCATATGACTTGTTCGTTGATAGAGCAATTATAAGGAGGAATCGGTCAAGAGTTATAAATGGCATAATCGTGACATTAAAAATTATGCATACAAGTGTTAAAGTAAATTATACATAGAATCGCTCTTTGATCCCAAGGGGAAGAACATATATATGATGGTAATGTTATCGAGACTATTCTTGCATTGTTTGGCAAGAATACAATTGGTTTTTTTATCAGTTGATCTAACAACATCCTAAATGCTTTTACATTCAACTAGTTGTTAGTTGTTGTTTAGATGATTATTCCAAGTGCTTGTGATTTATGGTAAATGCATGGCAAGGGTCTATGATGACAAGCCGCCATGGGAATAAATGAATGTTTTCTTGGAAAATGTTATTAGGGCTGAATGCCTTGTTTGTGCTTGATTCTTAAAGTATTTAATTAAGGAAGGATATTTTGCACGGGTGGATCACCTCCATGATCACATCACGAATTAACCCAAAGAGGGCACTGCTCGATTCATGGGCCAAAGGTTGAGTGGTGAAAATGTTAACCACGGGAATGATGTTTCACTCCTAGATAGCTTGCGGGTCACTTGGAGCTCTGGACACCCCATGCTAGGTCTAGAATGGAGTTGAAGACCTCTGTGACCCCCAACGTCTAGGCATGTTGGGAGATCCTATTCTAGATTAAGGATTGAGTTTGTGGTGCCATGAGATTTGGACCAGTTATTTCTACAGGGCAGAAGAGATGCTTTTGTTGGACAGAAGGGATACATAATTTCTCATGTATGGGCGGGAGACAAAGATTAACTTGAAGATAAGTTAAGGAAATTGTTTGAACTTGTTTGTCAATAGATTACTTGCTTTGTTTTCATGTCCGTGCTATAAGTTATGCGAATGAACCCTATTTCTTAAAAGGCTTAATTAATGAAGCTGACTTTAAGTGTCATATATAAATGTTATAGGACCTAATTAGAAAACTAAAGTTATTAAGGGAAGCGCGTAAGCGGAAACCCCGACGGGTCCGTCCTATGGCAGGGTGGTCCGAGAGAATTGGGAGGCTTCTCACAAGGTTTACAGTCTTCGACCTTAGAAATTGTTAGGATAGAACCTCAATTTATGACGTTTTAGTGGACCGGAATGGGACTATACCCTACGGGCAGAGAGATTGAGCAGCACATCCCTCTCTTTTCCCATTCTCTTTGAACCAAGTGTAGCATGGGTTTGCTTTGGATTGGGTATCTCTGCGTAAAGTAGGATGTCCAAAACCCGATGCTAGAATGCTATTAGGAAACCTTGACAACTAGGAACCCAAATTTCAGGTCGATCCTACTGGGTTCGGCTGTGAACGTTCTGTTGTGAGGCGGATTCGAAAAAACCTGGGAGACAAAACTCAAAACATTCCATGGGAGTGCCGAGCAGCGACGCTTAGATTGGTTTCTCGATAGACCGCTAAAAGCGTGCCTGGACAGCCAATGGGGGGGCACCTTACAATTGGTATCAGAGCCAAACTTCGTAATGATGCGTGATTGATTAGTGTATGGTTCATGGGTATATCTTAAACAAAATAATCTAAGTGGTATGGCTTAATTGTTAGGCACCTCCTACACCCATAAATGCTGACATGCAAGATAAGAAATTTCTTCTCAAGCAAATTAAGGCACCCGAGTTTGATGGAAAAGGAATAGATGTCGTGGTTGAGGCAGAGATATGAATTAAGTCAATGGGTGATTATTTCTGTGCTTTGGGAACTGCTTCTACCAATCAAGAAATGATATCCAAAATTAAGTTAGTTGATCAGACTCGGTTATGGTGGAAGCAATGGTGTAAGGATCAAGATATTTCCGAAGCCACTGTCACTTGGGCTCAACTGAAAGATGCTGTACGCAAAGTTTGTAACCCTACTAAAATACGCACCACCTATGGATATTGCACAGCAAGTATCCAAGTTTTGCCATGGCCTAAACACTCCTCTGAACCATTGTCTTGAAGCAATGTGTCCAATGGACTTGCAAGATGCATTACTCCGACCGAATCCAATCGTCCAAGAACTTAAATTGGGAAATTGTAGCAAATATGACTCCCGAGATCTGAGTAAGAGATGCCATACATTTGGAGAGATAGGGCACATCCGTAGGAGATGTCCCTACCGTCAATGCTTCCATTGTAATGACCTAGGACACATCCAAGCAGACTTCCCTGATCTAAGTCCAGAAGACATTGAGCCTCCAGGAAAACGAAGCTACATAGGTGGAGTCTATGGATATATAGAGGAATCAGATGAAGACGAAGACCTAGAACCTACTACACCACTTCAGGATTATTAGAAATCCTAGAAATTTTGTCGATATGAAATACAACTTGTATTGGAATAAACTTTACTCTTGTAACTACAGTTAACTTGAGTAATATGAGTTGCATCTATTTTGAGCCTGGAACTTGCAAATGATTAGAGATACTCTGGCAAGGAATGACAGTTATAACGTGTAATGAATTTCTCTTAACTTGTTTCTTCTCAACTAATATAGATTGGGTCTTACCTAAATGTCGAAGCTTGGAAGTATTCTTTAGTATTACAAGCAAAGCCAGTTGTCCATGGAGCTCAGTCTCGAACTAAGAAGAGGGCAATCTGGGAATGTAATTTCCAAAATAAAGGACCACTCCAATCTGCTAAAAGAATCCTAGGACACTTTGGTCTAAAGAAGAAAATCCTGCCAAGGACAACCAAGAACCTTGTGACCGCAAGTGATAAAGCTCCGTGCTGTTTCTATTGCAGGGAGTCAGGTCATTTCAAAAGGGAATGTCCAAAGCACCCTAAACACCGATGCTCCTAGTGCCACAACATTGGACATAACTACATCAATTGTCCCAACATAACTCAAAGAGAAATTGAGCTTACAAGAAATGAAGTTGTACAAGCTCCAGTGATCCAGAATATACCAGGTGCTTAGGAAAAACCTAGAAGATATCCATGCGATGTAACTACAATAAATTTTCTCTTATAATCAAGACTCGGATATATCAAATACAATAGGTTGTTGTTACAAAAGGCCGCATGCCTGTGAGTGTGATCAGAGTAGCACAGCAAAAGCATGGTGGACCCATAACCCACAGGTTCCAAAATGATACCCCCGAGTTCTTTATATGAGGACATCTTGATGTCTCTAAGGGGAGGAGGATGTAATATCTCCGCACAATAAAAGTTGGCTGGTTAATTTCGAAAGTTAGTTAGTAAATTAATAAAGTTAGTAAGATTACTAACTAAATACTAACTAAGGTAAAAACTAACTAACATTAATAATTAAGGATTTTTATTTAATTAAAAATATTTTATTTAGAAAAATTGAGAGTCGTAAATTCGATATTTTCCTCGGATTGACAAGTACCGTAGCCACCCTTCACGTAAATTACAATGTGAACAAGACTTATGAGCTATATTAATCACTAGTATTAATGTGTATAGTTTGGATGGTCCAAAAATATTAGATTTTGGGCAAAACTAGTATATTTTAGATATTTGAGATATTATCCAAAAAAGATATGGAGATTTTTAGAACTGAATGTCATTTAAAAGAAAAGACAAGTGATGTTTTAGTTAGTTTTGGATATTTTATTAAAAGAAAAAAATAAAGAGAGGATTTTTGAAGTCCCGTGCGCCTCGATCACAGTCTACAGGCAGTAGACAGCACCTCGAACAGAGAAAAGAAGAAGGAGTGAACTAAGAGCTTTCTAACCAAGTGTCCTGGTGTTTTACCCCCCTTTTGGAGCCAATGGAACCATCAGATTTATGATCTGAGCATCAAATCAATGATATTTTCAAGATCCCCGGCTCCACAAAGAGCTCCACTTCTCAACCACAAGCCCTCTTCTCTAATTCGCTATAAATATGAGGCATAGGGAGGCATAAGAAAGCATAAGCAGACCCCAAGAGGCTGCGAGAGAGAGATAGAGAGAAGGATACCCCTCCAAGAGAGAGAGAGAGAGAGAGAGAGAGAGAGAGAGAGAGAGAGAGAGAGAGAGAGAGAGAGAGAGAGAGAGAGAGAGAGAGAGAGAGAGAGAGAGAGAGAGAGAGAGAGAGAGAGAGAGAGAGAGAGAGAGAGAGAGAGAGAGAGAGAGAGAGAGAGAGAGAGAGAGAGAGAGAGGCTGCACAACTCCCTCTATCTTGATTCTCAACTAAGCCATCTTCTCCTACACTCTCCCATCTTGAATCTATTCCGCCTTCTCAATCTTTTGAGTCTACTTGCGGACGATGTTCCCCAAGTGAAGAATGTAATGTGCGGATGGTAATTCCATAACCAACAACAAAGCTTCGGGCAAAGGCATCACTATCAATCAAACTGTGATTTCGGTCGTAAGTAATGTATTTCCAAATTGATAGATACTTGTTTTGATTCTCGTATGAGATATGTTAGGCCCCATACTATGATGCAGGAGTATAGGTCATCGGAAGGGATAAATTTTATCTCACGTATTCAAAAGATTGAGCTTGCAAAGTGCATGTATTAAGGAAAGCTAATTACACCTAGTTGCATATGACTTGTTCGTTGATAGAGCAATTACAAGGAGGAATTTGTCAAGGGTTACGAATGGCATAATTGTGACATTAAAAATTATGCATACAAGTGTTAGGTAAATTATATATAGAATCGCTCTTTGATCCCAGGGGGAAGAACATATATGCGATGGTAATGTTATCGCGACTATTCTTGCATTGTTTGGCAAGAATACAATTGGTTTTTTAATTGATTGATCTAACAACATCCTAAATGCTTTTACATTCAACTAGTTGTTAGTTGTTGTTTAGATGATTATTCAAAGTGCTTGTGATTTATGGTAAATGCATAGCAAGTGTCTGTGATGACAAGTCACCATGGGAATAAAGGAAAGTTTTCTTGGAAAATGATATTAGGGCTGAATGCCTTGTTTGTGCTTGATTATTAAAGGATTTAATTAAGAAAGGATATTTTGCACGAGTTGATCACCTCCATGATCGCACCGCGGATTAACCCAAAGAGGGCACTGCTCGATTCATGGGCTGAAGGTCGAGTGGTGAAAAGGCCAACCACGGGAATGATGTTTTGCTCCTAGACAACTTGCGGGTCAGTTGGAGCTCTAGACGCCCCTTGCTAGGTCTAGAATGGAGTTGAAGATCTCAGTGGCCCCCAATGTCTGGGCATGTTGGGAGATCCTATTCTAGATAAAGGATTGAGTTTGTGGTGCGATGAGATTTGGACTAGTTACTTCTACAATGCAGAGGAGATAATTCTATTGGATAGAAGAGATACATAATTTCTCATGTATGGGCGGGAGACAAGGATTAACTTGAAGATAAGTTAAGGAAATTGTTTGAACTTGTTTGTCAATAGATTGCTTGCTCTGTTTTCGTGTCCGTGCTATAAGTTATGTGAATGAACCCTGTTCCCTAAAAGGCTTAATTAATTAAGCCGACTTTAAGTGTCACACATAAATGTGGTAGAACCTAATTAGAAAACTAAAGCTATTAAGGAAAGCGGGTGGGCGGAAACCTCGACAGGTCCGTCCTACGGCAAGGTGGTCCTAGAGAACTGGGAGGCTTCTCACAAGGTTTACTGTGTCTTCGACCTTAGAAATTGTTAGGATAGAACCTCAATTCATACCGTTTTAGGGGACCGGAATGAGACTATGCCCTACGAGTAGAGAGGTTGAGCAGCGGATCCCTCTCATTTTCCATTCTCTTTGAACCAAGTGTGGCATGGGTGTGCTTTGGATTGGGTATCTCTACGTAAAGTAGGATGTCCAAAACCCAACGCTAGAATGCTATCAAGAGACCTTGACAACTAGGAACCCGAATTTCAGGTCGATCCTAGTGGGTTTGGCCGTGAACGTTCCATTGCGAGGCGGATTCGGGAAACCCTAGGTGACAAAACTCGGAACATTCCATGGGAGTGCCAAGCAATGACGTTTAGATTTGTTTCTTGATAGATCGCTAAAAGCGTGCCTAGATAGCCGATGGGCACGCACCTTACAGTTGGTATCAGAGCCAAACTTCGTAATGCCACGTGATTGATTAATGGATGGTTCATAGCCATATCTTAAACAAAATAATCTAAGTGGTATGGCTTGATTGTTAGGCACCTCCTGCACCCATAAATGCTGACATGCAAGAGAAGAAATTTCTTCTCAAGCAAATCAAGGCACCCGAGTTTGATGGAGAAGGAATAGATGTCGTGGCTAAGGTGGAGATATGAATTGAGTCAATGGGTGATTATTTCTCTGCTTTGGGACTGCTTCTACCAATCAAGAAATGATATCCAAAATTAAGTTAGTTGACTAGGCTCGATTATGGTGGAAGCAATAGTGCAAGGATCAAGGTATTTTCGAAGCCAATGTCACTTGGGATCAGCTGAAAGATGCTGTACGCGGATGATACCTTCCGCCAACCTACCAGACTTTGAAGATGAATGAATTCTTCAAGCTAAAGCATCTAGAATTAACCTTGGAAGCTTACTACTCAAAGTTTGTAACCCTACTAAAATATGCACCACCTATGGATATTGCACAGCAAGTATCCAAGTTTTTCCATGGCCTAAACACTCCTCTAAACCATCGTCTTGAAGCAATGCGTCTAATGGACTTGCAAGATGCATTATTCCAAGCGAATCCAATCATCCAAGAACTTAAATCGGAAAATTGTAGCAAATATGACTCCCGATATCTGGGTAAGAGATGTCATATATATGGAGAGATAGGGCACATACGTAGGAGATTTCCCTACCATCAATGCTTCCATTGTAATGAGCTAGGACACATCCAAGCAGACTACCCTGATCTAAGTCCAGAAGACATTGAGCCTCCAGGAAAACGAAGCTACATAGGTGGAGTCTATGGATATATAGAGGAATCAGATGAAGACGAAGACCTAGAACCTACTACACCACTTCAGGATTATTAGAAATCCTAGAAATTTTGTCGATATGAAATACAACTTGTATTGGAATAAACTTTACTCTTGTAACTACAGTTAACTTGAGTAATATGAGTTGCATCTATTTTGAGCCTGGAACTTGCAAATGATTAGAGATACTCTGGCAAGGAATGACAGTTATAACGTGTAATGAATTTCTCTTAAGTCGTTTCTTCTCAACTAATATAGATTGGGTCTTACCTAAATGTCGAAGCTTGGAAGTATTCTTTAGTATTACAAGCAAAGCCAGTTGTCCATGGAGCTCAGTCTCGAACTAAGAAGAGGGCAATCTGGGAATGTAATTTCCAAAATAAAGGACCACTCCAATCTGCTAAAAGAATCCTAGGACACTTTGGTCTAAAGAAGAAAATCCTGCCAAGGACAACCAAGAACCTTGTGACCGCAAGTGATAAAGCTCCGTGCTGTTTCTATTGCAGGGAGTCAGGTCATTTCAAAAGGGAATGTCCAAAGCACCCTAAACACCGATGCTCCTAGTGCCACAACATTGGACATAACTACATCAATTGTCCCAACATAACTCAAAGAGAAATTGAGCTTACAAGAAATGAAGTTGTACAAGCTCCAGTGATCCAGAATATACCAGGTGCTTAGGAAAAACCTAGAAGATATCCATGCGATGTAACTACAATAAATTTTCTCTTGTAATCAAGAATTGGATATATCAAATACAATGGGTTGTTGTTACAAAAGGTTGCATGCTTGTGAGTGTGATCAGAGTAGCGTAGCAAAATCATGGTGGACCCATAACCCACAGGTTCCAAAATGATACCCCCGGGTTCTCTCGAGATGAGGGCATCTCGATTTCTCTAAGGGGAGGAGGATGTAATATCTTTGTAGAATAGAAGTTGGTTGGTTGATTCGAAAGTTGGTTAGTAAATTAATAAAGTTAGTAAGATTACTAACTAAGGACTAACTAAGGTAAAAACTAACTAACATTAATAATTAAGGATTTTTATTTAATTAAAAATATTTTATTTAGAAAAATCAAGAGTCATAAATCTGATATTTTTCTCGGATTGACAAGGACCATAGCCACCCTTCATGTAAATTACAACGTGGACGAGACTTATGAGTTATATTAATCACTAGTATTAATGTGTATAGTTTGGATGGTCCAAAAATATTAGATTTTGAGCAAAACTAGTATATTTTAGATATTTGAGATATTATCCAAAAAAGATATGGAGATTTTTAGAACTAAATGTCATTTAAAAGAAAAGACAAGTGATGTTTTAGTTAGTTTTGGATATTTTATAAAAAAGAAAAAATAAAGAGAGGATTTTTGAAGTCCTGTGCGCCGCGATCACAGTCTATAGGCAATAGACAGCACCTCGAACAGAGAAAAGAAGGAGTGAACTAAGAGATTTCTAACCAAGTGTCCTAGTGTTTTACCCCCCTTTTGGAGCCAATGGAACCATTTGATTTATGATCTGAGCATCAAATCAATGATATTTTCAAGGTCCCCCTCCACAAAGAGCTCCACTTCTCAACCACAAGCCCTCTTCTCTAATTCGCTATAAATATGAGGCATGGGGAGACATAAGAAAGCATTAGGAGACCTCGAGAGCTGTGAAAGAGAGGTAGAGAGAAGGATACCCCTCCAAGAGCTCAGAGAGAGAGAGAGAGAGAGAGAGAGAGAGAGAGAGAGAGAGAGAGAGAGAGAGAGAGAGAGAGAGAGAGAGAGAGAGAGAGAGAGAGAGAGAGAGAGAGAGAGAGAGAGAGAGAGAGAGAGAGAGAGAAGAGTTACCCCTAGAGGCTGCACAACTGCCTCTATCTTGATTCTCAACTTAGCCAGCTTCTCCTACACTCTCCCATCTCGAATCTATTCCGCCTTCTTAATCTTTTGAGTCTACTTGCAAACGATGGTCCTTAAGTGAAGAATGTCTCATGCGGATGGCAATCCCATAACCAACAACGAAGCTTCGGGCAATGGCATCACTGTTAATCCAATTGTAGTTTCAGTTGTAAGCAATGTATTTCTTAATTGATGGATGCTTGTTTTGATTCTCGTATGAGATACCTTAGGCCCCATACTATGATGCAGGAGTATAGGTCATCGGAGGGTATAAATTTTATCTCACGTATTCAAAAGATTGAGCTTGCAAAGTGCATGTATTAAGGAAAGCTAATTGCACCTAGTTGCATATGCCTTGTTCGTTGATAGAGAAATTACAAGGAGGAATCGGTCAAGGGTTATGAATGGCATAATCGTGACACTAAAAATTATGCATACAAGTGTTGAGTCAATTATACATAGAATCGCTCTTTGATCCCAAGGGAAAGAACATATATGCGATGGTAATGTTATCGCGACTATTCTTGCATTGTTTGGCAATAATACAATTGGTTTTTTTTCGGTTGATCTAACAACATCCTAAATGCTTTTACATTCAACTGGTTGTTAATTGTTGTTTGGATGATTATTCCAAGTGCTTTCAATTTATGGTAAATGCATGGCCAGGGTCTGTGATGACAAGTCAGGTCTAGAATGGAGTTGAAGACCTCCGTGGCCCCCAACGTCTGGGCATGTTGGGAGATCCTATTCTAGATAAAGGATTGAGTTTGTGGTGCTATGAATTTGGACCGGTTACTTCTGCAGGGCAGAAGAGATACTTTTGTTGGACAGAAGGGATACATAATTTCTCCTGTATGGGTGGGAGACAAAGATTAACTTGAAGATAAGTTAAGAAAATTGTTTGAACTTGTTTGTCAATATATTGCTTGCTTTGTTTTTGTGTCCGTGCTATAAGTTATGTGAACAAATCCTGTTCCCTAAAAGGCTTAATTAATGAAGTTGACTTTAAGTATCACACATAAATGTGGTAGGAACTAATTAAAAAACTAAAGCTATTAAGGGAAGTGGGTGGGCGGAAACCTCGACGGGTCCGTCCTACGGTAGGGTGGTCCTAGAGAACTGGGAGGCTCTCACAAGGTTTACAGTCTTCGACCTTAGAAATTGTTAGGATAGAACGTCGATTCATGCCATTTTAGGGGATCGGAATGGGACTATGCCCTATATGAGCAGAGAGGTTGAGCAGTGCATCCCTCTTATTTCCCATTCTCTTTCAACCAAGTGTGGTATGGGTCTGCTTCAGATTGGGTATCTTTGCATAAAGTAGGATGTCCAAAACCTGACGCTAGAATGCTATCAGGAGACCTTGATAACTAGGAATCCAAAATTTTAGGTCGATCCTAGTGGCTTTGGCCTTGAACGAAGGGGGATTCAGGAAACCCTAGGCGGCAAAACTCGGAACATTCCATGGGAGTGCCGAGCAGCGATGCTTGGACTTGTTTCTCAATAGACCGCTAAAAGTGTGCCTGGACAGCCAATGGGCGGGCACCTTACACTATTGCTCATATCCTCTAGGAGGTTCATACAAAAAGCTGGCAATGAGGTAGCTTTCATCATGAGACTAGTCATATCATTACTATCTATGCCCGCATTTATATCAAAAAAGAAGAAGTATAAATGCGGTCATAGATAGTTCCACCTACTCCCACAGGATGCCTTGCTCATGGAAAGCTAGATGGAGTTGATTATGCAGCTCCACCATCTTCTTCATAGCCTCTTTATCTTTGGCATCTTTTTAGCATGTAGCTCTTGGCTCAATTCCTCTCTTTGCCTCTTCAACTCCTTGTTTTCTTACTCAAGACATTTGTTTTCCTTGGAGTTTAAGGCACATAGTTGCTCTAAAGCCATGCGACTTTCCCTTTCTTCTTTGTACATGTCCTTTAGATTTTGTTCACCTCGTCTTGTCTTCAAGGCCTCTTTTAGCGCAATCACTTTCTTAGTATATATCATAGTTTGCCTTGTTTTTTCTAGTCAAAAGGCTGCAAAAGCCTCCTTTTTTGCTTCTAGCTCGGCGAGTGCAACTTTTCTTTCCTCATTCATTCTCTCACACTAGCTCTAGAGCTCTTTCCCTAGCTCAACATACTCTTCTGTGTTGCGCATTGCTGATGGTACCGAAGTGGTGGATACCTCAAGTCATGGCACCTTCAAACCTTGGTAGGATTCCATATCAGCTTTTTGCTAGTCTCTTGGCTCTTGCCATTGGGACCCCTTCTGATGCTATTGGTGCCAACTCTTGCACTTTTCCCAATAGGTATTGCACCCATGACATCATGTTACCTTCATTGACCACAATTTTTGTGACTCCTTGTGTGCTCCCCTTGCTCACTCACCATTTTTGTGCTCCCCTTGCTCACTCACCATTCTCTCTTGAGGTTCCCGGTTGTTGAGTTTGGAAGTTATCTTCCCTCTTCTTAGCTGCTTGCTTTGCTTCTTCTTGCTAAACCCTGTTAGCTTCTTCTTCCCAAAGGTTCCTTGTAGAGAATGAGACAGGAGGGCTTACTGGAATGGATGAGTGGTGCTCATGGATCCGTGATTGTTTTGATGTTTCCTCCCCTTCCTCTTCTCTGTCCATCATCCCCATAGCCTCTTGGATTAGGGTTGTTAGCACTCCTTTGAACCCTACGTTTGATGCCTTGGATGTTGGTTTTTTCCTTTCTAACTTAGTCCTTCTCGTCACTGTGGGGATTCTCCACCCGTGGCTCTTAGAGCTGATGCCAATACCTTAGTCAATGCCTAGATTATTGTTCAGAGATAGGCATTTAGGTTTACTTCATTCAGGGCCTTGGTTGCAATGCTCTCAAGTAGTGATACCCCTATTCTATTCATGAGTGCATTGTATATCTGGCTTGAAAAGAGAGCATGCAATGTCCTGGTGGCTTGCAACCTGACAGTAGGCGCTTGGGAATGTCTGCTATGTTGATTCCATTATTTGTGTACACTTGCTACTTATTCATTCCCAACATGCCATATACATCTCTCTTTGGCCTCTTTTTTGGCTTGTCTGCCAACCCTAGAGCTTTCTCAACCCCGGAGATTGAGCAAAACTTCCATGCTCCTGGTTACATCTCCTTGTTTAATCATTCTGTACCACTGTTCTTCCTAGCATTGAAGGATCATAGGAATTTTGTGCACCTATTGTGATTTGACCTTCATTAGGTACTTGGCTAGATTGCATTGCTCGACAATCTACTTGGCCACATCCTCAATCGCCATGAGCTCTTCTAGGTTATGTATGCTTTGGTATCATAACTGGTTGAACACCTGCATCTCCATGTTTAGGTGATATTTGTTCTGTTCTTCTTTGAAAAATGATAGTCCTACCATTTGGATCCCTAACATAACACAACAACTCACAATGAGTTCTCTTTGAAGGATAATTTTTGCTTGAAAGTGAAGTAGTTAGAAGGAAACATTATCAAATAGTGAAATGTATAAGCCAAGGAATGAAAAATCTCATATCAATCACTCCATACATTCCATGCAAGAACTTCGTGAAGAAATTTTCACTAATTGAAAATTCAATTCATCCTTCTTTTTGGAGTTCAATCATATTTTGATTCATATTCTCCTTTCACCTTACTTTCTCCCCGCTTAAGAACGATGAAAATCCTTCTTAGGATTGGAGAATGAAGGGATAAGGGCATTTGGTATGCTTTGATGGGCTCTACTATTTCAAGAGCCATTCATAGAAGTTTGGGTTATAATCCAATGTATCCTGATGGTCCATGTCTTATCTATGGGTGAATGCCCACATGTATGATGTAGGTCAAGACATTGGTCAAGAGATCACATGAGTGCATTCTACTAGCAACATGAAGTTCTTACTTTGTCAAGATCCTATCTAAGTAGGGATTCAACATGACATTGTCTTCTAACGGTATGTTTTGTGTTATGGCCAGTACTCTAAACAAAGTTGGGGTCATATTCAGAAGTCTTGATGGGTCATCTCTTTGTTTTGCATTGGTCATGATTTGAAAACCCTCTTGTTCCCATTGGATGTGAAGAAAATATCATTTCCATAGAAAATTGGATTTGGATTTAGTTAGCTTTTTCAGCTCATAAGTTCATCATGCAACATTGGAACTCTACTTTTCTTGAAGGATGTGATTAACCGCTAGCTTAAGGCTTTTTCTCGGGAAATTTGAGTGACCATCAACTCCTTTGCTATCATGGGAGTTTTTATAAATATGAATTCAAATTCCTCCAAAGAACAAGGCAAAGAGCGTACATCATTTGCTATTGGTTCATCAAGCATGCCTAGGTTCAAGCATTTATAGCTTTTAGAAAATAGGGTGAAAATTGAGTCCAATTGTCTGATACAAGTCAATAAGTTATCTCCTATGTTCATGGCCATATCGAATGCCAATTCAAGAATAGATCAACAGTGGGCATTAGGGCAAAGCCCATTGGTAGTGGGTTAGAATTTTGGGCGATAGACCCATTGAATATTCATGGGTTAAGCATATTTTTGCTTGCTTTGGTTTTCACCTTCTGCTAGCTTACACATATATGTATGTTGGTTGGAAGGTTGTGGTGGATGGGCAAGTGTGCCATTCGTGGATTTAGGCAACCACACCATGGTGTTGCCATCATAGAAGCCTTGGGCACATGATAGGGCTTTTGGCACCCATCATGGTTTGGGTCCTTCGCCTATTCATGTAACACGAGCTTTTTCTCTTAGGTTTGGTGTATGGGACACGAGAGCCATGAAATCTTATGGATGTGCCCTTGGTAGAGGATGATTTTCATTTGGAAACCCACTTGGTTATCTAAATCGCAGCTTTGGTTAGTGTGGGAGCTTTCACTCAACCACCAAGACCCACGGACCGCTTATTGTTTCAAGCATTCCAAGTGAGCTCTAATGGCTATCTCTCACCTAGCTGATGCACCGTCGATCCTATGAGTGTAGTGAGCTTACCTTGATGCTCGATCGAGTACCCTCCTCTCTCTTGCACTTCGGTAGCTCCACGATTCTTGATGCTAGCTCAAGCATCCTTAGGCCTCCTCCATCTCCAAGCTCCATCCTCCATAGCCACACGTGCAAGAGAAGAGAAGAGAAGAGAAGAGAATAAGAGAAGAGGAGATGGTGAAGAGCGTCACCCTCTCGATCCCTCACTCCCACACACACTCACTCCCTCACACTTTCACATTCCCTCTCTCAAGAGCACACACACAAGCAAGAAGGAGAGAAGAAGAGAGGAAGAAGAAGACTCTTTTTGACACACACCAAAGAATGAGCTTCTCATTCACTTTTCAACTTTATATACAAAGCCCTAAATCCTTTTTGGGTGGTCATCCCCTTTTCCCTCTTTTACATGGCCGGCCATAGCCTAGGCCCTTTTCCCATTTCCCACCATTCTAATTTATCCTATTCCCAACTAATGCGTACACTTTGCACAGGAGCGAGCCTGGCACTCTTTTACAAAGATTCGGGGATGCTCCCACATTTTAATGGTGCACCCTTTTTCTCTTTTGTTGTCTCGGGCCGATACCGAGGCTTTCTGAGGGTCGTGCCGAACATTTAAATTTTTCGGGGGAGTGGTTAAGGCGCCTTTTTCTGCTTTTATCCTGCGCCTTTTTGCTATTTCCCCTTTTTTTTCCATTTTTCGCTCCTCTGTGCTTTGGGAAACATGGTAACATTACCCCCCTCCTAGCCAAGTGCCAGTCCCATGGCACTACGGTGGGACGTAGTGGCTAGTTAGGTCGGCTGCTAGGCAGAATAGGTAGGTGGGTGACACTGCTTCCAAGGTGGTTGGGTGAAGGATAGGTGATGGAGTTTAAGGACGACGACCAGGAAAG
This sequence comes from Lygodium microphyllum, assembly GCF_053477565.2. NCBI lineage: Eukaryota > Viridiplantae > Streptophyta > Polypodiopsida > Schizaeales > Lygodiaceae > Lygodium > Lygodium microphyllum. Next base: position 44,531,522 of record NC_141150.1, read on the forward strand.
ATTCGGGCGTGCTTTAGGCTCCATGAAGATACTCAGCATCTTTCACATTGTTGTGGCGCCCCTTATGTAGCCGATTGTCTTTTGAGTATCAAAGACACTTGAAGCAATAAGCAATCCCTTAGGAGGATGGTATTGGAGGGATTTAGTCTGGAGAAACCCTCCGAATGTTGTTTGCCTTGAAAATCCGTGGCTTTGCTTGAATATCCTTGTCTTTGAGTTGAAGGTCTTCAAGCTTGTGGAATCAAAAAGCGATCCGTAGATCTTAAGGCATTGGGCATGGATCATTGGACGATGAGGTTCCAAGATCTATGCCAATGGCAGTTCTACCTTGACTTGGTTCAATCATGGTAGCCATCAGCAGGTAGATGGCTAGATGTCATCACATGAAAATAAGTTTTAGTCATTAAAGGATGCCGTGGGTGATCCTCTTCCGCGAGTAGCCATTTCTTGATACTTGAACATAACCTGCAAGAAAAGTTGTGCACTCCCTAAGGGGTGTGTCTGTCTCGCCGTGTAGTGTGTGGTGCCCGTGGCAGTGGAATTGGGAGATGGGTCTAACCTTGGGCAAGCCCTTGGTAACGTCCCACACTTGAGGACCTAGTTCATGCTTTGTTGGAGGTGCGGTGCAAGTCTTAGGGAGACAGGTCTGAAAGTCCTGCCCTTGATGTGCCCTAAGTGTGAAGTGGGGAGGGGGGGCTAGGGAGAACCCTAGGTGCAGTGACTGTGGTGTTTTTTTTTTTTTGAAATGATACATAGGCCTAATTGTCTTCATCGGAATGAGGAGGAGAAGGGGGTTGGATAGGTTTGCTAAAAAACTGATGATTTTGCATGTAATCTTTCAGATTCATGCGGACATGCAGGGAAGTGGTGGAGAGGAAGGGGTGGTTGCACCTAATGAATTGGCTATCGTTCATGTCTTCTAGGAGGGCTAGGCAAAAAGAGGGAAGGAGACTAGCCCTCATCATGAGACGAGCCATGGCGCAATTGTCTATAGTGTTAAGGTCAAAGAATAGGGGAGGTAGGCCGCGCTCTTGTGGAGTTAGGTCCTGCTTAAGAAGTAGCCTAAGTAACCTAAGATAATTACAAGTTGTTACAAAAGGGGGGTCAGGACATGAAGAGAAATCCGCAAGAAAGCGCATCATAGACTCATCTAGGCTTTTGGCGGTAAAAAGAAGGGCATGCTCAAAGGATACTATAGTGGAGTTATAAATAATGGGAAAGTCATACCGCCCGTGGAGGGTGGCATCAAAATCTACCCCTACACTTCGAGGGTACGCCATGTAGGTAGGGTCGTTCCTCTCGAATGGCAGGGTGTTACAAAACGCCATCCAGGCGAGCATGCTAATGTCGCATACTCGCCTCCTCCACAGGGGTTGGCTTTTGTAGTTTTGTATAGTGTGTGGGATTTCAAAAACCTTATCTTGCTAGTAGTCGGCTGCTTCTGTGCCCCAAGAGGTTGAGGTATTTTCTTGCTCTTCCAGCCATTTTTGCCCCAACCGGCCACCGACCGCGATTACCTCGTCCATCATCTTGAGCGGCAGGACCCTCCGCAGACTGTTGGGTAGGAGGAAACTAAAGGGGAATGGATCCTTTCCTAGTTCCTGTATCTCCCACAATACCAGTTCTGCGTGGAATCCTGCGGGAAGATCATCAGGGCACGGTGGGAGAGGTGCGGACGGTAGCACGACTGGCTTGGCTCTCAATTTTTTCTTGGCTTCCTCCACCAGCTTTTTGCGTCTTTCCCTAGAGATGGCTTTTCTTTCTGCTCTGATGGGTCCTCTTGTGGCGGCTCTTGAGACTGTGGTGAGGGGGGTTGTGGGACTACATCCTCCCTGAATCGATTCATATCGATTTCTAGTTTTGCTTCTTCCCCCTGCCGTTCTGTGTGTGCTGCTTCTTCCTTGAATCCAAGGGCGTCGAGCTCCTGGGGGGTTAGGCCGGCCAGCATTAGGTATTTTCGCTGTTCATCCACACTCAGCCTAACCTCTGCAGGCAATGGCGGCATCTGCAGTCCAGCGTGTAGGGCTCTTCGTGCCATGCCGAGCTTTCTTTGCGTCACCTCCAATGGTTCTCCTTGCGCTGCGTGGGTGGTGTCCAGGATGGTGTCGAGGAAGGCTTTCTGTTAAGTGCTGGAGGCCACTTGGGCTGCCTTTGCCTTGCTCTCTGCGATGATTTTCTCTTTTTCTGCTAGAGCAAGGCGCCGCGCTAGTGTCTTCACCCTCTTTTCGTTGTGCACAGTCCACTCCTCTGCTCTTTTGTTCATCACTTCCAAGCCCTCTCCCCGTCTTAGGGTTAGTATCATAAGTTTCTGCTCATAATCTTCCAATTCCCTGACTAGCCTCTCTTGTTCTTCTCTTTCAGAGGTCAACTGGTCTGTCAGGCGCTCGAGTTTCTCCTGTTGTTCCTCCATGCCTCATTTTCTTTCTTCGTCCCTGGCATTCAGCTCCACCATGAGTGCATCAATCTGAGCAGATTTCACAGCAAGCTCCTGGTATTGCACTATTAGGAGCTTGTGCTCTCTTTGCATTTTTACAAACTCCTATGTCTCGTTTTCGAGCAGCTGCCTCCAGTGTTTCTCCCTCTCATCCTTAGTCTTTAGTTCTTGTCTGAGATTTGCAATCTCCCGCTGCTGCAAGGCTATCATTCTTGTTTTATCCAGCTGGAAGGCGTCCATGATTCCTTCTCGGCTGCCAACTCAGCCATGGCTATCTTGCGTTCCTCCTTAGCTTTCTCCAATTGGGAGAGCAGCTTGGCGACGTATTCGTCGTAATTAGCTGATGGCGTCATCGTTGTGTGGATGGGCGAGGTTGAGGCTTCGACTTTTTGCTTTTTGGGCTCTTGCCTGGACTTTGCATCTGTGGCTGGCCTCTTCTGTCCTGTGGCGGTAGTCTCTATTCTCTGCCCCTGGCCCATCTCCTTGTTGATTAAATACTGCATCCATGCCACGAAGTTTGACACATCTGCACTGGTCGGGATGCTGGGGGTGATGGTGGTGAGTTTAGCGGAAGGCACTAGGAGGGTAGGGATCGGATGGAGCGGGGCCTTGCCTTTGCCTTCAGGGACTGGAGGTGGCATAAACTCTGGCACCTGCGTGCTAGACCCTGGCCCCTCTTCTCTACGCGGGCTCAAGCTCCTCAGCTCATCTGCTCGGCACTGTTGTTCGATGGACCGGCGGGTGGCTTCCGCCAGGTCCTCTTCCTCCTTTCTTCGTAGCTCTTCCTCTTCCTCATCCGCCTTTCTCTTCCTTTCCTCCTCCGCTTTTCTCTGCTCTTCCTTCTTTTTCCCTTTCTGTTCTTTTTCCCTCCTTTTCTTCTCTTCTGCTTCTTGTTTTGACGCCTCCTTTGCTTTCTGTAACTCCTCTTTTTCCCTCTCCTCCTCCTGTCTCTTTGTCCTTTCTCTCTTATTTGCTTCTTTCAAGGATTCTTTCTTCGCCCTTTCCAAGTCTTCTCTCTCCTTCTTCCTACCTTCGTCATTCTTCTTCTTCCTCTGCGTTGTCTTCTTCTTGGTTTTCCTGATTGTCCTTTTACTAGTCTGTCCCTCCCCTTCTTCTTTTGCTTCAGTTCTGTCGGTGGACCTGTCTTTGTCCTGGTGAGGAGGTGCCCTCTCTGGCGTTTCTCCTTCGCCCTCTTCCGCCTCATGTGCTTCCTTTACTGCCTCCTGGATGAGTGTAGTCAAGACTCCTCCATATGCAATGAAGGAGGCTTTGGAGGAGGCTTTCTTCATTTTCGTAACTTTAGAAGCCGGGGATTGTCCCCCTGTTGGTGTACTTCCTAGGGCTAGCGCTTTGGCCACTTGATCAATCATTTTCTACACGTACCCATTCCAATCTACTTCGTCTAGGGTGTGGGCTGCTACATTCTCTAGCACTGGCACGCTAATTCGATGCATTAAGGAATTGTAACGCTAGCTGGAGAAGAGCACATGCACCAACTTGGCCTGCAGCCTGGCTTCTGTGTCAGGGATGTCCTAGATGCTTATGCCATCATTAGTGAGCACCTCTTCCTTCTTCATTTTCAGCATGGCATAAACATCCCTTTTTTGTTTCCTTTCTGTCCTTGGTGTAAAATATTACACGGCGCAGCGAACAGAATCTGAGAAAGAGATAGAGAGTACACAACAGATAAGAGGAGAATCAGTAAATTCTTTAACTTCAAACAACTGATACAAAGATGGCTATGTCCACTCGTGCGCTTCCACTGTGTGAAGCTTAGATGGCGATCTAGACAGAAGATAGGTGAAGAGCTTAAGGCTAGCTGGAACAACAACTCTGACTGGGTGAAAGATGAGTGAGTGATGGCTGCGAAGGGGTTTAGCTTTTATAGCCTGCGAAGGTCGTTAGGTCGGCCTGCTGACCGACCTACCATATGAGCCTCCACTAGTCCACCAGGGAATATTCCAAGGAATATTCCCTTTACCATCGGGCCTCTGTCTAACCCAAAGATTAGACCCACAATGGTCACCTTTTTGCCATCCAATCACATAGACCTCATCTGATATACAAGTCAAGACTCCACCAATGTCCGGGCTCACACTTGGCTTCTCCTCATAATGGGGGCCTTACAACTTTGAGCACCATGGATCATTGGTAGCACCTAATGAGGGTGGGGCATTGATCATATCTAACACTTGGTACCAATCCCAGAGACTTCTCCACCAAGGCTGGATCCAACCGGACTTGTACCTCCTTTGCACCCTCTCCTCGGCCCATTGTTACAATGCCACCTTCTTGGTCTGGGTTGTATGTTCTGAGGAATTCTATGCACTTTAGGTGATCCGGCTCCTGCGAGAATTTTTCAATATACTTTGTAAGGTTGCATTGTTCCACCACCCTCATGGCTGCTTCCTCCTTGGCCACCACGACTTCTATGTTGTGGATGGTTTGGAACTTGAGCTGGCCGAAGGTGCAGTTCTCCAGATGGATGCGATACTGCTTCCTTTCCTCGTCTGTGAACGGGAGTTGATGGGCACGGTCTTGCTGCGACATTTTATGCTCCTGCCATAATTTGTAACTTTCGTTAGCATTTTCCACATATCACTTCACTGGTTACGTGAGAATAAAAACTCTTGAATGAATTTCTTAGGAAGCCATTATTTTTTTCATACTATATGCTTATCATTTTCACTACCTCTACTTTACTGTATCCCCTTTTGATTCATTTCCCATCTGATTCCTTTCACCTTCACCCCATACCCCCTCCCCTTCCGTCTTAGAAAAGAATCCTTCCTAGGATTGGGGGTCAAAAGGTTAGGGGCTTTGGGCCTGTTGGGGTAGGAGTTACCTGTGAAGGAGCCAAGTGTAGAAATTTGGATTGTATTCCAGTTGAGCGGCGCGGTCCAGATCAAAGGGTCGAATTCCTACGTGTGTGACGTATGTGAGGACATCTGTGAGGAAGTCACCAGAGGCAACCCGACTTGCGATGTGGAGCTCTTCCTTTGTTAAGAGGCGGTCAAGATAGGGATGCCCCTTGATATGCTTGTCCATGGGTCGGCCCCGAAGAGTGATCAACACTCTATACAAGGTAGGCATGACGTAGGTGGGATCATATTCTGCCATTTTGATGGCTCGACGTTGCTCGACGTTGGTCATTATGCGACATTCGTCAACCTCCCATTGCAACCTAAGAGCGTACCATTGCCTCAAGAAGGGTGATCCAGTATTAGCAAGGTGGGATAACCTTGCGATCTCTTGGTCAGTGATAGCAGAATGGTCCGTGGATCGTATGACGTGATGAGACGTTGCTTAATGGCTTGCTCTTTGGAGACCTCGCTATCGAGCAACTCAGCAGCAGAGCGAGAAGCCTGTGCAAAGGCGAAATCAAAAGTCTCCCAAGATCAAGGCATATTGCGTACTTCTGTTGCAAAGGGTTCCACTAATAGACCCAAGTCCAAGTGATCATTAGCTGAGGGCTAGCAACACAAAGGTGGCATCAAGCCGTTTGATGCTGTCCACCACATCATCTCCGGTGTCCTCCACAAGGTCAGCGGCTAGCGCTAGAAATGACTTCCATTCATAGGAGGGCATAAGGCTGATGGGCAGTTGAGGTTTGCTAGAACTAGAGGCTTTGACAGTACATAGTTGCGGTTGGGAGTTTCCTTGAGCCTGCAACCGGGCTGTTTGTAAGATGGGCGGGTTAGGGTCAGTCACAGCGGCTGGGCTGCCACAGTCAGCTTTGCTGCGGAGAGTCGGATTGACTTGGTTGGATGATGCCACGTGTGGCGGTGGCTGTTGCTTGGGCCGATAGGTTTGTGTGACTCTTTTGGGACGAAGCGTAGACGAGTCGGATGGCTGGGGCTCTGGAGAGCACTGCAGCCTATGGTCTTGAGGTGTTGGGGGACGTGGGCTGATCAAGCTTGAGGGTGGCGTAGGACTAGTGCCTTTGGTTGTAGGGGCCTTAGGGATCCACAGTGAGGCATTTTCCTCATAGTAGCCTTGCGCACGCAAGAGGGTTTTAGGGACCCATATTTGCTTAATCACGCGGCGCTTCCGGTGATTGCGTCTTGGCCTCCTAGGTTTAGAGTTCTGAGTCTTATGCGGATAGGTGCGTCGACTCTTAGACGGTTGTTGCGGCTGTTTAGGCACCCATTGAAAGCGAGGCTGTTGGGTCCTTGCTTTGGTTGTTGCGGGCTGCGGTTTATGGAAGTCGGGGAGCGGCGGACGCGCACTACCCCCTCCTTAATCTTGCCTACGGATGTTTCTATCAGTGGCCCTGCAGATGGTGATGGTGTCGCGCAGCCCTTGCTGAAAGTTGTGACAATGCGCACGTTGCCGATTGCTAGGCGGATGCATTGCGACTCATAATCAACATTGCAGTGAGTCTGCTTTTTGAAGGTTCGCCTGAGCAGTGACTCCATGCCTGCGTTTGTAGCACTGGGCAACATGTAAAATAGCATTGGAACAGTTTCAGACTCGATAGAAACGGCGACTCTGCACTTGCTGAGAAGTGCGTAAGATTGAGCCCCATATGGGCTTAATTTGGCAGTTGTGGGTTGAAGTAGTGGTTTGCCAAGTTGGATCCAATGCTTGTGTGTTAAGACATTGAAGTCTGCTCCCTCATCAATCAAGGCGTTGAAAGCACATGTTTGCTTGGCAGTGACCGTGACACGGAGGTAGGCGGGTTTTACAGCTTCCTCATCATCATCGTTGATTTCAGTGATTGTGGCTGCTCGTATTTTGACCAGCGATTCTAGCATTGGTGGTTCATGCAAAGGATGAGTGGGAGGGAAGTACTTCTTGACACAACTGCCATTGAAGAAGCCTATTCCTTCACCGTCTAGGGTCTCGAGCTCGACATTGCCAGTTCGGCTGATTGCCCGAACCTTGAAGGGTCGAGACCTCTGAATTTCATCTTTTGCTTATGTCCTTTAACTGAGTAGAGGAGCACTAAGTCACCCTGCTCAAACTCGCGCTGCTTGACATGCTTGTCAAACCAGCTCTTGCATTGGGCTTTCTCATAGATAAGCACGTGGGTGACTAGAAGACGAGTCTCTGATAGGCATTCTAGCTTGACCAGGCATTGCGTCCACGCTTCCTTCCCTTCCCATCATTCTTGGAGTGCTATTCTCAGGCTGGGGACGAAGAATTCTAATGGTAGAATTGCTTCTGTCCCATAGGGCAGCCTAAAGGGGGTTTGGCCGACAGCCATTTTATAAGCTGTGCGGTAGGCCCACAAGGCTGCCATCAACTTGTTGTCCCAGTCGCTCCATGAGGCTGAGACTACTTTAGTCAGGACATTGATAAGAATTTTGTTAGTTGATTCTACCTAACCATTAGCCTGAGGGTAGTATGGTGAGGATTTGTGATGGATGATGAGAAAGGTGGATAGAAGATGTGCTATCACTTCATTGATGAAGTGTGTGACTTGGTCGCTAACCAGTTCGATGGGGCAACCGAAGTGCGAGATCACTTGCTCCCATAAGAACTTGGCGGTTGTCCTAGAGTCGTTTTTCATGTGGCTCTTGCCTTTGCCCATTTCGTGAGGTAATCTGGCCACTACGATGTACTTGGCTTGTGAGTACTGCGCCATAGGACTGATGGGTCCTATGAAGTCAATTCCCCATTTTTTGAAGGGTTGGCAAGCAATGATTGGGGTCAACTCCATTTAATCTTTACGAATCGGGACTTTTGTCCATTGGCACTTGTCACAATGCTTGACGAATCGCGTGGCATCACGAAAAAGCGTGGACCACCATAGTTGAGACTGCAGCACCTTCCGTGTTGTTGTGTCTCCGCTAAAGTGTCTGCCCATGATGCCACCGTGCGCCTCCGAGAGCACATCGTGCATCTCATGCTCACACACGCACCTACGTAGCAATCCGTCTTGCCCCAGCCTATAGAGTTGGCCTGCAATCAGCTGGTAGGGCTGGATCTTCAAGATCAAGCGCCTAAGTCATGCCTTTTCTATTGGTCGCTCAGGTAGTCCGTGCTCGAGCACTTGGACTATGTCATCTGCCTAGTACGGCATCAGATCAGCCTTAAATAGATCTCTCTAGCTGGACAGGTGGAATAAGTGGGCGTCAGGTAACTCGTCAATGATGCCTTGTCCAGTGGCTTCTCCTGTGGGTATACGGGACATGTGATCAGCCATGTAATGCTGTTTTCCCTTTCGTACCACCACGAAGAAATCGAACTCTAGGAGCAGGAGGAGCCATCGAGCTATGCGTCCTATAGCACAAGGTTTGTTTACTAAATAGAGCAGGGCTTGATGGTCCACGAAGAAGATGAAAGGTGTGGCCAATAGATAATGACAGAATTTCTTCACGGTGAACACAATGGCTAATCTCTCATTTTCTGTTATCGAATAATTCATCTCCGTCTCAGTGAGTTGTCTGCTAGCAAAGCTCACTGGGTAATCTAAGTTATGCTCACCAGGTTGGCACAATACTGCCCCCATGGCAAACTTAGAAGCATCGATGTGCACGTGGAAGGTAATGGTCCAATCTGGGGCTTGTAGAATTGGTGTTGTTGTTAGAGCCTTTTTCAATTCTTCGTATGCCCGTTGGCATGCCTCGGTCCACAATCAGCAGCTTGTACAATGGCCTGTGGCGATCAGTGCGTAGTTCAGTACAAACCGTTGATAGTATCCTGTGTGACCTAAGAAGCATTGAACTCCCTTGTAATTAATTGGGGGTGGAAGGTCAACAATAACCCTGACCTTCGAGAAGTCAGTGGCAATGCCGTTCTTCAACACCACGTGTCCTAAGATGCATCCGTGCTTCACCCAAAACTAACACTTCAAGGGGTTCAAGGAGAGATGATATAAGCGGCACCATTCAAAGACCGCGCGGAGTTTGTCTAAGTGTTCAATCCAGGTCGAATGGACACACAGATCGTCGACAAAGACCTCTAACTCCTTGAAAAGCATGTCTTTAAAGATGGTACAAATGAGGCGTTGGAAAGTGGCAGGGGCATTGGTTAACCCGAAGGGCATGACTATGTATGCAAAGACGCCCCACTCAGTGGCAAAGGCGGTCTTGTGCCTGTCTGCAGGATGCACTTGCACCTGGTTATACCCTGAGAAGCCATCCAGAAAACTGTAGGCTTCCTTGCCTGCCACCCTCTCAAGCATGTGCTCGGTGTACGGCAAGGGATAGTTGTTTCTCTTCGTAGTAGCGTTCACCTTCTTGTAATTGACGCATACTCAAATTTTGCCGTTCTTCTTCATCACAATGACTATGGGTGATACCCAGTCTGTGTGCTCAATTTTGTAAATGAATCCAACTCTCATTAGCTTGTCAATTTCCTCTTTGACAGCATGAGCATGTTTTGGATTCATGGGGTACGGTCGCTGCTTGACCGGCGTTGCATCCGATGTCATGGGTATGTTGTGAGGCACAACACTCGGATCTACCCTCGTAGCTCTTTTAAGGACCAGGAAAATACGTCTATGTACTCCCGTAAGAGAGCGACAAGACTCAACTCTTCTTTACCAGTCAAGTCATCGCCAATGAACACTGGTCGGGGTCTCTCCCCTTCGAGGGCTAGGTTTACCTCCTTGACCTTGACTAGTCCTTCGATTGGTTTGCTCGTCTGCCCGATCCCCTTTTTTAAATTTAGTGAAGTGTTTAGGGAGGTCTTGCTGTTTCCGTTGTTCTTTTGATCGTGTATCCGTGGGGTGCTTTGCCTTATCCTGCCTTAACCGTTTGCGTCTCAGGTGGACGGGTAAGTCCCCCTTGGTGCGTCTGGTCATGGGCGGCCTAGGGATCTCTGGGTCACTATCCGAAGTAACTTTCGATTCAGAGTCAAGCCCTCCATCTTCGCTAGAAGAGGTGGTCTCCCCTGGTGGCCGCAGTTCAGATGGCGATTTGGTTCTAAGTATTGATGTCGTTCCTGGTTGGGCTAGGGCTTCTTGCTCTAGGTCAATGGCTCCTATGCATTCCAACCAAGCACGATCACATTTCATGTGCATGACTCCTTGCTCCATTCTAAGGCTCGTATCTGCTCAATTTCTCGTCCATCAGTGTCGTATTCTATGGTATCTACTTTACCCTCACTCTCGTCACTGAAGGGTTGGTAGTCTTCGTATTCGTCGCAGGAATCTTTGTCATTCAACTGCTCGTCGTCTCCTAGGGCTTGGTATGCCTCGTGTCGTTGGTCAGGAACCAGGGCCCAGTTATACATGAGGTTCAACTCGTGCACCCTCATCCATTGCCACTTGGAATCCTCTAAGAGATCCTAGAGTGGTTTAGAGTTGGCAGTTGGGTTGCCAGGTAGCTGGTTCGTTAGGTATTCCAGTACCCCCTGGAGTTCCCTTTTGTTGGAAGGTACATGGAAAGTGATAGGCTTAGGCTTTCCATGGAGGCTTGTTGCCATCATGCAGACTAGTGTAGAGAGTGCTTCACTGGTCTTGCCGATCGTTTTGATGGCTTGCTCATACGCCTCATGGTCTGAGAATGGCAGGTCGACTGTAGTAAGAACGTGCATCTAGTCCCGCTCATCCTCAGGGCATGGGATATACTTGGTCAAGGACCCATAGGGCTTCTTGACCTGAGTGTTCCCCTTGAGCATAGTAGAGATAGCGTCTAGGTCAACTGGTGAGGTCTTCCAAGTGTCCATCTCTATTCTTACGGCGTCCATTCTATTGCTAAGGAAGATCATGCCACTACCCCAATCTTCGATGACTCTAGCATTGCGCATCTAGGGTTGGCCTAATAGGACATTGTAGTCCACTCCCTTCATGACTATAAAGTCGGCAGAGAACTGGACACCTGCGATCTTTACTGGCCAATTATTCAGTACCCCGAATGGCTTCATTCTCATACCGTTTGCTAGCGTGACATTAAACCTAGCAGCTTCGACAGGCGAGTTTTCCCAAGTCTGAAGCACTGCATGGTTGAGCACACTAACCCTAGCTCCCATGTCTACGATTCCCTTCCTTGTTATGTCCCCCAGGGCTAGGACCGGCATGACCGCGTGCATCTCAGAGCCTTCCCAAAAGGCGTTGACATGCAAAGATCTAGGCACGGAGTGTAGCGTCAAACTTGGCAATTGCGTTTCTGCATCCTGGTCTTGAGGGTCTGCCGTGACCTGCCCTTGTGATCCTTCGACCCACTGCTTAAGGTCTTGCCGTAGGGCAAGGTGTTGCTTAAGCAGATCTCCCAGGCTAAGTGTTACAGGGGTGGTCACTAGCATGGTCAGGAGATCGTTAGATGCTCGTCCTTCTTTTAGCCTAGACTGTCCAGGCCAATTGCTGCGCGGTTGATCTGCGGCTCTGTTGCGTCTAGGCTTGGTCTTAGCGGCACTGCTTGCGGCACAGTTGCTTTTGTCGACTTAGGTTGAAGCAGTGATATTGGTGTGCTTACATTGGAGAGATCATCGATCTCGTCCTCTACGATGGGCTCAGCATCTTTGAGATGCTGTTGAGCCTCCCTCACCCATTCCTTCACTTTTTCTATGGCCTCTAATTGTCTCTTTAGGTGTGGGTATTCCCCTACCTTTGCCCTTCCCTTTTCGGCTGTCTTAGGGGCTCAAGTCTCTGCCCCCGCGTTTGAGACCTTCTTCCTCGTAGGTAGAGTCGTAGCACTCTCGGTCTTTAGTGCGACCTTAGCTTCTGATCTCTTCTTTTTCCGCCTGTGGCTTTTCTTTCCTATTGAGGTTGCGTCAAGATTGCTAGGTCCCGGTAGAGAGATGCCAGCCTGCTTCATTTGGGCTCGGGTCATAACCCGTAAGGGAATAGGTGTGGACTCCCCATCGGGGTTTTTGACACCAAACAGCCCCAATGGGACAGATGGCAAGTTGGCTGAGCTAGAGGACAGCTTCCGCTTCAAGCAGTCTATGAAAAGATGGGTGATTCCGCACTCTGCGCACCTTTGGTCAACCTTGTCCATGTTTTGCTGCTCTCTTTCAGGGCAGTGTGATGAGACATGATCGGGGTGTCCGCAAGTCCAACAAGTGACTGGATCCTGTGGCTACCCTCTTAGGCCTCTACCCCGTCCTCGTCCTAACGGCATCACTGGCACGGGTCGATAATCCATGAGGACCGTGTTGCCCTCGTCGTCATGTGAGACGTAAGGGTATATGTAGGTCTCTTCATCATTCGGCTCCTCCACGTAGTGTGCTGGAGCGTCGCTCGGTGGGTGGGTCACATAAGGACCAGGCGGTCTAGGAATTTCTGTAGGATTCATGTCCATTCTTGGGATGGATGGTTTCATATCGTTAGGTGCGGGTAGAGCCAATGGGGCTCCCCTTTCGAAGAATGGCTACGGCTTGTTAGCTAGATAAGGCTGGCCGTAGGGTTGCGAGTATGGAAGTATTCTTGGTAGTCTGCAATGTGCGATATCGTGGCCGAGAACCTACCGCAGTTAGCGCAAGGTCTTGACCTAGGGTCTTGACACTCGGCCAGCAAGTGGTTTCTGCCACAGTACACGCATTGGATGTGTGGGCGCGTTGGTTGTCTCAACATGTCTTGTAGCTTGGCTAATTCCATCTTGACCTCAGCCAAGCCTTGGTCTGTCTCGGTGGCCTTCCCCTTGTCTTGGAATGATGGGATTGACCGCTCACTAGATGCTGATGTTCTTTTCGAGCTTCGTGGGTTGGTCTCTTCTAGATTTGAGCTCCTAGAGCTCCACTCTTTCAGCTGGTCATTGACTCTGATGGCTTCCTCAAACACTCTAGCCACCACGTCCCGTTTGTGGGCTTGAATTGCCTGCCAATGCCTTATATGACTCCTCATCTCTAATTCCGCTGATGAATACAGTCGAAACTTCTCTGTTGGTCAGTCGCTCGCCTAGAGGGATTCTCTTAAAGGGACTCCTCACATGGGTCATGTAGTTGCGGATGTCCTCCTTCTCTTTCTGCTTGACGTTCATCAAGCGTACTAGCAGGTTATCGGAGTATCCGGGCTCGGCGAACCTCTTGACAAAGAGATCCTTGAGATTATCGAAGTTGGCTTGTTCCACGGCATCCATGCTTGTATACCATGTCCTACCCTTGTCGCCTAAGCACAGCCTGAATGCTTGTGAACGTTGAGCTTGGTTGTTGAGGCTGTTGGCTTCGCAGACTTGCTCAAACTGCTCAACAAAGCTGTATGGATCATCATGCGGTTGGTACTTATCGAGTTGCTTGGCAACAATCGGTATTTTGGTCTGGCTCTTTGAGCCCTGGTTTGCTCCTAATCCTGCAAGCAGAGACATCGCTAGTGTGGTGGTACTCTGCTCTACTGCGGTGTTATCGAGTAGCCGTTTCATGAGGAGCTCCCTCAATGTCAGGTCTCCTTCTAGCGCTCTCTCATGGTCTGTTCGGTTTCGGCCAGCCAAGCTCATCAGCACTCGCTACACCTCATGCAGCTCCATGCTTTGCCTTTGGCTCCTAGCCTATTGATCCCTATTATAATCAGATATGCCCTGCAATGCCTTGTAGGCTAGCCTTATCTCCTCCTCTAGGTCTGCAATGATTGCGTCTGTTGTCCTGCCGCGGTGCTCGTACCGGGCGTGCGCGTTGTAACAGCTCACCATCTGCTATATAGCATCTGGGAATACACTCAAATCGAGCTCCTCATTAGACCGATGGTTTGAGCTTTCTTTCGTCATGGTCGAATTCTTGCACCCCGCTGCGCTGTCGATCAGGTTGAATAGTCTTGTCAGATCCTCGTCGTTGGCGCTCCTTGTTGAGTTCCTTTGGCTATTGAATACATACCTCAATTTATGGTCACTCCGTGAGTGCGTCGTTCCTCGTGCACTTGTGCCCAATCAGGCTTTCAGCTTTATTAAGTGTACTTCAAGTGCGGAAATTCAATGTGAGTGCCGTGACCAATTCCTCAGCGTCCTACACACTATCGCTTGTTTCGGGCTTGATAGGCTTGTAGGTCCATTTTCTGGCCGTTTAGTCAAGGTTTAGGGTTTCCCTGTATGTTGCCTTGTTCGCTTTCGGTCGATCAGGTTTTACGGTTCAGCTACTCGCGTCCAAGTCCTTGGGTCCCACAACTGTCCACTCCTAGCCGCTACGCGGCTGCGTACCACAATCTCTCTTGTCACATGTGCCAGAATCAAGTTCTGAGCACCCAAAGGGTTTCGATAGTTTGCCCTAATGTGTGTTCGCCGGGTCGGGTAAAAATTCTGACAAATTTGACCAAAAGTTGCACTCGGACCAACTGATCCGAATTGTAGGGTCCGAGTAGGTCACTTGGACGGGCCGAGGCACGGGGTCGAGGGTCGAATTTCCAGATTTGACTCGGACGATTTTGATTCAGACGGGCGGAATGGCGGGTTCGGACAAGGTAATTCGGACAGGCCAAACAGCGCTTGGCCGAGGGCCGAATCCCAGGTGTGGTCGAGGGCCAAATTTGAGACTCGGACAGGTTGCTCGGATGTGGATGTGCCACGTGGCAAAGAGCTTTGACTCAGACAGCCGAGTGGGTTGACTCGGACAGTTGCCTCGAGCGGTTCGAGGGCCGACTAGGGTTTGGCCAAGTGGGCTGAGTGGTAAGGCCGAGGGCCGATTCTGGGACTTAGCCTAGGAGAGGCCACTCGGACGGGCTGAACGTGGCGCACGTAACCCACACGAATGCCATTTTGATCGTTTCACCCAATGTAGGCCGGCGCCATGGTCATGCACTTCTAGATCCTATCTAGGGAAGTAGAGGGAGAAGTTTGTATACCTGAACGGGCCGGTAAGTGCGTCGGTGATGCGATCGAATCAACATAGGCTGGAGCTCTCTATCTCTCTCTCTCACTGAAATGGCACAAATGAGCTCTCTTTTGGCCTCCTAGCTCTTATATGCCTTCCCAAATGTGGCGTTGATGCCCCAGTCACTCACTTGCCGATCTTAGGCCTCATTAGCAGGCATTTTGCACATTTTGCACATTTTGCACGATTTTTTCCCTGTTTTGCCTTGTTTTGAAATAGTAAACCCTACTCTTTTTTGGTTCGATTTCCTAACTCTAACCTACTCTAAATGCAATAAAGATCGAAGGAAAAAAACTAAAATAGATTCTCTATGCTCTCCAATCATCAAACAACAAAAATATCCCAAAATACTTACTTGTTTTGAAGATTAAAAACACCCAACTCCCTACCTATCTCAAGCTCCGTTTCGGGGATGAGTACCCTACTTCTATGCTCAATATGAGGCGCGCAAGTGCTTAAGCTTGAATCCATTGGTCCCGGCAACAGAACCAAAATGTGGGAGCTTTCGCTCAATCGCCAAGACCCACGGACCGCTTATTGTTTCAAGCGTTCCAAGCGAACTCTAATGGCTATCTCTCACCTAGCCGACGCGCCGTTGATCCTACGAGTGTAGTGAGCTTACCTTGATGCTCGATCGAGGACCCTCCTCTCTCTTGCACTTCGGTAGCTCCACGATTCTTGATGCTAGCTCAAGCATCCTCAAGCCTCCTCCATCTCCAAGCTCCATCCTCCGTAGCCAAGCGCGCAAGAGAAGAGAAGAGAAGAGAAGAGAAGAGAAGAGAAGAGAAGAGAAGAGAAGAAGAGAAGAGGAGATGGTGAAGAGCTTCACCCTCTTGATCCCTCACTCCCACACACACTCACTTCCTCACGCTCTCACACACTCTCTCTCAAGAGCACACACACAAGCAAGAAGGAGAGAAGAAGAGAGGAAGAAGAAGACTCTTTTTGCCACACACCAAAGAATGAGCTTCTCATTCACTTTTCAACTTTATATACAAAGCCCTAAATCCTTTTTGGGCGGTCATCCCCTTTTCCCTCTTTTACATGGCCATCCGTAGCTTAGGCCCTTTTTCCCATTTCCCACCATTCTAATTTATCCTATTTCCAACTAATGTGTACACTTTGCACAGGAGCGAGCCTAGCACTCTTTTACAAAGATTCGGGGACGCTCCCACATTTTAATGGTGCGCCATTTTTCTCTTTTGTTGTCTCGGGCCGACATCGAGGCTTTTTGAGGGTCGTGCCAAACATTTAAAATTTTCAAGGACTGATTACCGGTCAAGGCACCTTTTTCTGCTTTTATCCTATGCCTTTTTGCTATTTCCCCTTTTTTTTTCCATTTTTCACTCCTCTGTGCTGCGGGAAACACGGTAACAATTAGGGCTTCTAAGTGTTGCAAGTATTTCCCATTGGATGTCTATATGAGTTCACTATCCCCCTCCTTAGGAAGGACATTGGATTTAACTACCGGTAGAGTTGTGGGCTTTGGAAAAGCCACGATACCCTTGCTAAAAGATGTGACTATTGCCTATGGCAAGGTGGATGCATTGAGATTCATGGTCAATGTTGTAGTGAGTCTGTTTCTTGAAAGTGCAACCCAAAAGTTATCCCTTGCCAATACCTTTTTTTTAAGGTAGTACATAAAAGATGATCGGGAGGCTCTTAGTCCCATTAGAGACCATTACTTTGCACTTCCCTATTAGTGGATATGATTTTCCCCCAAATGGGCTAGCATTAGTCGGTTGCACTTGGGGCTAACCAATGCCAATTATCATATGTGAGGATGTTGTTGTCAGCTCCCTTGTCGATTAATGGATCAAAGGTATGTACCTTTTGGGTGTTTTCCGTGATACACAAGTAGATTGGTGCTACTATTTCTTTGTCCTCATCCTCTATACTTGTGATAGTTGCCACTCTCATGTTCATAAATGATGTTATCATTGGAGGCTTGTGTAGTGGGTGTGATGGAGGGTAGTACTTCTTGATGTGACTACCATTGAAAAAGCCTATACCCTCTCATTCTCGGGTTTCAAGATCAACGTTACCAATTCGACTAATGTTATGGCCTTTGAAAGGTCCCAATCCCCTAAACTTCATATTTTGTTTATGACTCTTTACATAGTACAACAACACTAAGTCACCTTGTTCAAAGTTGCATTGTTTGACATGCTTTTCAAACCAATTATTGTGTCATGCCTTCTCACACATTAGGGCATGGGTTGAATGAGCTAGGTTTTAGATATGCATTTTAGTTCTACCAGGTGATTTGTTCATGCTTTCTTGCCATCCCATCTCTCTTGAATTGCTATTCTCAAGCTTGGAACGAATAACTCAATTGGTAAGATTGCTTCAATTCCATAGGTTAGCTTAAATGGTGTTTGTCCTATGGTCATTTTATAGGTTGACTTGTAAGCCTATAATGCCGCCATTAGCTATTTGCCTCAATCATTGTCATGAGGTGGAGACCACCTTGGTTAGGACAGTCATTAGGATTTTATTTGTGGCTTCAGCTTGAATGTTGGCTTGAGGGTAATATGGTGAGGATTTTAAATGGATTATCAAGAAGGTGGATAGAAAGTGGGCAATTACTTCATTGAT
Source organism: Lygodium microphyllum (assembly GCF_053477565.2). NCBI lineage: Eukaryota > Viridiplantae > Streptophyta > Polypodiopsida > Schizaeales > Lygodiaceae > Lygodium > Lygodium microphyllum. The sequence continues at coordinate 44,549,241 of NC_141150.1, forward strand.
GAAGTGAGTGCCTTGATCACTGACTAATTCTATGGGGCATCCGAACCGTGAGATCACTTTCTCCCAAAGAAAGTTGGCAGTGGTTCTAACGTTGTTTTTTCGAGTTTCCTGACCTTTAGCCCACTTGATCAGATAGTATATGGCTGTGATTATGTACTTTGCTTGTGAGTATTGTGCTACAGTGCTAATTGGACCAATGAGATAAATTTTCCATTTTTCAAATGGTTGGTGTGCTATCACCAGGGTCAAATCCATCTTATCCTTACGAATAGGGGCCTTGGTTTGTTGGCACTCATCACAGTGATTCACAAACTTAACTGCATGGAAGAATAGTGTAGGCCACCACAATTGAGACTAGAGCACCTTACATGATGTAATGTCCCCATTGAAATGTCCTCCAGAGATTCCACCATGAGCTTCTACAAGCAAATCACACATCTCCTCAACAGTCCATCTTGTCCTAATTGGTAGAGTTGGTTGGCAATCAATTGATAGGATTGAATTTTTAGAATGAGAAGTTTTAATCTAGCCTTCTCAATTGGATGTTCAAGCAATCCATGTTCTAGGATGTGGACTATGTCGTCTGCCCAATAGGGTGTAAGGTGTTCTCTAAAGAAATCTCTTTCGCTGGACATTCTAAACAAATGTGTGTCGGGTTGGTCATCTACAATGCCTTGTCTAGTCACTTCTCCTGTGTGTGGTTATGCAAGACAAATGCTCAACCATATAATGTTTTTTTCCCTTGTGTACTACTGCGAAGAAGTCAAATTCTAATAGTAGAAGTAACCATTGAGCAATGCGTCCTATTGCATAGGTTTTGTTCACAAGATAAAGAAATGTTTGATGATCAACAAAGAAAGTAAAGGATGTAGCTAGAAGGTAATGTCAAAATTTCTTAAGAGCTAACACCATAGCTAGCCCTTCCCTTTGTGTCATGGAGTAGTTCATTTCCGTGTTAGTGAGTTGTCTACTTGCAAAGATTAATGGATAATCCAAGTTATGCTCTCCATTAGGTTGGAACAAAAATGCTCCCACGATAAACTTTGATGCATCAATGTGCACATGGAAGGTAATGGATCACCCAATTTGGGGCTTGTAGAATATGTATGGTCATTAAAGCCTTTTTCAATTAAATTAAGCATATTGGCACTCCTCAATCCACTAAAATATAATCAATAGCTTGTTAAGTGGTCATACAATGAGTGCATAATTCAAAACACAAACCATCGATAGTACTGCGTGTGGTCAAGGAAGCACTAACTCCCTTGTAGTTGGTTGGTGGTGGTAAATTGACAATCACTCTAACTTTGGAAAAGTTGATTGCAATGCCTTTTTTGGAGATCACATGCCCTACATCCATGCTTCACCTACTACTAGAACTAGCATTTTAAGAAGGGGTTTAGTGAGAGACCGTATTGCCTACACCATTCAAAGACTAGGTGGAGCTTGTCTAGGTGCTCCTCCCAACTAGAATGAACACACAAATCATCAACCAATACTTCCAGTCACTTTCTAAGCATGTCCTTGAAAATAGCACATATGAGACACTAAAAGGTAGTAGGCAACATTAGTCAGCCAAAATGGCATGACTATGTAGGCAAACATATCCCCTTCTATTGCGAATGCCATTTTATGCCTATCATCTGGGTGCACTTGCACTTGGTTATAGCCATAGAAGTCATCTAGGAAACTATAGACTTCCTTCCCTACCCACTCTCTCAAGCATGTGCTTGGTGTACAATAATGGATAATTTTCTCTCTTTATTAATGTGTTGACCTTTTTGTAACTCAGGCACAATCGAATTTTCCCATTCTTCTTTAGGATAGTTAATATAGGTGATACCTAGTCCGTATGCTCAATCTTGTAAATAAATCTAGCATTCAATAGCTTTTCTATTTTCTCTTTCACAGCATGATCATGCTTTGGATTCATTGCATAGGGTCTTTGTTTGTTGAGTGGTGCTACGTCAGAGGTCATATGAATGTTGTGAGTCACAATACTTGAACTGATTCCTTTCAGCTTTTCTAAGGACCAAGTAAATATATCTACATACTCTCGTAAGAGATTAATGATATTGGCCTCCTCTTGCTTAGTTAAGTCATTGGCTATGTACACGGGTCAAGGCTTGTCCCCTGCCCTTGCCAAGTTGGCTTCCTTAACTTCAGTAGGTCCTTCAATGGGTTCACTAACATGTCTTGCTCATGTGGCTCCTACTAACACCGATATGTAGTTGCCCTTCTTATACTTAATGAAGCGTTTGTGTAATTCATATGGTTTCTTTTATCATTCAGCTTCAAAGGACTTGGATTGTTTCCTTCTTTCTTCTTTGAGCCTCTTGCACCTCAAACAGACCAGGAGATCCTCTTTGGTGCGTTTGGTCTTAGGTGGTTGTGGAATTTATGGATCACTCTCAAAGCTAACTTTTGACTCAGAGTTGAACTCACAAACTTCATTGGAAGAAGGAGTTTCCCTCGGTAGTCATAACTCCAAGACTAATTCACTCTAAGTAGTGGTGCAATGCCTGATTCAACTAATCTAGCTTGTTCATGGTCCACTACATGTCCAGGTGCTCTAAGCAGGTACGATCACAATTTACCTCGATGACTTATCTTTCCATTCTAAAAGCATTGGTCTCTTAGGGTTTAGAGTTTGCTCTTATTTGCACTCAATCATTCATCCCTTTGTGTTGCTCTACAACTATAGGTATCTTGGTTTAGATTCTAGCGTTTGGAGTAATCCCTAGTTACTAGGACTGCTCCGCTTTGCTCTCTATAATAGTGTTGTATAATAGTTGCTTTATGAGGAGCTCACTCAATGTAAGATTAGCCTTTAACGCTCTCTCCCTATCGGCATTTCCTGTAGCTCTGTTCTTGCCTACAAATTTTCTAATGTAGCATTTGAGCACATTGCTCTTGGTTATAGCTAGCTAAGTGTTGCAAAGAAACTCTTCCTAGCCTCCTCTCCTCCTCGAGATTGGCTATGATTTCATCTATGGATCTCATGCGGTGTGCTATTTTCATTTGAAGGTCATATCTTGATATGAGTTGATATATGTCGACTAGAAAATCACCTAGGTCAAGATATTAGCTGCTTGTGTCTGTGCTAGCACCTTCCATGTTGGTGATCTCATGAACCACTAAGGGTGATTTGGTCAGCTAAAGACACATCTCTAATTGTGGTTTGTTCCTTTCTTCACTCTGTTCTCAGGTGGTTTGAGGATGTTCACTTCTCAGTGATGGGTTTCTTGGTTTGTTTTTGCAGTCCAAGGGGTGTTGCAAGTCCTGTTGGTGGATTCATTTCTTAGCTTAATTCCCCTTTAGTATGTTCCTTGTGTTGAGATATCGAGCTCCACTCGTGATATGCCAGGGTGACCATTGTGTATTTATGTTACCGACTTGTCAGTTGCAGATGCGGTTGGTACACCATCCATGAATAATAGCTACATGATAGCTATCCTTATCTACTCTAGTTCATGGCTCAGTTAGTATGCCACCTTAGTTAGTTGAGTTTGGTTTGAGACCCATATATAGGGTTATTCTATTTCTTTGTATGAGAGTTTTTTTTGGCTTACACAACTAAGAAGAGAAAAACAGTTTTCAGCCTCCACCCTTGTGTGTCTTCCCCCATTGTGCAAGCAAGAAAGCTACAAGTGAGACTCCTTCCTTCTCTCCCACAATCTTGACATGGTATCAGAGCCTTGTTCGTGGTAAGGAGCTCAAGAAAGCAAGCCAAGCTCGCGGTGTTCTGGTAAGAGGAGCAGTGTTGCTTTCATTTTCTGTTTTGGGAGCAGATCTCTGCAGGTAGCACAGCCGGAAATTGCAAGAGTGCATTGTCTCAGGTTGAGACGCCCTTCGCGGTGAAGCAAGACGACCTTGTTTTTTTGATTTGAGGCCATTTCGGGGCCTGTTTTTGAGGCGGAAGTTCTCTGCACGCACTCAGAAAAAGGCCCAGTTTTATGCTGTGCAACCACTGTTCTACAGGTCAGTGAAAAGTTAGTGTAGAAATTGCATCGTATGCTTGTGCGTAGAGACATTGGGAGTTACAGAATCATCCCTGTTGCCTGTTGATGCAAAATGTCACTAGGAAGTGACTGTGTGGTCAAATACCACTTTCGCCAGTTTTGCAGATTTGCCTTTGTGAGGCTGAAGCTGTGTTCTTTGCAGTGACAGAATTTTTTGCAGTGTTCAGTAATGGCGTCTGATTCTCTCTCACAGATTGTCACTGAAAAGCTTGACAAGAACAACTTCCAAGCATGGAAGTTTAGAATGACGAATTTCCTTATGGGAAAAGGATATTGGGAATTTGTTGCAGGAAATGAAGAAGAACCAGTTCTTCCTGATGTTCCCAATCAACAGCAAATGCAGGCATTTAAAGCATGGCATGAGAGAGCCAGGAAAGTTATGTACTGGCTGTCTATCAGCATTTCAGACTCTATGATTGTGCATATTCAAGATGCAAGTACGCCAAAGGAGGCATGGGATACTTTGTCAAAAATGTATAGCACAAATACGCAAGCCAGGAAAATGCAGCTCAAGCAAGAGTTGCATAATGTGCAGAGAGAAAATATGAGCATCAATGACTACCACATGAAGGTTAAGAAGATTGCAGATGCACTTGTTTCCATTGGGTCGCCAGTGGAAGATGATGATTTAGTTTCTGTGACCTTGAATGGTCTCGGAAAGGATTATGCACAGTTTCGGACATCCATTTCAATTCGTGAAAGATTTCCTGACTTTGAGGAGTTGATTGCTCTTCTAATCTCTGAGGAGCAGAGAAATGGTGGTGCATCTTCTTCAGGAGGAACTTCAAAAGAAGCTGTCTTCTACTCAAATGCTGGAAGAGGTAGAGGCAGAGGTAGAGGAGGCCGATTTGGAGGCCGTGGCAGAAATCAGAATATGCAACAAACTCAAGAAAACCAGTCCTATGGAGGAGGACGTGGTAACTCTAGAGGCAGGGGGAGCCAAAGAGGTCGTGGTGGATGGCAAAGAGGCCAAAATGCAAACAGTAATGTTGAATGCTACTATTGTGGTAAAATGGGTCATATGGCTAAAGACTGCTATAAAAAGCAGAATGACATCATGAATGGAAAACTGCAACAAGGGAATTATGCATCTTCTAGTAGACAGGGTGATGACAGAAATGAGCATTTGTTTATGGTGCAGCACATGAACAATTCTGTGACAAGTGCAGAAGAAAGCAACGATGTGTGGTATGTTGACTCAGGTGCATCAAACCACATGACAGGTCATGCAGAATGGATGGAGGATGCAAGGAAAATGGAAAAACCAGGATTTGTGGAGACTGGTGATGATACTGCACATCCTATTGTGCAGATTGGAAAAATTCCCTTGTCTATGCAGGATGGGAAAAAGAAATACCTGTCCGATGTATTTCATGTCCCGAATATCACCAAGAATCTGGTTTCTGTCGGTCAAATGGTTGAGCAGGGCTTGCAGGTCAGATTTAATCCTCATGGATGCTTTGTTGAGGATATGAAAAATAAAGGTCGCTTGATAGGAAAAGGAAAGAAGAAGGGCAGAATGTTTATGTTGGATGCAGACATGTCTGAATTGAGTGCAGCAATGTTTGCACATGGGACCGGTGTAGTTGCAGATATTGATATCTGGCATAAACGCATTGGTCATGTTAATATACAGCGACTTAAATCAATGCAGGCCCAAAACATTGTTGCAGGATTGCCCAAATTCAAGGTTGCAGAAATGCATAAGGTATGTGAAGCCTGTCAGTTTGGAAAACAGGCAAGGAAACCATTTCCTAGACATGTTCAAGAGAGTGAGAAGCCATTGGAATTAATCCACTCTGATGTGTGGACTACTAAAGCTGCATCTCTTGGAGGCTGTCATTATTTTGTCACTTTTATTGATGACTATAGTAGAAAAGTTTGGGTGTATTTTATGAAAAAGAAAAGTGAAGTTTTTGGGCATTTCAGAACCCTTAAAGCTATGGCTGAAAAAGAAACAGGTCTGCAAATAAAATGCCTAAGGTCAGATGGAGGGGGAGAGTACCTCTCAAATGAGTTTGCAAAGTTCTTGCAGGAGCATGGCATAAAGCAGCAATATTCATGCAGTTATACCCCACAACAAAATGGAATTGCAGAAAGGAAAAACAGGCATATTGGAGAGATATCTCGTGCCATGCTCAATGAAAAAGACTTGCCAGATTTTTATTGGGCTGAAGCAGTTGCTACAGCAGTCTACATAATGAACAGGACTCCCACTGCAGCAATACATGGAATGACTCCAGAGGAGAGGTATACTGGTAGGAAACCAGATATTTCTCATTTGAAAATTTTTGGTTGCATTGCCTATGTACATGTGCCAGATGAGCTGAGATCCAAGTTGGATCCAAAAGCTGAGAAGTGCATCTTTATTGGTTACTCTCTGCAGCAAAAAGGGTATAGATGCTATAACCCTTCTACTCGTAAGTTTACAGTGAGCAGAGATGTTGTTTTTGATGAGATGAGTAGCTGGTATAAACCAGTAAATGTGATTGATGATGTAGATGCACAAAATGGTAATGCTGCACAGAATTCACAGCAGCAGTCACAAAATATTAGTGGACCTGGAGCGTCCTCTAGCAGTGGTTCACATTCTTTGCCATGGACAGGGAGATTGAGATCAGGAGATTCTTCTCAAAGCAATGCAGATAGTGGTATGCAGGTATCACGAAAAGGAAAAGAGAAGGTAGATCAGCCCATGTTTGATGTGAATGCAGGTCACTCTTATGTGGATGGTGAATCCAGTGGCTCAGAACAGAGCATTGATGATGAGTTGGGTATTCCTTCTATTGTTACACCTGGAGTAAGGAAAACCAGGGATGTTTTGAGAGCACCTGGGAGTGAACCTATTTTGCGCAGGTCTACGAGAGCTAGGTATCCTGTGGATAGGCTGAAATATGATGGATTTACAGCCATTCACTATGCATATATGGTCAAAGTGATACATGAACCAGAACCCACATCTTTTGAGCAAGCCATGGGAAAAGAAAAATGGGAGAAAGCCATGGATGAAGAAATGGATGCCTTGGAAGAAAATGCTACATGGGAGTTAGTACCTTTGCCTAAAGGTAAGAATGCAATTGGCTGTAAGTGGGTTTATAAGGTGAAACATAATGCAGATGGTTCTGTGAACAGATACAAGGCAAGATTAGTAGTCAAGGGGTATGCACAAACATATGGCATTGACTATGAAGAAACATTCAGTCCAGTTGCAAGGATGGCAACTGTAAGAGCAGTCATTGCTATGGCTGCATCAAAGGGATGGTCTTTACATCAGATGGATGTAAAGAATGCCTTCTTGCATGGTGATTTGCAAGAAGAGGTCTATATGGAGCAGCCACCAGGTTATGTGCATGCTGTTCATCTTGAGTTTGTTTGCAGGTTGAAGAAAGCCTTGTATGGCTTGAAGCAAGCACCTAGAGCATGGTCTGACAAGATAGAGCAGTATCTTGTCACTATTGGCTTTCAGATTTCCAAGGCAGATTTCTCACTTTATGTGAGAAAGACAGAGAAATGTATTATGCTGCTTGTCATTTATGTTGATGATTTGATTATGACAGGTGACAGTGATGAAGATATCCTTCATGTGAAAATGCTATTGAAGCAAAAGTTTTAGATGAAGGATTTGGGAGAGCTGCGTTATTTCTTGGGCATTGAGGTGATTAGATCACCAAGTGGGATACAGCTCTTGCAGAGGCAGTATGGATTGGACATGCTGTCCAAATATGGGATGACAGGCTGTAAGCCTATTTCAGTTCCTTTGGAGCAGAATGTGAAGCTAAGCGCAGATGCAGGTGAGCTTCTGGAAGACCCTACTATGTACAGACGCATAGTACGAAGCTTGATTTATATGACTATTACCAGGCCAGATTTGAGCTATGCTATTGGATTGGTAAGTCAGTTTATGCAGGCTCCAAGGAAACCGCATTTGGATGCAGCTAGACGCATACTCAGGTATGTGAAGTCCACATTGCAGTATGGACTATTTTATGAGACTGGGGTTCAGATAGAGCTGCATGGATACACTGATGCTGATTGGGCTGGTAGTATTTCTGATAGACGATCTACCAGTGGATATGTGTTCTCTTTTGGGAGTGCTGCAGTCACTTGGAGCAGCAAGAAACAGCCTACAGTTGCCTTGTCGAGCACAGAGGCCGAGTACAGGGGTGCAGCAATGGCTGCATGTGAGGTAGCTTGGTTGCATAAGCTACTTTATGATATGCATGAGCCTACAGATGGGCCAGTTGTCATTTATTGTGACAACATGAGTAGTATACACTTGGCAAATAACCCAGTCTATCATGCTAGAACAAAGCACATTGAGGTGCATTATCACTATGTGCGAGAGAGGGTTTTACTAGGTCTTATTGATCTAGTTTATGTCAGCACAGAGGATCAGGTAGCTGACATATTCACGAAGGCATTGGGCGCAGAGAAGCTGCGCAAGTTTAGAGACCTGCTTGGTGTGCAGGAATTGGGATTGAGCTCGAGGGGGAGTGTTGAGATATCGAGCTCCACTCGTGATACGCCAGGGTGACCGTTGTGTATTTATGTTACCGACTTGTCAGTTGCAGATGCGGTTGGTACACCGTCCATGAATAATAGCTACATGATAGCTATCCTTATCTACTCTAGTTCGTGGCTCAGTTAGTATGCCACCTTAGTTAGTTGAGTTTGGTTTGAGACCCATATATAGGGTTCTTCTATTTCTTTGTATGAGAGTTTTTTTTGGCTTACACAACTAAGAAGAGAAAAACAGTTTTCAGCCTCCACCCTTGTGTGTCTTCCCCCATTGTGCAAGCAAGAAAGCTACAAGTGAGACTCCTTCCTTCTCTCCCACAATCTTGACACCTTGTTAATGAAATCACTTTGCAGATTTGCACTTACTCACACACCTAGTTCACACCTAGTTTTAAAGTTCATTTGCACTAAAAGATCATTCACATCTAGGTTTAGAGTTCATTCATACTTAGGATCCTTCTCACCTAGGGTTAGAGCTCCTTCGCACCTAAGTTTAGAGTTCTTTCACACTTAGGATCATTTGCACCTAGGGTTAGAGTTCATTCACACTAAAATATCATTCACACTTAGGATCCTTCAACATAGGTTTAGAGTTTCTTTACACTAAAAGATCATTCACACTTAGGATCACTTGCACCTAGGTTTAAATTTCATTTGCAGCTATATTTAGAGTTCCTTTGGACCTAGGTTAGGATAAGTTTCTTCACACCAAAGATCATTCATGTCAGTTTATTCGCACTTAGCTCATCAAGTTTATTTGCACTTTTGAGAGTTCCTTTGCACCTAGGCCATTGCACTTAGCTCACTCCCTCACAATACTCTTTCACACACTGTCTACCCTTGAACAACATTAATTGCATTTACTTGTATCTAGGAGGCTAGTCCTTGCATTATGCACATTTTGTCTTATCACATTGCCATCTTGAAGTATGACTCCAATTTAGATATCCATTCTTCCAAGTCCAATGGGACAGTGATTGCCCATTGTACTTGGTAAGAATGATCTTGTCATGGAGCTCATTAGGGCCTTGCTACCCATGATAGCCTTGTTGTCCATGTATACCATGCTATCCATACATGCCATTTGTGCATGTTGCCCCTAATAACCATGCTATCCATGGGTGCCATGCTGCCCATTGCTACCATGCTATCCATTATGGGATTGAGCTCAATAAGTGCCATTGGGGCTCCTAGGGAGAGTGGGGGAGCTTCTACTAGTTGGGGGCGAGGGTCTCATGGGGAGATTGGTTACACAAATGATGGGAGAGCTCAAGAGAGGCTCTTCATGATTGTGGAATGGCTTACCAATCTCAAATGTGGAAGTAGTGGTAACTCTCTTAGTTCTAAGAATACCTTGTGGACCATGAAGCAGTTCCAATGGTGGAGGCTACCTGACTTGCACTTGGACTCATTTGCCTTATCTTGTGTCTAGGTCATCTAACTCGGCTACAAGTGTGTGGTGAGGTGTTCCATGGTCTGCTGAGTTTGAGATTTGGATAGGACCATTTTCTCAATTTCAAGATTGATTTTTGAGAGAATCTGATGATGATTGGAAACCATGTCATTGTGCCTCTCTATGTGACAGATCTCATGCTGACAAAGAGTGTGATTGAGCATACTATAAGGGTCCATATCGGGCACTTCCTCTTGCATCTCACCATTATAAACTTGTGCTGAGCTAGGTTCCTCATTCATTGAGTCCATGGAGTCTCTAATCTCCATCTAGACCTCCTCATGGGCCTTGCCTTTGCCTTTCTATCCTACCACATTTGAGTGCAGTAGTCCACAGGACTCACCATGAGTAAAATGGGCGTAACTTCTAGCAGAGAACTCTAATCGAGAAGATTTTGCTAAAGCAAGTGAAATGCTAGGATACCAAGGGCTTAATGTCATGAATTGATGTGATAGGGAGTTGCACCTAGAGCAGGAGAGAGAGTATCCCTAGAAGAAAGCTCTATGAGATATGGCTTGTACAAAAAGATCTAGGAGCTCCTATGTAGACAAAGGAGGTAAATTGAAATTGGAGTGAGAGATGAAGTTATCTAGTGAAGATGCACTGATCAAAGGTTATGGAGAGCTAGAGGGACACTAAGGTGAGCTAAACTAAGCTCACCATGGCTGTAATACCATGTTGAGAAACACTGATCCTTGAGCAAGGTTAAGCTATGGAGGATGGAAGTCAATGACAGGAAGTACGATGATTGAGACTAGACACACTAATTGTTACTCAAGTGAATTAGGTTCCAAGATAAATTAGCTTGGACTCATAAACACAATCTCAAGTAGACATGGACAAGACTGAAAGTACAAAGTACAATAGCATTCTCTTCAAATGATTGTTAAGTACACTCTTTTATAGTTGTAGGATGATAGCTCTTTTCTCCACTCTGCCTATGGGATAAATGCAACTTCTCCCTGGATATTGCATGTCCCTTGCCCTATTGCTCCATACAAAGTGGCTATCTTAAGAGTGTGATTGCATAAATATCAACAAAATTAAAATTAGCAATTGGATTAAAATGAGAGATTAAGGTTTAATTGACATACCTCTTCACTGCTTGAATTAGATGAATGAAGAATGATCCACCAACAATGACTCAAATCCTCCATTAATTCAACTTGGGGAAGCAAGACATATTCAATGGGTATAATCTTCAAGAGTTTGATGCTTGCTCTAATAGTGGAGGCTCCTGTGTATGATCTTGAGCTTGATCTTTAAGATTTGAAAGCTTTAATGGAGCTTTCATGGCTTCCCATGAGAAAAACCTTTGCATTCTTGTGCCAATCCTTCCCAATCAGCCTCCAATGCTTCACTAATAAAGGGAGTTTGTAGGGGAATGGTCATGGTGCTAGGGAGCTAAAGCCTTCTAGTAGAAGAGATCTTAGATGAAGAATCCATGGCTGCCCCAACTGTCCAACTACTTTCAAGCTTCCATGGTTTGCTCTAAGAGCAAGAAGCATCAAGGGGGGAGGAGAAGTGTTGAATGGGTGCTCAATAGTCAAGATAGGACTTGCAGGAGCTTCAAGGAGTTGCCAAAGGCAGGAATAGCCAGCACAAATCAATCACTATCTAGAGGGCTAGACAGGGCTCAAACTAGTCAAATCGTTGCTCAATGTGATATTGGGGATGCAAGGGATCATGTTCAAGTGGTGGCTGATGTCTTGGAGGAGGGGAAACAATATATTGGAGTTCCTTACTCTTGGCAACCATGGCATCTTGCAAGGGAAGAGAGAGAGAAGGTCTAAAGCAAAAAGTAATTGGGGTTTTGCTCCTCCTCTAACTCTTGAGCCTCCAACTTTGTCTTAAAACCCCTAAAATTGCATAGGAAAGAGTGATGACTTGCTAAATTAACCATTTTACCTCAAGATGTGCCAAAAGCTCTAGCCGTAGCTCTTGCTTGCCTTCAAGAAAGTTGCCACTAATTGTAGTCCTTCCTGTTGTACCTGTGTCTATTGCCTAAGTAATTAGGGTTTTCAAATTTGTAAAGGAAGCTGAAATTGGGAAAAGGGAACGGGAGAAAGGACCAAAGCCTGATGCTCTAATACCACTTGTAATGAATGAGATTGAAAGGGGAGGGGAGAATGAGCAAGAGAGAGAGAATGAGAGGAAGAAGAAGAGGGAGAAAGACTAGGAGAGGAAAGAGAAATACATGAAAGGAGATAGAAAATAGAAGGAAGCCATGGAAGCTAAAGGAGAAGGTGAAGAGTCAGTTCTTGATTATACCTAGATGCCCTAAACTAGGTCTCTTACACCTTTATACCCCAGCCAGTGTGGCATGGTTTCTAGCCCGTAGCTCCTGTGCACCCTGCTCATTACAAAGGTATCATCTTTTGTTGTTATGGCCTACACACTAAAAAATATGTTATACATAAAAATTTACACTTTGCATAGAACTACCACACATTTATGCCTTGTTGCTTTAGGGCAGTTAAGCATATGCACATTAGTATCCAATGGTACTAAACATAACATATCTTTAAGTATGATAGTCAATAAATCTTTTCTCACACATCTTTCTAATTTCTAATTAGTGTTGATATAATTAAGTATGATAGTCAATAAATCTTTTCTTCACATGTCTTTCTAATTTTAATTAATATTGATATAATTAAGTATGATAGTCAATCAATCTTTTCTTCACATGTCTTTCTTATTTCTACTATATAATTATTTTTTTAATTTTATGAAACAATATGATAATATATGATTAAGATTATCATATTAATACGTAGCAATCATATCAGATAGGGTGATAGATCACATGGCAGCAAGGAGATGATCATTACAGAAAGAGAGAAGTGGGACTTATTGCAAGCAATGCATTGGTCGTAAGATGTAGCAAGAACCTTTGGCAAGATCAACAACTAGAATACGCTTGGCATAATCATCATAAAGAAGAGACTTAAAGGGACATGTTTGGATAGGATTTTCTAGATATTGCAGTATCTTATCTTTCTACTGGGTGGATCTTTTTGTGAGCTTTTTAGCCATGGAATCAAATAAGTGAGCTTTTGCCTCCATTGTGAGACATCCATGGGTAGTAAACATCAAGAAGTTAGATCCACTTGTAAATGGGGATGTGAAAATGTGAATGCAAAGACAATCATATGCATGTGCAAAATAGGCACCTTTGACACTAGGTAGGACTCAAGGGGAATTGTCTCCCTATTGTTTTGGAAGTGGCCTCCTCACTCATTGTACAATGAATAGTCCTAGATTTCAACCCATGATTTCATGGAGGAGGCGCTATCTTCTTTTGCGATCATTTATGGGGAGCTGTAGTCACGCTTAAATTCATGCACCACAAAAAGAATGAGAAATGCACATTTTATACAACCAAGACAAGTCAACCTTGGTGCACTATACCATATGATGACAAAGAAACGTCACACACTCTCTCTCTCTCTCTCTCTCTCTCTCTCTCTCTCTCTCTCTCTCTCTCTCTCTCTCTCTCTCTCTCTCTCTCTCTATCTCTCTAACTATCTGTAAAGAGGATATGATGGCATTGTATTTTTGGTGCTATAGTTGAATTCCCTACCTCAAATTTACAATGGATCACCCATAAATATTAGCGACCATGTCACCACATGACAACATCAGGCACCTCCTGGCAGCAATACTACCTAGCCTCTAATATAGATTTTACTTACAACTTAGGGACTAGATACCTTGTCTAAGCACATGGAACATCACAAACATGCACTTCAAACATCCTTGCCTCAATCCCCAATCGACTAATACTAATCTAGTAGCCAAAACATCCTCACCCACTTGATCAATGAAAAACAAGTGTTGTGCATCACAGATCTACTTACAAATGCCTCACATATACACAGAGTGAATGAAAGAGTACGTAGGCAATATTTATTTGAGTGATAGTGACGAGCACATAAATCTTTCATTTTTAATGCAAAACTAACGTGGTGGCATCATTGGATCCCAAAGCTATTGGCACAAAGTTGAGCTCCCTCATGCTTGCAATAGCTACATTCAGTACAAAGACAATCCTAAGAAGGCATGAAGTGATGACAAAGATAAACAATTGGATTGAAAACAAAGATATCAAAACACCATTTTCATATCATGTCACAAGCTTTTATGGCACAACAAGAGATGAAAAAGCTTAACACCTATAATATTTATGGCAACAATTATTTTAATAAGTATTTTGATTCTCAAGAATGATAGCTAACATTTGTTTCCATTACTATTATAGCATATGTTCAGAGATAGAGAGAGATTTCATGACATAGAGCTAGCAGCTCTCATATTATCCATTTTCTTATTATTTAGATAGTCAAACACTACTAAACTAGCCTAATACATCTTGATCTAGGTAGGTCTAAACCACACTACTCTAATAACTCCATCCAAGTCATAACCCAACTTATTCGGTGATGCACACATGTTAGAGATGGCTATTAGCTGTCATGTCGAACATACATGCAACTTGAGCTTGAAGTCTCAACACTCCCCCTCAAGCTCAAGATAGTAGTTGTACATCAAGTAGTTTTCTGAAGCGAGTGAACTTATCTTTACCTAAGGACTTGGTAAAGATATCTGCTACTTGTTGATCTATCTTCAAGTGTAGGAGTTCCACCTTTCCTACAAGTACCATCTCACGAATGAAATGGTAGTGTACCTCTATATGTTTTGTTCTAGCATAATAAACAGAATTTGTTGCCAGAAGTGTTGGGGTAAAAGGCCCTTGGGTCTGCCAATGTATACTGTGACCACCCATTCTTTACTCATATATAATAAGATAGTGCAATAAGGCTGTCATATCATTCTTGACAGCACCTACATTATGTGTGCTCGTCTCGCGCATCTTCCTCTTCTCCTTCTCCACTACCATTGCATCCCTTCAATTGGTATCACAGCATTGGATCAGAGCTTGATCATGGAGCTTGGCCCGCCGGCATGACTTCAACCCGAATTGAATACCTAGAGCTTGGAGCTTCAATGCCAACCATGGCTTCTTCCCCCCAAGGTAAGATTTTATCTCTTGCCTCTTCTTGACCCTCATAGGCCCTTTGTAGGTGTTCCTTGGCTTCATTGGGCACCTTGTATGCCCCCATTTGCTCCCTTATCCTTAGGATAACTAGCAGGCCCCACAGTAGCAGCTCACGTTTTTTTGCGCATGTTTCAAAATTTGGCTCAAAAATCCCATTTTTTCTCATATCTCGAGCATCTAGAACCCAATTTAGGCAAGGTAAGAGTCTAACTTGGCATTTTGGCATGCTCCGGATGTAATGGCGATGTCAGATCTGCCAAATTCTGATCACAAAATGTTATGCAATAGATTTGAGTTGATTTACAATAAGAAAATGTCATGCTCTTAGCTTATGTGATGCTCTCGAGGCTTGTTATTTGATGTTGCCCAGATGCTTTGGGGATATTTGCCCAATGTTTTGAGATGTTTTGGGACTTGGTTTGAGCTTTCATAGCTCAATTTATGCAGGGATTTACTGCTATACATTGTTTGGGCAATAAGGTTTTATTAGGGATGGCTTATGCATAATGCTCTTTGTTGACATTCGGGTGTCCTGTTGGATGTATTGATGCTTGATCATCATGGTTTATGCCTGAATATGCTATTTGAGAGCTATTGATCCTTGATTTGGATGCGAACACTTCGTTGTTGGTTGGGATTTATGCTACCTTGGTTAACAAGTTATTTTACCTCTAGTTTGGTTATGCCTATGGTCTACGGGTGCTCCCGACTACTCAGGATGATATGCTGATGCATTTGGATGATGCCACTTTGATGTTTATGCTCCCGGATGCTTCTTGAGCAAAGAGTAGAGCTCAATTCTTGGTTCATTGTCATTTTCTTTGAAGCTGGCATTTCACTTAACAAGGTTTATGCCCCGTGCTACCCATTATGGGACTGATGTGTTTGATGTGGATGCTTTTGGGTTCAGCTGTGGGCATATCCCTCTAGTTTTTAGCCCGTTGGGCCTCTCAAAGGTGAGAAAACTTGTCCACGATAGTGGCTGGGTGCCAAGAGGTTTCTTCTAATAGGGGTAAGCCTTGCCATTTGATGAGGTATTTCTTGATGTATTGAGATGTCAAGTGTTTATCTTGCTTCCCAATGATTGCCTCAAGGATTTCCATATAGTCTACTACCATTGAAGGGCTTAAGCTGACTAACATGAAACACATTGTGAATCTTTGTGGTAGGCGGAAGCTCCAATCGATAAGCCAAGTCACCAACTCTCTTGAGGATTTGGTAGGGGCCATAGAAACGATTGGCTAACTTGTTAATACTACCCTCCTTGAGAGTGGAGTAATGGGACTTAGGCACTTTCAATAGAACCAAATCTCCCTCTTGGAATTCCAAATACTTTCTTTTCTCATCAGCATAAAGATTCATGTGATCTTGTGCCTTCTAAAGATTCACTTTGTATTGCTAAAGAAGCAAGATCTACATGCACTTTGTGACTCCTCTTTACTATGGGGTTTGATCTTGTCATTGAATAGGATTGTAGAGAGGGGAATCTTATACTTGTATAGTGCCTCAAAAGGAGAAAATCCAATGCTAGAGTGGGTGGGCACCAATAACTATCCAAATAGTCAAAATTTCCTCAATAGAGCTTAAAATATGGATGCACACATGATTTTTTGTAGAGATGGAAGAAAAATGCACTACTTAACATCATCAAATACATGATGGGTCTTGAATCTTGAGGATATCTATTGAGCTTTTAAAGTTTCTAGAATTTTCTTATAATGCATATAGCTAAAGTTCTTTTATGTCGGGTACGAAGGGAAGAAATCTTTTAAGTGCACATAAGACACAAGTGCCCTAGATCAACCATATCATGTTACAAAACTGCAAAAGTGAATGGTCAAGGTAGATAATTATTAGTTGCTTCACCTAAGGTAACATGATAAATGATCATAGAAAATGACTTTCTAACCTTTCCCACACTCCAAGGTGTGTGCTGCATCATAATGTAATCAACCATAAAATATTTCCCACACTCCAAGGTGTGTGCCGCATCATAATGTGATCAACCATAAAATATTTGCAACTCATAATACTATGAAAACATTGATACACTTTTCTAGGATATAATGCACAAGGTTGCAACCATTCTAATCAATGAAACTTGGCACTTTACTCCAAGGTTGTGCAAAATGTCACATTATGAAAAAAGAGTGTGCTTCACACTCTAAGCTACTCCTCGCATGGAAAGAGTGCTTTTTGCAATGCATAATCAACAAAAATGCTGTAATGAATGAGGTTGAGAAGAGAGGGGAGAATGAGTAGAAGAGAGAGAAAGAGAAGAAGAAGAGGGAGAAAGACTAGGAGAGGAGAGAGAAATATAGAAAAGGAGGGAGAAAGAGGAAGGAAGTCATGGAAGCTAAAGGAAAAGGTGAAGATTTCGGTTCTTGATTATACCTGGATGCCCTAAACTGGGTCTCTTAGACCTTTGATACCCAGTCAATGTGACTAAGTATCTATAACCCCTAGTTCCTGTATACCCCACTTGTTGCATTCCATCCTGTCCCTCAAAATTTTTTGCTCTAAAAAACAAAAGATAGCTTGAGGGACTTGTCAGAGTGGCCAATGAGTGGGGCTATAGATTACTACTCTAAGAGCATTACAATGAGAAGATTGGATGGGGGAGGGGCACATATCCAAGGAGAATTGGGGCAAAGAGTGTTTGAAAAAGAAGGCTGATAAAAAAGCCAAACAACAGGGACATTATGTATCATCAAGTCATACAGAGGATGCTTCCACTGAGAGATTGTTTGCCATGACATATGTTCAAGACCATGCACCTAAGGATGCTTCCACTGAGAGATTGTTTGCCATGACATATGTTCAAGACCATGCACCTAAGGATGTTGAAATAGATAATGTCTTGTACATTGATTCTGGTCACATGACACCTCATGGTGATTGATTTACAAATATGGTTCCTGAAAAGAATGGATATGTGTGTACAGGGGGGATGATACTTAGCACACCATTGAGAATAAGGGTGTAGTACCCTTGGTCATACATGAAGGGCAGAAGAAAATTCTGCATGATGCATTGCATGTGCCCTCCATTACAAAAAACTTGTTATCAGTTGGTCAGATGACTAAACAAAACCTGCAAGTTTGATTTAATAAATATGGTTGTTTCATAGAAGAGTTTGGTAATGGCTGTAAGCTCATTGCTCAAGGTCAAAGACATGGTAGAATGTTCACATTGGATGCAACATTACCTTAGTTGAAATCAGCCACGTTTGCATGAGGCCATGGCACCGTTAGAGATCTGGAAATATGTCCCAAAAGGGTTGGTCATGTAAATATTTAGTGACTTCAAATTATGTAGAGAAAGAAACTTGTGAGAGGTTTACCAAAATTTGCATACAGTGAGATCGGTCATGTCTGTGATGCATGTTAGTTTGGCAAACAATCTTGCTTTCTATTTGTAAAGCATGTTTGAAAAGTATGATACCATTACAGTTGATACACACTAATGTATGGGGACCAGCCCATAATGCCTCTCTAGGAGGATCTAAATATTATGTGACCTTTATAGATGATTTTAGTTGGTATACTTGGGCATATATCTTGAAACACAAGGACAAAGTGTTTGTTGTTTTTAAAGAGTTCAAAAGGAAAGTTGAGAAGGAATTTGACTGCTACATCTCATGCTTGAGATCTTACATGTTGAGATATTGGCAATCACACCTAGCTTAGCCTCTTTGTATGGAGCAGTGTGGGCTTAGGATATAGAATCCCATATGCACAATGGTGGAAATTGCAGCCTAGTCTATTCCTATAAAGCATTGTACTTGCTCTCATTTTGAATGCAATGTCATAGTACTTTTGTACTTCCAACAAGGTGTCTGTGTCATTGTCAACATAGAAGATTGTGTTTATAAGTCCAAGCTTCCATCTTGGAACCTAATTCACTTGTGTGACATTTGGTCTTGATGTATGTTACCTCATGAGCTCACTCTTCCTCTTTCAACCTCCATAGCCATGCTCTAGATCCGACATTCTTTACATGGTATCAGAGCCTAGTCAAGCATGACTCAGCTCTACAAATCACTCCTCCAGCTCCTCTCAACCTTTAGTTAGCTCAGCTTGACATAAGCCCTTCATCTTCCACCTTCGTCTTCCCTCTATCTCTCTTGCCTACCATAGACAACACCTATCTACCTCTATTGGAGTAGCCATATCTCTTCAACCAGGCCATATCTCTTCAAGATTTCTTCTTAAGAGTTGTTCCTTAAGTCAAGTCACATATTTTCAACTCAAATTTTCCTAACATTATGCAACATGCATCATAACATTGTTGAAAAACACAGATCTAGTACAAATTTTGCTATTGTAAATTGGACCTATTCTCTCTCCCTATGATGAGCATTATTACATGAGTTATCATAGGTCATTTGTTGGTCATATAGGTCACTTAATTTAGCTAAGAGGTCTTGAGAAAATTCCACTCCAGTAGAGAGATATTAGAAGATTACTCAAAGTTGGTATTGCAAGAAGCCAGAGCCAGAGCCTTTTGTTGTTCAACTAATGGCACCATCATCATGCCTCACAATGTCAAGGGCTACCATAACGCTTTTGAATTTTATCATATGGGATACCTCCTAACAAAATTTCAACTCAAATGGTCCACTGGGTGAGCTGCTATAGCCAAAATATCAAGCTGATGGTCTGAAACTGTAACTGGCAGCCATAGCCACTTACCTTCAAGCTCATTTTTTCCTTCATTTTCTCTCTCTTGCCACTTAAACCAAGCCAAGGCCACTCTGATCTGAAGTTCTCAGAAAGCATTTCACATCAAATCAGCAAAGGAGGTTAGAAATCCAAACATCAAAGCATCAAACTCAAGTGCCTCAAAGCATAGTATCTTTTGATACTTATAAAGTGTTATTTGACACTACATTCCTTGTGTCTCTTGACACAATTAAATCTTTTATTGCTCAAATCTGAGAGTTTTGGTGCTAATTTTCTGCTCCAACATGGCCAAAGACTCTCCAACTGTTCAGTTTAAAGGGGTCAAGTTTCATACCTGGCAAACCCGCATCAAACTCATCCTGATGAAGAAGGATCTTTGGGCCATTACCAATGGCAAGGAGAAGAAGCCTCGGGATGGAGACCTTGCAGTTACTTGGCAAAAGAATGATGAAAAAGTATAGTCTATCATTAATTTGTAATTGGATGATAGCTACATCCACCATGTGGATACTTATGAAACCTCTAATGACACATGGAAGATATTAGATACTTTGTTTGGTGCACAATCAAAGTCATCTAAGTATGGATTACTTATTGAATTTTTCAGGCTAGATATGAAATCAAACACATCTCTTGCAACTCACTTAAACTACATGGAAATTCTCTTTACTCAGCTTGCATGAATTGATCTCAAGATGGATGAAGATATTTGTATTGGTGTGTTGTAAAAAAGCCTACCTCTTGACTATAATAATGTGTCAACTACATTAATCAACATGCCTACTCCTAAACTGGTTGACATTAAGGCCTCCCTACTAGAAGAAGAAAAGAATGTAAAACTCAAAGAAGAACCAAGCACCTCTAAAGATGAACAAATGTTATATGTCGGTACCAGGTACAAGGGCAAGAAAGATCACAACTAGTATGTGACTTTTGCAAAAGGATTGCGCACACTGAGAAATTTTGTCATGCTAGGAAGAGGTCCCAAAAAGCCTATCTAGTTGTCGTTAAATAAGTAGAGGACTATGGAGTAAAAGAAGAAGAAGAAGAAGAAGAAGTCCACCATGACAAGGACACAAACCTCATCAATCCTTCTATTTTGATAGACTTTTTTAGCCTTGTATTGCCTAGCCCTAATGCTTCTGATATAAGCTTGTAAACTCCTCATGTAACCTTGTACTACAACCTGTATAACTTTGTGAGGCCCCTGTTATAGCCTGTGGATGTCCACCACGTCTTTTGGTACCCACACTTAGTTTTTTATGCATGACAACCTCTGGTGTTCACCATGTTTATGGTGTGCCCACACTTTGCAGGTGGTTGCTCGCTGAAGCCTCTGCACACTTTGTACTTCTCTGGTTGTGATTGAGGAGGGGTGTTGAGATATTGGCAATCACATAGAGCTTAGCCTCTTTGTATGGAGCAGTGTGGGCTCAGGATACATAATCCCATATGCACAGTGGTGGAAAGTGCAGCCTAGTCTATTCCTATAAAGCATTGTGCTTGCTCTCATTTTGAATGCAATGTCATACTACTTATGTACTTCCAACAAAGTGTCTATGTCATTGTCAACACACAATATTGTGTTTATGATTCCAAGCTTCCATCTTCTTGAAACCTAATTCACTTGTGTGACATTTGGTCTTGATGTCTGTTACCTCATGAGCTCACTCTTCCTCTTTCAACCTCCATAGCCATGCTCTAGATCTGACATTCTTTACATGACAGTGGTGGGGAATATGTATCTAGTGAGTTTGGTAGATACTTAGCTATAAATGGCATTCGCAAGAAACTCACATGTAGTTACACCGACAGAAGAATGGCGTGGCTGAAAGAAAAAATTGAGTGCTTATGGAGACTACTCGTGCAATGCTAAATGAAAAAGAAATGCCACTGTACTATTGGGATGAGGCTATTATGACAACCTTGTATGTGCTAAATCAAACCCCTACTGCAGGTATACATGACATGACTCCATACCAAAAACACTATGGGCACAAGCCTGACATAAGTCACAAGAAATATTTTGGTTGTATTGCCTATGTTCATATCCCTAATGAAAAACGTAAGAAATTGGATCCTAAAGCACACAAGTGTGTGTTCATTGGTTATGCATAGGAGAGGAAAGCATATAAATGTTATGATCCATCTACTAGAGAGAGATTTTTCAACAAAGATTTCATATTTGATGAAATGGCTTCATGGTATGCATCATCTACTATTGTGCCTACTATTGATATGCCTTCAAACCCTGGTTCTCCTATTATTTTGTAGCAGAGTGCTTCTATCTCTGGGCCTACATGTGGGTGGTAGATCCTCCAATGTATCTTTGTGGATGGCAGACTAAGAAGTTCTGCATGACCATCCACTAGCATCACTATGTCAGTGGTGAGGGGGAGGAATGAGATAGAAAGCAGAGGAAAAGAAAAAGTTACTGATGATATTTTTGGCATGATGACTCCTGGTATGATGACTTTTGACTATGATTTCTGACAATCTTGATAGTGAACTTGGTATTCCATATCTATTTTTACACCTAGTGTTGCTCAGTAGGGCAAGTATGTAGTATCGCCTCATGAAAGAGGGCATTCAAGCAGTGCACCGCAGTTGAGACGCTCATAGAGGGTCAGAGAACCAATGGATAGACTCACATACAGTGGATATTCTGCAAAACACTATGCATACATGACAAAGGTTATGGAGTATAAAGAACTTGCTACATTTGCTAAGGCAGTAGTGGATAAGAATTGGTGCAAAGCCATGGATGAAGAAATGGCTGCATGGACTGAAAATCAAACTTGGGATCTTGTTTTATTACCTGATGGTAAAAAAAACATAGGTTGCAATGGGTGTGTAAAATTGCAGCAAAGGGTTGGAAATTGCAGCAAATGGATGTTTAGAATGCATTCTTGAATGGTGACCTGGAAGAGGATGTATTCATGGATCAACCTAAAGGGTATGTACACCCACGGTTTCCTCATTATGTTTGTAAGCTGAAGAAAGCCTTGTATGGGCTAAAAAAGGCACCAAGAGCCTAGCATACACAAATTAGCAGTTACTTGCAAAGTCTTGGTTTTATGGTTGGAAGGGCTTATCACAATTTGTTTACTAAAAAGACAAGTAGAGGATTGGTTGTTGTAGTCATCTACGTGGATGATCTCATCATTACAGGTGATGATGACATTGGAATATAGAATGTGATGAGTATGCTAAAATCTGAATTTGACATTAAAGATCTAGGTGAGCTGAATTTTTTCTTGGGTAGTGAAGTAATAAATTTAGTTAATGGATTATGGCTAATGCAGAAACATCATGCCTTGGAAATGCTGAAAAAATATGGGATGACAGTGTATACCACTTAATACACCATTGGATTAGAATATCAAGCTGGACATAGATAATGGAGCTGAGATTGCAGATGTCACTATGTACAAGTAGATGATTGGAAGTTTGATTTACTTGATTATCACTAGGCCTGATCTAATTTATGCAGTTGGGCTTATAAGTCAGTTTATGCAAAAACCCAAGAAACCACATCTTGATGCTGTAAGAAGGATTATGCGATATGTCAAGGCAACTGTAGACCATGGATTGCTTTATGAGAAAGATAAGGCCTTGAAGCTCACCTGCTACACTGATGTGGATTGGACAGGATGTCCTTATGATTGCAAGTCTACTAGTGGATGATTAGTTGGAGTACTAAGAAGCAACCGACTATTGTATTATCCAGTATTGAAGTGGAATATAGAGGTACAACTTTGGCTGCATGTGAGATTGCTTGGTTGCTAAAATTGATGGTTGGTAGATTTAGATATGCAGGTAGAGGTGCTAGTGACACTATATTGTGGTAACCTCACTAATGTACTTCTTAAAGGGAATGCAATGGCAATGGAGAAGGAGAAGAGGAAGATGTGGGAGAGAAGAGCACACAAAATGTAGGTGATGTCAAGAATGATATGACAACATTATTGCATTATCTTATTATATATGAATAAAGAATGGGCGGTCACAGTATACACAAGCCAATGTGGTTGGGGAGTGAAAGCAAAGAAAAGGAAAAAAAAAAGACAAGGTGAGGAATCATGACATCTCACCCAACGCCTAATCAAAAAGTGAGCAATGCAAGAAGTGTCGGGAACCTTTGCAGAAGAAGAGTCAAGGAACCCCAAGTCCATGACATCCGAGATAAACGATCATGCAGCTCCATACAATGGAGCAATCCAAGAATGCTTCTCATGAAGCAAGCACAACTCCTCAGTGCATGGCTGTAAAGCATCGAAGTTGCGCATAGCATCAGCATGGCACATACAAGACAGCGAAGAGAAGTCAAACTCTCCAGAGTCAATCATTGAAAGAGAGCCAACATCCCAGACACTCATCCGACGAGGTCTCAAGACTACATGTGTCAAGCTCAAATTGCTCAACTCATTAGGCATGATTAGGAGCAAGCTTAAAAATGTATACTTTGAAGTCTTTTTTTAAATTGCTTGAGAGATAATTTGAGATCTAGGGTGCTTCTTAGCCAAGAAAATTTTAGAGTTATGCTCTTTAGGTCAATTGCGTAAGGTTGCAAGTGGTGACATATTCAATGTATGGATCACAGCAAAGTAAGGGGACAAAAGAAGAGTCCTTGAAGTGAATAACTTTGAGACATTTTCCAAAAATACCATAAGAGGTGATTTAAGATTGTTGGATGCTCATTTGAGGCTCTAAAGAAAATTCTCTAACATGATGGAGTTATGGGACCATGGAGTGCTCAAATCAAAGGGGTACAACAAGGCTATGGTACTATTAACATATTCCTACTAAGCATACCTCCAGGGTATCCTAGATGGTGAGAAAAAATGACTATGAAATTTTTGGCACTACATCTATCCAATAGGCATAATGCTCAATCAAGTTAAGGGAATGGGGTTGAATGGTTTTTTAGGTTCAACATGGTCTTAAGTGGCAAGTAGGATAATCAAGTACTTGAATACCTCTACTGAGCATGACAAGATCCTC
Organism: Lygodium microphyllum; assembly: GCF_053477565.2. NCBI lineage: Eukaryota > Viridiplantae > Streptophyta > Polypodiopsida > Schizaeales > Lygodiaceae > Lygodium > Lygodium microphyllum. Next base: position 44,573,985 of record NC_141150.1, read on the forward strand.
TAATCACTAATCGGATGGTTACAATGAAGCATGATATACTTTAAATGCTCTAGAAAATGATTTTTAGTGTTAAGGGTGGAGTACTATAGTGTTAGGGATATGGAGCCTATTAGTGTTGGGGATATTAGTGGACACCCTCTCAAGGAAGATATCCCTTTGATTCAATGTACAAGAATTTTTGTGCATAGTGACTTGGCACTGGGTTAGACCATCAAGTAGTGTTGGGTGAATTGACAATGCCAAATGAGGAGTAGTGAAGATCAACATGTATCAAAGTAGCAAAATATACGCTCTTATCTAGATGTAAGGCTTACCCCTAGAAGGACTCCAATACCAAGAATTTGAAGAAAATTAACAAAAAATCCGACAAATTTACAAATAGTGCATATACATAATGCAATGCATGTGTATAAGCCATGAAAGGTGCAAGATGGGTAGTAACTAGGGTCATGAGTAGTCAATAGAAGCCCCTCAAGGTAATATTTTGAAGAATCACTTGAGGACATGCAGAAATACCTCAATGGCCTAAAAATAAGTATTTGATATGCATTAAGAAAACCTATGCAAAGCACAATATATAAATGCACTAAAATCTATATTTTTGCAGAGCCATGGGGAAAGAGCCATAATTTTTTTTATGGAGGGCCTAAAGTGTGGTCAAGGTCCTTAGGAATTAACAAAAAATTCTATAAAAAAAGAAAATACTTATGCTATTAGTATGTGATGAGAACCGAAGCATCTAGTTACTCAACATTAGCTTCGTTGATTTGGTCACTTATTAACATGCAATGCATAGCTAGTTACCAACGTAAATAGCCCACATTAGAAATTTCACAAACTTTAGAGTAAAAATATTATTAACATTTAAAAAACATGGTGAGGAAATTGTTAACTAAGTTTAGGCATAGGAACATAGCAAGACGTTCCTAAGGCATTGCTGAGCATGGAGGATTGGGATCACAAAAATGCATGATTAATCAAACACTTTGCCCAAGACCATAGTGATTATGTTGCCCATGATTAACCATGTTACATAACAAGGTGGTACTTGATTGATCCCTACAGTAGAACTGAGCATGGATTGGGATCACAAAAAATCATGATTAACCAAACAAAGCTGAGCACAAACTAGGATCACAAAAAAGGCAATTAACAATTATTATGTTGGCAAATCTACTCTTTACCAATTCTAGGGTAGCGTAGTGCTTCAACAATGAGCTATTGTCATATTCATAGCATATTTTTCTTTTAAGGGTTGGATTCAACATTTTTTGCTTTTGCAAGTTTCTAATTTTTCCATAATCAGATCAAGTTAGATCGAGTGGGCGTTGATGACAATTTCAGATCGGATCGGATTGGTTCAGTGGTTGGGTGGGTGGTTACTCCACCAGATCATGATCAAGAGAGCTTGTTCCATTGTATTGGAACTTTGGTAATGCTTGGAAAAAAGCAATCCAGTTGAAGTTTTCAAAGGGTTGAAATGGTATGTGCTAGTGTGGACCATTTCGGTGCTTTGAAAAGCTCCAAATGGGATTGCCTTTTTCCAAGCATTTAGGCATCTTATGTCCATACATCATCAATGTGCAATACAATGGAAGGAGTCACATTGCCAACAAGCAAAGAGAGAGAGAGAGAGAGAGAGAGAGAGAGAGAGAGAGAGAGAGAGAGAGAGAGATGAGAAGTTCTTAAGCACAAAACACGAGCTCATGAGATTGGTAGCTAGTCATGACCAATGACTCATTTACATCTCTTGAGCATCTCCTCCTCCTCCCATCTCTACATGCCAAAACATGGAATTTTTGAATTCTGTCTTTTTTGTCACACACTTACTCAATAAAATCGCTCAACCTTAACATCGTCTTTTCCCCACACCCTCACTATCTCTAGAAAAGCTTAGATTGGCTTATTCCCTATGTTCCTCTTCTTTTCTAGCAATTGGAGCCTCTACACTATGCTAGCATTTGTTATGTCCATTTTGCTAGCATATACATCTTGTTTTCCCCACAGTTATATGTTGTCTAGTTAAGATCTCCATTTCCCTTTTCCCACCACCTTCATTATCCTCCACTTCATCTATTACAATTTAGGATTGCCCATTGCACACTCTTTTCTTGATCCCCTCACTCTAGACAATATGTAACAATTTGTGTGCCTTTTTTGAATGGAGAGAAGTGCAAGTAGAAAGTTCCTTTGCAAGGGGAAATTTTGATTCTCATGAGATCATTCTTGCAAGGCCTTTTGCTACCAACAAGGAGGTTTAATAGCCTCAACAATGTATTCAATGGAGGTGTGTATTCCAACTTTTTAAGCATGTGGGATGTTGAGGGAAATGAGTGCTATGTGCTAGGATCCTTCCTTTCTCACATATCAAAATTAATGATTACAAAAATAAAGAAGATGGTGTTGGAGATTTCAAGAATTGTTAGGAATGCAGGGCCATGGAATGTGCAGATGGTCATAACAAGGGATCTTCTAATGAAATCATTGATGGCACAGGGCAAGTTTCTAATAGAAATGTTGTGGGGGATTGTGGATTTATAAATTACCTAGATGAGGTGGTACCTCTTGTTGGTGAGAATCAAAGGTACACAAGTTGTACTTTTAGTCACCCACATTGATTTTTAAAACTAATATTTTGACTGTATTGCATATTTCGATGCATTGTGTGGCATGAGAGAAAGAGTGCTATCCTTGCAAGGAAGTGCTATTATGCATCATGCTATATCCTCGTATCTATGTTGGATAGTAGAAAGGGGGGAATTTTTTTGGTGAGCTTGCTTGGGCAAGCTTCTTCAAATTAATTGAATAATAGGGAAGCTTTTGTACAAAGATTTACATCCATGATATCATGGTATATTAGATATCATTACCCACAACACCACGATTTGCAAATACATGACTACACAAGAGTAGTTATGTAAGAGAAGTCACAATCCAAATGTGAAAATTAGTTAAATGGTGAGCTAAGCCTAAGACCAAGAAAAAGGATTTTCAAATGTAGGCATAGAATGTTGGCAATCTAGGTCAACAAAGAATGACTACACATCCCCATTGAAAATCTTGGGTTGATACATGAGCATGTCTTCCACATGTAGTGTCACCCCACCAAACATGTACTACTTGCTATCACCCTATCAAATAAATTTTTTAAAGGGTGGCCTTTTTGTTTTTGATTTGTAGTTTCCATGAACAAACTTAGAGTTGTGAGATAAAGTTCATATTATATATGTTGTCGATTCCTCAAACATGGGAGTCTTGACTCCCTCCCATCACTGTTTTATGCACCAAATGGGTGATTTGTGGTGGCTTGGGACATCCTTGCTATAATGCCCTTCAAAAGTGCTTCCATACTTGGGCCATCATCAATAGATCTATTGATGGTATATGTGTGTTGTCTTGTGCTCTGAGGCATGACACTAGCCATGTTAGACAAACAAGCTTCATAAAGTGAGATCTTGTCCTTGTACCCCTCAACAGCAAGCCACAAATCTTGCATACTCTCTAAGAGATTTGTTATTGGTGTCTAGATGACCTCCATGGCACTCCTTGATACCTACAAGTGTGAATGATTGCAATGAGTTTAATCTTTTGGAACTCTTGAATATACAATGAACAAAATCACATGTACTAAGAATTCTTATAGCACAAATGAGGTTTTCTCAATGAGAAATCCAATTATCCTATCAAGTAAGCCCAATATCCATGGAAGGTATGTCACTTTTTTGCATATTTCCTTTCCGCTACCACTTTCTTATCAACACTATGTTGTGGCATTAGCTTTTGTTTGCACTAGTCTTCATTGCTCACATATGGAAAGGTGCTCTATTGCTTGTCCTTCTTGACAAATTTCCTTGTACTTTGCTTTAGGCTTTTCTTCTAGTAGAACAAGCATGGCTATCATGATCATCAACATCATCAAATGCATCACCACCAAATGCATACTAATTTTTTATCTCATATAAAATGGCATCCCTGCTCACCCAAAACTCACCAGTAACAAGGTTATAACAACAACACCCTTTCTTCTCAATAGAGTATCTAATAAAAATACATGTTTCAGCCTTTGGATCCAATTTCTTCCTTAACTCATTAGGCACATGAGCATATGCAATACAACCAAACACCTTCAAGTGTGACACATCAGGTTTCTTGCCTATACAACATTATTTAGGAGTCATAGCATGAATTGTGGCTATGGGAGATGTTTGTGCCATATTTTAGTGGCTAATATGTTTTGTGTCCTGTTTTAGTGTCTACAACTACACTTTTTCCTTTAGCATACTTAACATCATTTATAGGATGAATCCCATCGCCCAAAGTAAACATCTGGCCAACTTTTCTTCCTTTTGCAAACTAACTCACACTTATTGTTGGAGTTTTCAACAAAACAATCATTTGCATTAAATCTAACATGTAGCCCTTGGTCTACCATTTGACCAATAGATTCCAAATTCTTTGTGATGGATGGCACATGTAAAACATTTGACAAGCATTTTGTCTAACTATCATACAAGGACAAAGAAGCTTTTCCAATATCTGAAATTGAATGACATGAATCATTACCTATCTCTACATAACCCGAACTTTGTAAATCCTATATCTATGTAATATGCCCGCCTATTGGCTTTCCAATTACATTTTAGCGGTCCATCAAGAAACGAATCTAAGCGTTGCTACCCGGCACTCCTGTGGAATGTTTCGGGGTTTGCCATGCCTAGGGTTTCTCAAGTCTACCTCACAATGAAATGTTCGCGGCCAAACCCACTAGGATTGACCTGAAATCTGGGTTCCTAGTTGTCAAGGTCTCCTGACACAGCATTCTAGTGTCGGATCCTAGACATCCTACTTTACGCAGAGATATCCAAGAGGAAGCAGATCCATGCCACACTTGGTTCAAAGAGGATGGGAGACGAGAGGGATGCGCTACTCAACCTCTCTGCCCGTAGGGCATAGTCCCATTTTGGTCCCCTAAAATAGCATGAGTTGAGGTTCTAACCTAACCATTCAAAAGGGTCAAGACATCGGTAAAACCTTGTGAGAAGCCTCCCAGTTCTCTGGGACCACCCTATCACAGGATAAACCCTTGGGGGTTTCACCCACCTGCTTTCCTCAGTAGGTGCTCTTTAGTTATCTAATTAGTCCTATCACATTTATGTGTGACATTTAAAATCATCTTCCTTAATTAAGCCTTTTAGGGAATAGGGTTCGTTCGTGTAACCTTTGTGGTTGGCCTTTTCACCACTCTCGACCTTGGCCCCTGAATCAAGCAGCGCCCTCTCGGGTTGAAACACGGTGTGACCTTGGAGATGATCCATCCGCGCAAAATATCCTTCCTTAATTAATCCAATTAAGAAGCAAGCACAATCAAGGCAATCAACCTAATATCATCTTCCAAGAAAACATTCCTTTATTCCCCATGGCAACTTGTCATCACTGATCCCTGCCACCATGAATTTACCATCAACCACAAGCACTTGAAATAATAATCCAAACCACATCCAACAATCAGTTTAATGCAAAAGCATTTAGGACATTATTTGATCAATCAACAAAAACAATGGTATCCCTTTCCAAACATTGTAGGAATAGTTGCGATAACCCTTCCATCGCATATTTGCCCTCCCCCTTGGGATCGAAGAGCAATTCTATGCAAAATTTACTTAACACTTCGGCTAAGACAAATGCCAAGGTCTCATACAACTATGCAAGAATGTAAATTCTATTGAGCACTTACATTGATTGACAACCCGACCTTTTTCTCGACAAGCATTGAAGTATTGGTATATAGTACTTGATCCCATGGTTTCCCAATCCCTTGAGTTCTTCCCTTTCCTTTGAGGCATGGAGATGTTGTTTGCATCTAGCCCAACCTTGAATATGATTGATAAACATAGACGTCAATTTTTTAATCCTTATGATCGTTGTTTGTGTTAACTACGCACTAGAGTTTCAAGATTGAATTTCCTCTAGGATAGATTACTTACCATGTGATCTATCAAGTGTGAAGCTACAACATACTTTCAATGTGGTGAAATACATATTTATTATTTTATAGAAAATAGAGTCAACAATCCCTTGGAATCTTATATGTTATTTATGCTATGCACGAATTTGTCACATAGCAACTAGATGCAATTTGCCTCTCTTGATGTAAGACTTCGCAAACTCCACCTTTCGAATGATTGGGATGAACTTATACTTTTCAATAAACCACTCTCATGTGGGTCTAATGCATCTTATGCCCGAACCAAATCAAGCATTCATCAATCTAGAAATACGCTACTTACGACCAGTGCCACAATTGGATTGGCGGTGATGTACTCGCTCAAGCTTTTGTTGCGGATTATTGGATTTCCATCTGCATTCGATGTTATTTGCTTGGGGGACCATTTCCTGGTCTTCTTCATTTTAAATGTGAGCTCCATAGGACTTCAGCTGCCTCTTTCTCGAATAGCAAGTATTGGGGGGGGGGGGGGGGGAATTAGGCTGTGGATAACCAAGTAGAATGAGGGGGGAGAAAAACACTGCGTGTAATCACCCTCTAAGTAGGGGAAGAGAAGGAGAATCCTCTTGGGGGGGTTCTCTCTCTTTCTCTCTGACACTCCCTCTCTCTCACCCTCATCATCATCATCATCATCATCATCATCTTCTTCTCACCTCTCTTACTTCTCTATCACCCTCTCTGCCTATATAGCATCTAGGCGTTCCATCCCTTCTTTTTGCTTACGATGGGGGGGGGGGGGGGGGGGGGGCGGCGTGTGGGAGAGGTGGTGGTCTTTCCCCACCCACCACCTGTTATAGAGCATGGCGAACAACTCGAGAGGGGGGGGAGGTAGTAGGCCCATGGCCTCCCTCCTCCATCATTGTCATCGTCATGTTCTTCCTCCCCGCCTTGGCATCGTCGACATCCTCCTTCTTCCTTGATATCATTCGCAGCTTCCCCCTCCATGTCGACTGATTACTGCGGCTCCCCCTCCCTCACCAGCTGGTGGCGCGATAGGAGGAGGTGTTAATTTTTTTATTATTAATTCTATTAAAGGGAGCATTCCCATGCGGGGATATTACATCCTCTCCCCCTTAGAGAACTTGAGATGTCCTCATCTTGGAAGAACTAGGGATTTGGTTCTGGAACTTGTGGGGTGGTAGGACACATATGTCTCCACCCCTGCACTACTCTTAATGACTCAAATAGTGCAACTCATATTATTGCAATTAAACATAGGTACAAGAGTAGGATTTATTCCAACACAAGTTGTATTACATGTCGATAAAATTTCTAGGATTTCGAATCATCCTAAAGAGGTGTAGTAGGCTCTAGGTCTTCATCTTCATCTGATTCCTCTATACATCCAAAGATATAGCTCATTGCAATGGAAGCATTGACGGTAGGGACATCTCCTACGGATGTGCCCTATTCCACACGTATGGCATCTCTTGCCCTGATCTCAGGAATCATCTTTGTCACAATTGTTTGATCCAAGTTCTTGGTCGATTGGCTTTGCTTGAAGTAATGCATCTTGCAAGTCTGTTGTTGGACACATTGCTTCAAGTCAATGGTTCAAGGGAGTGTTCAAACCATGACAAAACTTGGATACTTGTTGCGCAATATCCATAGGTGGCGCGTATTTTAGTAGCGTTACAAACTTCAAGTAGTAGGCTTCCAAGGTCAATTCCAGCTGCTTTAGCTTGAAGAATTCATTCATCCTCAAAGTCTACTAGGTTGGCGAAAGGTATCATCCGCGTACAACATCTTTCAGCTGAGCCTAAGTGACAGCAGCTTCAAAAACACCTCAATCTTTGCACCATTTCTTCCACCATATCCGAGCTTGGCCAACTAACTTAAGTTTGGCTATCATTGCTTGATTGGCAGAAGCAATTCCTGTGGCGCAGAGAAATAGTCATCCATCGACTCAATCCATATCTTTGCCTCTACTATGACGTCTATTCCTTTTCCACCAAACTCAGGTGCCTTAATGTGCTTGAGAATGAATTTCTTCTCTTGCATGTTAGCATTCATGGGTGCAAAAGGTGCATGACAATCAAGTCATACCACTTAGGTTATTCTCTTTAGGACATGTCTACGATCCATACATTAATCAATCATACCTCATTACAAAGTTTTGCTCGGATATCAATTGTAACATGCCCACCTATCGGCTTTCCAAGCACATTTTAGCATCCCCCCTCATTCCGCTTGGTTATCCGCAGTCTAATTTTCCCCCCCAATTGGCCTTGCATTTGAGAAAGAGGCAAGTGAATTCTTGTGGGGATCACGTTTAAAGGGAGGAAGACTGGGAAATGGCCCCCAAGCAAAGAACATCGAATGCATGAGGAAATCCCATAATCCACAACAAAACCTCGGGCGAGGACATCACCGCCAATCCAACTACGATAGCGGTCTCGTAAGTAGTGTATTTCCACATTGATGAATGCTTGCTTTGATTCACACATAAGCTGCATTAGATCCGCATAAGAATGATTTATTGAAAATGATAAGTTCATTGCAAACATTCGAAACTAGTTGCTATGCGACAAATTGTACATAGCATAAATAGCATATAAGATTCCAAGGTATTGTCAACTCTCCTTTTCTAAAAAATTATAAATATGTATTTCACCACACTAAAAGTATGTTGTAGCTTGCACGCTTGATAGATCACATGGTAAGTAATCTATCCTTCTAGAGGAAATTCAATCTCAAAACTCTAGTGCGTAGTTAACACAAACAACGATCATAAGGATTAAAAAATTGAGATGCCTTGAGATCCGTCCAATAACGACTATGTTTATCAATCATATTCAAGGTTGAACTAGATACAAACAACATCTCCATCTCCAAGCCTCAAAGGCAGGGGAAGAACTCAAGGGATTGGGAAACCCTAGGATCAAGTATAGACCAATACTTCTAAACTTGTTGGGAAAAAGGTCGGGTTGTCAATCAATGTAAGTGCTCAATAGAAGTTACATTCTTGCATAGTTGTATGAGACCTTGGCATGTGTCTTAGCCAAAGTGTTAAGTAAAATTTGCATAGAATTGCTCTTCGATCCCAAGGGGGAGAGCAAGTACGTGATGGAAGGATTATGGCGACTATCTTGCAATGTTTGGAAAAGGATACCATTGTTTTTGTTGATTGATCAAATAACGTCCTAAATGCTTTTTCATTAAACTGATTGTTGGTGGATAATTATTCCAAGTGCTTGTGGTTGATGGTAAATTCATGGTAGGGGTCAGTGATGACAAGTTGTCATGGGAGTAAAGGAATGTTTTCTTGGAAGATGATATTAGGTTGATTGCCTTGATTGTGCTTGATTCTTAATTGGATTAATTAAAGAATGATATTTTGTGCGGGTGGATCATCTCCAAGGTCACGCCTAAGAGGGCACTGGTTGATTCACAAGCCAAGGTCTAGAGTGGTGAAAAGGCCAACCACGAAAGTTGTGTCTCACTCCTAGGTCGCTTGGGGTCAGGGGAGCTGTAGACACCCCTTGCCTAGTCTGGAATGAAGTTGTAGACTATTGTGAGCCCAACGTCTAGGCATTGGAAGATCCTATTCTAGATAAAGGATGGAAATTATGGTGCCATGTGATTTGGACCAGGTACTTCTATTGGACAAAAGGGATACATAATTTCTCATGTATGGGCAAGAGACAAAGATTAACTTGAAGATAAGTTAAGGAACTTGTTTATCAAAAGGACTGCTTGCTTTGTATTCATGTATGAGCTGTTCAAAGGTAAGCTCACTACACATGTGTGAGAGAGTGCACATGGCTATGTGAGAGGTAGCCATAGCTCTCGGCTTGAAACACTTGAAGTAATAAGAGGTCCATGGGTCTTAGCAGTGTACTTGCGAGAGCTCTGACATTTTGGTTTCATTTTTGGGACCAATGGATTCAAGGTTGAGTGCTTGCGTGCTCCAAATCAGGTGATGGAGTAGGAGTTTGTCTCTGAAATGGTGCTTTGTGTATAAGTAGTAAGTGAGGGAGTCGGAGGCCATTCTAACTCTCTTTTGGATGAGTTTAGGTTTAGGAAGCCTTGTGTGCATTGGTTAGAGTAGGAAAAGTGTATTTTGATTAGGTTTAAGACATTAAGGTTAGAGACTAGGGAGAAAAGAAGAAAAAGAAAGGTTTTTGTGATAACAAGAAAAGGGGAGAAAAGAAGCTTCAATGCCATAGGAAGGGAAAGAATAGGGATAGAGAAGAAAAAGAGAGAAAAAAAAGGTGAGAAAGGGGAAAGAGAGAGCTCATTTGGACATTGTGACAGATTGAGAGAGAGAACAATTGAGAGAAGAGAGAGAGAACATGTCTAGGGAGAGTAGTAGGCCAAAGGAGTAGTAGAGATTCGTGTGTCTTCGCCCTCAGTGATTCCATGTATGATCAGAACCCTCCTTGTTGAGACTGATGAATGTGGATAGGGTCATAGTTCGTCATGTGTATGGTTGAGTGAATCATTAGCATCATTTTTTGGGCAATTCAACGTGTTTTTTTTGCCACTCTGACAGCATCCCTAGGCCTCAAATGAATCTGAATCCTCATCGACTCTCTCGGATGTTTGAGTCACCTTAGTCATCCCACTTAGACACTCAGACTCAAACAAGTCCACACGGACACTTGGACCTAAACTAGTCCACTTGGAAACTTGGACAAACAAGTCTACTTGGACACTCAGACAGACAGAGTCTACTCGGACTTGGACGACCAAGTCACTTTGATCCACTCGAAAAATCCCCATCAGACACTCAGAGGCTGAATTGTTCACTTGGACACCATTCAAACAAGCCAAAACTACCACTCCAATGGCCAAGTCTGGGACTCAGATGGGCAAACTTGCTACTTGGATAGGTTGTCTAAAACACAAATTTTGACAATTTTGACCATTCCCGAACTTGCTAAGACCAATATCTAGTTGCACAAAAACTTAGGTTGGAACTCAAACCTATATATGAGACCATATAGCTAATTTTCACTAGAACTTTAATCAAATAGTCCATGAGTGATTAAAATTACCAACCACCGACTGCTTATCGCTGGTAGAGACTCAATTTGACTATTTGGGGGACTAATCACCCATTAGACCACCTATCGAAACCCATGAGGGACCCAAAATTGATTGTTAGGAGTAATCATGATTCATGCGAAAGAGCTGCAAATGCATGAAACTAATTGATAAAAATGTGAATGTGATTGATTTCATCAAAGGTTGCACCTTGCATCATAGACACTTAAGTGCATGTGAAAACTAGAAAGTCTGATTTCACATAGCTCACATCGAGTCACACCTCTCAAGCGTGCAAGTGTGTGTATACTTAAAAATTGATTAGTTTAACAAGGAACACAGGAAAGGGGATTAAGCTAAGAAACAATCCCACCAGTAGGAGTGCAACCTCAAAAATCAGACGAGTGATCCAAGACACTAGAGACAAAGATCTAGGGAAGACAAAGCCATCAAACTACGAGGATAGGAAGGACTAACCAAGATTAGAGATATATCTTTAGGGGGCCTAGTCAACCTCATAGAAATACTAGTGGGTCAAGAGACAACCACCATGTTAAGTACCAATTCGAATGAGAATGATCTTGACCATGACTTTGACCTTAACATAGTAGGATACCTAGATGGCATTTGGTGACTTATCACACAATATGACCAACAGACAAGGATAATACATCATGGAAGACATGCAACCGATATCTTAGCTAATCTTGAGAAGGAGAGGAGGCTAGGAAGGATTGCACTGCAGTGTATAGTGAGCTATAACTAGGAGCAATGGGCTCAGAGGTCATGCCAAGAGAGAGAGCTCAATGAGGTTCACAGGATCCTAGCCATCTCAGGTAGAAAGAGAGTAGGAGAAATGCTCATAGGGAGAGAGTCTTAAAAGAAGATCTTACAGTGGGTGAGCTACTCATGAAGTGATTACTAGACAACACCAATGCTGAGCAAAGTGGAGTAGCATTGGCAGCATCATGTATGCTAGCTAGGGTAGGAGTCACCCCAAATACCAAAAGCCAAACAAAGATACCCATAATTGCTAAGCAACTTGACAAATATTAGTAGGCAATGACCCCTATAGCTTTTTCCAAGCAATTTGAGCAAGTGTGCAAGGCTAACAACCTCATGGACCCCGCTCAATGGCTAGAAGCATTTGGTCTCTACTTAAGAGACAAGGGACAGACTTAGTTTACGAGTCTAGATAATGCCGAATGCAATACTTTCAATGAATCTAAAGGATATCTTCATCAACAAATTCTTGGAGAAGCATGATACTCCAACAACCTCATCATTAAGCTAATAAATGTATTAAAAAAAAAGACAAAGAGGACATACGAGACTACGTCACTTATATGAGAAGTCTCTACAAGAGGATGCCTACAGCTAAGCGACCCAATAAGAGAGTAGTCTCCATTGTATTCATCAACAGGATCTGCAATGAAGAACTCTATAAGGCCTTAGCGACCAACTCGAACTTGTAAAGGGATTTGCTGGCAAGAATCTTTGAGGAGGTTATATGAGTGGATGACTTGCTCAGAGAGAGAAACTGTAGGACTATGTAGCAAGAGAACAACATGTTTAGAAATATCAAGAGAACTGTGGCACTTAGCAAATGATCAGCCCCTAGCAAGCAAGATAAAGGTAAGAATGTTGACTAGACCCAAGCAGAGCTAACCAAACTATAGGAGTCATTGCAAAGGCCAGTGTGACCTCATGTATAATGTGTGCATTGTGGAGGGAACCACTCACCATCTGAGTGTCCCGATCCTAGGTCCTAGCCTTGTGCTGATTTGTAGAAGATTCGGGCATGATGCTATGCACTATTGATTGCCTAGATGATTGCCATACCAACAACCCTATGCTCATCTATACTATCCAAGAGTTAGGAAACCTAACTTTGGAAGAGGAGCCCCTTTGGCTCTACCCACACCTAACAATTCAAAGCCAGCAGCTCTAAGAATTGACATCAATCCAATAGGAATCCCTAGACCACCAAGACCTATATTGACCCATCCACCACAAGCAATGCTCTAGTGCACTTTGTAGAGGAACCACTAGAGGAAGACTCATATGTGAACCCTTATGTCTCTTATGACGAGGAGGGTAATCTCATATTGATGGACCTCGGTCATGGCTTTAGGTAGAGGGAGAGGTAGAGGCCTAGGAGGAGGTCAGAACCATGAGCCAATAGCATGTTGGAGGCATATCTCATCCCACCACCTTGAAAAGGAGCAAGCAAATAGAGAGAAGGCCGTGACTTGAGGTGTCCCAAATGCAGAGTTACACACCTATTTGTTGATCACCCTAGGAGGAAACCCTCCACTAGTTTGGCAATTGTGCCATCCGTGCCACTCAGATTCTTTTGTGTTGAGTCACCTAACAACAATGCGACACCCATCCCCATAAATGTCATGCACAATTCCAAATGAAGCAGACCGGTATTTCATTACCTAGACCTAGCAATCTAGATGTAGCCTCTATAGGGAAGAAGAGCCATTGAAGGAGAAGAAAGAGGAGTGATGCAAAAATAACACTCAAAACAAAGAGCACGACCACTTAAACAAAGGGAAAGAAGGTTATTGATGCAAAAGCAAAAACATCTACTCCTAAGACGAGGGAGAAGAGAAGTGCTAAGGTTGGCTGACCCCAACTAGCAACTAAAGGCTGTGGATAAGGTCAAAGAATGGACAAAAGAAGCACAAGCTCACTTGCAAGATGTTGAGCCTATAATTGAGGATGAGATCAATGAACTCTCAACAATGAGCCCACCAATCTCTCCCATGTACTTGAGAGAAGGAGAGGCAACATCACCACATGCATAGTTGCATAGGCTGAAAATGGATGCTATGAATAGGCAAACTGTTGTGAAGAGCATTGGTGTAGGAAGTCCATGAAGTAGAGGAGGGAAATAAGGTTGGCATTTTTGTCAGCACACTTATATAAACTCCTATACCATTGCCACTAGGAGAATTGCTTAGGCAAAACCCTACACTGTGGAAAGTGTTGATGCAATGGGTAGAACGAACCGATAGACATAAAATATAAGACTTGACTGACCATAACACTGTGACGCACATACCAAGCCTAACGTTGAACCCAATGTCTAAGTCCCCATAAGTAAATGCCTTTTGGAAAAGCACTAAGATGCATGCAATCTTACTTGTCGTTGCCCTAGGAGATACAACACAAAAGGGGATAGTAGATACAAGAGTAGGAGTTAGTGTACTTAGCCATGAAATCTTGTAAGCTTGGGGAAACCCACCGGTAGAAATTGCACTATTCAATGTCACTCTAGTTAATGGGATGAAGGTCAGACCCTTCGAAGTCTTGAAGGATTGGCCTTTAAAGATAGTAAGAATTCAATTCTTTGTGAACTTCATAGTCATGAAAGGAGTGGATTATGATATCTTGCTAGGTAGACCTTGGATGAGGAATGCCCAAATGATAAAGGATTGGGGTAATGGCCTGATATTCTTAGGCAATAAATCAGAAGCAATCCATGGACACTTGGAAAACCTCACCAGTGGACTCGAATGCAATCTCTGCCATGCTGAGGGTGACTCAAAGTCAAAAGCAACTATGGACCTCTAGCTTAATACATTCCTTGTCCTTAGAATGAGTGTGATTGGATGCTTGTGTTGGCAACCACTAATCTACCATTCTCAGATGATGAGGATGAATATAGGCAAGTTGTAGACTCAGCTATAGCAAACCAAAAAAAGCCACAATTTTTAACCTATCCACAGTGCCCCTGTGCATGATGGCCATCAGTTCCATCAAAGACTGACACCAATCACCTACCATGTCCCAACTAACAAATTGAAACTCTATAGAATCCTCAAGTACCTATCAAGTGAGCTAGCTAGCAACCTAGTTGCAAAGCTAAAGCCCCTCAAGGATCTCATGGATAGTAAGGAGTGGCGATGGACTAAGGTGCATGACTTAAACCTGTTATACAACTAGGATCTCATTACAAGTGAGAAAAAAATTGAGGATAGGGACCTTGAAAACAATGCACAGTAGTCTGAGGATGAAGATTCCGATGATGAGTACAAAGACTATTGTTCCATCAATGAGGAAAGTGAAGAGGAAGTGGAGACCATAGAATATGACACACATGGAAGAGTGATTGAGCAAATCAAAGCAAACTCTAAAATCTAAGAGGTCAATACTTTTAGAGTGAACGAAGGAGTTGTCAAGGTAGATTATTGCAACCAAACTTGGTTAGAATACCTAGAGATAGTAGATAATGAGCAAGCGGGATTAGTGTAGCCTTGCACCACATCATTATTTGAAGTGGAGTCAATCTTAGAGCTATGACCACCATGGGAGATAGCCTTGTCTAGTGAGGATTGCAAGTACAAATCCAAGTTAGAGATAAGCTCTAATAGCGACCTTGAAATGCATTGACCACCTAGGACAATACACCAAGGGGGACCTCCCAATCCACCTAAGGTGCAAGAGGCTAAAGGAAGAGAGAAGGGAACATTTGAAGTCTTCAAAAGTTGATCGACAAAAGAAACCCTAGGATTTTCCCAAGCACTTCACAAAGTTTAAGAAGGGTGATGGAATAGTGGTGTTAGTAGGAGCCAAGTGGAAAGGGCAAGTGAGTGAACCCATTGAAGGACTACTACCGAAGCTAAGGAAGTCAACTTGGCAAGGGAAGGGGACAAGCCTCGACCTGTGTACATAGCAAATGACCTAACTAAAGAGGAAGAGACTAATATCATGACCTAACTAAGTTTCTTGGATGGCTTCTCAAGCTATAACCAAGAATAAGTCCATCTGGACGATAGGCACAAGACAACATTTGCCACACCGAATGGGGGGTGTTTGACTACATAGTAGTCATGCCATTTGGGCTTTGACCAATGCCTCTGCTACCTTCTAGTGTCTTATGTGTACCATCTTCAAGGACATGCTCAAAAAATGGTTGGAGGTATTTGTCGATGACTTGTGCGTCCACACTAACTAGGAAGAGCATGTAGAAAAGTTACAAATAGTCTTTGAATGGTGGAGGCAATATGGTCTCTCATTGAATCCCTTAAAGTGCCAGTTTTGGGTGAAGTACGGTTGTATTTTAGGGCACGTTGTGTTGAGGAATGGGATAGCCCATAGACTTGAAATTTAGGATAATGGTAGACCTTCCCCCTCCAACTAACTATAAGGGAGTCCAATGCTTCTTAGGCCACACAGGGTACTATAGACGGCTTGTGTTGAAGTATGCATTGATTGCTAGACCTTTGTACAAGCTATTGATAGTATTCAAGTGGAACAAAGAATGTCAGCAAGCCTATGATGAAAGGATTAAATAGACTCTAACTTCATATCCTATCTTAAGAGCCCTAGATGGGTCCACTACCTTCCATGTGCACATTGATGCATCAAAGTTTTTCGTGGGGGCTGTGTTGTGCCAACCTAGTGAGCATAACCTTGATTATCTAGTGAGCATTGCTAGCAGACAACTTACTGATATAGAAATGAACTAATCCACAATAGAGAGGGAAGGGTTAGCCATGGTGTTTGCTGTAAAGAAGTCTAGACAATATCTTCTAGTGACACCCTTTACCTTCTTCTTGGATCATCAAGCATTGCTTTATCTTATGAAAAAAATCTGCACAATAGGATGCATTACTTGATTGTTACTTCTACTTTTGGAATTTGACTTCTTTTGTGGTAGTATACAAAGGCAAACAACACTATATGACAGACCATAGGTCTTGTATATCCACATGTGAAGTGGCTAGACAGAGGGCATCATTGATGATCTATCATATGCATATCTTTTTAGAATATCCAACGAACGAGACTTGTTTAGTGTAGGTTTCACACCATATCGGGCAAATGATATAGTCCACATTCTAGAGAATAGATTGTGAAGCATTGTGATGAGTGACAATAGACCAAAGTCCCTATTCGTAAGGACAAAATGGAGTTGATCCCAGTGATTGCATGCCAACCATTTGAGAAATGGAGAATTGACTTCATTGGTCTAATCAACCCTATGGCATAGTACTCACAAGCCAAGTACATCATTCTTGCCACAAACTATCTCACCAAGTGGGAAAAAGCTCAAGAAACTTGCAAAAAGGATGCTAGGAATATGGCCAAGTTCCTTTGGGAGCAAGTAATCTCATGGTTTGGTTGTTCCATAGAGTTGGTTAGTGACCAAGGCACACACTTCATCAATGAAGTGTAATTACTCACTTGTTATCCACCTTGATAATCCACATAAAATCCTCATCGTATCATCCTCAAGATGAATCCACGAACAATATCTTAGTGATTGTCCTAATAAAGGTAGTCTAGGCTTCACGTAGTGATTGGGACAACAAGCTTATGGCAGCTTTACGGGCATACAGGATGGCTTATATCCATTCAAATTGACCTACAAAACTAAAGTGATTCTACTAATGGAATGTTTTATTCCAAGCTTGAGAATAGTAGTCCAAGAGAGATGGGAGGGCCAAGATGCATGGACAAATCGTTTGATAGAGCTAGAATGACTATTCGAGACTTGTCTTATTACAACCCATACCCTAATTTGTGAGAAGTAATGATGCAATAGTTGGTTTGACAAGCACATCAAACAATGAGGCTTTGAGCAAGGAGACCTAGTATTATTGTACTCTATTAAGGGACCAAGCAAAAGATGAAATTTACAACATCAGTAGAACAGGCAATGTAGAACTCGAAACCTTAGAGGGAGAGGGCATACACTTTTTCAACGGAAGTCACATAAAAAAGTATTACCCTCCATCACATCCACTCCATGAACCTCAAATGATAGAAACACCAATGAATGTGAGAGTTGCAACTATCACTGAAATAGAGGATGAGGATAAGGACACGGTAGCACTAGCCTACTTGTGTATAATTAATTGTGAGCACTCAAAAGGCATAAACCTTTTTGATGCGCTAATTGATGAGGGAGTTGACTATAATATCTTAATGTATGATCACTGGAGCACTATTGGTCAACCTAATTGCAACCAACCAATACAAAACTCAGCCTATTTAGAGGGGAATCCTATTGTAGAGGTGATCAACCACCAAGACCCACGGACCGCTTATTGCTTCAAGCGTTCCAAGCTGAGCACTAATGGCTACCTGTCACATAGCCGACGCGCCATTCATCTCTACAAGTGTAGTGAGCTTACCTCTACCCCTGATCGAGTTGCCTCCTCTCTCAAGCACTCCGATAGCTTCACAATCCAAGTGCAAGATTCAAGAAGGTTCCATCCTCAAGCTCCACACTCCAAGCTCCATTTTTGCGAGCAAGACAAGAGAAGAGAGGAGAAGATAGAGAGCTTCTCCACCACGGTCCATCACCCTCACACACTCACTCCCTCACACTCTCTCCCTCTCTCAAGCACAAGCTCAAGCAAGAAAGAACAAAAAGAAGAAGAAGAAGAAGAAGAAGAGAGCTACTTTTGGCCACACACAGAATGAGCTTTCCATTCACTTTCCAACTTTATATACAAAACCCTAAATCCCTTTTGGGCAGTCGTCCCCTTATCCCCTTTTTTACATGGCCGGCTGTGGCCTAGGCCCTTTTTCCCATTGTCCACCTATCTTCCTAGCTTTCTTTCTACCGCCCATCTACCTTTACAAATTGCACACTCTTAAAATAAATCATGGTGTTCCTTGTGCTCTTTTACAAAAGTATTGACTTGCACTCTATGCTATCTCCTCCTGTAGACTGCATTGATCCTCTAGGACATCCACTCCATGCTATGACACCTAAGCCTAACACTATCTTAGGAGTAGAGGAGCAATATGCTCCCCTAATCCCAATTTACTGAACCTCACAAGAACTCTCCTTGCTAGGGTTTGGGGAGCCAAAACAACAAATGCAACCACCTCAACAAGAGCCATTGGAGTTGGTCCATGAAGAAGGGTGTAACTCCAAATCAGATCAACGAAAGAAAGAACGAGTTCAGGAACCAAGTCCCCCTCCATGGCCACAACAAGTACAGTCAAAAGAGAAAAGGGCTCCATGTCAAGCCATGCATTCCTTAGGTAAATCTCTCAGACCCCCTCGAAATGTGACTACTATAGAGCATCAAGATGATGTCTAGCGCGCCCCCTCCCAATGCATCTCCCAAAAAAAAAAGAATTAAAAGAAAAGAGAAAGTGCAAACAAAAAAAGAATCCAGCAAAGAAAAAGGAAAGAAACAATGAGATTTTCCATGTATATCAGAGTGCCATAAACACTGCACCTAGGGGTCCTTAGGTTAGGGCATGTCCAGTGGCCTTGGTCAGCCGACTTCATGCCTACTAACCCCCTAGCCATTCTTGTCCCCCCATTTCACACTTAGGGCACATCAAGTGCAAGACACACCTAGGGAGTTTGTGCTTTCCTATGGTTAGATCTATCTCCCTAAGTGACACCCACATCACCTCCCCTGTATACACAAACTAGGTTCTCAAGTGTGGGACAACACCACAGCCTTTCACCCAACTCCTAGTTTCACTAGCATGGAAACCATGCAACATTGCACAGTGAGGTAGACACACCCCTAGGTAGTGCACTTTTTTTTTTTTTTCAAGGAGACCCTATATCATGATAACCAAAGTACAAATAATGTCTCAAGAAGCCTTCGAGTGTACTTCTCCTCAACATCGACAAAATTTTCCACCCCATTGAACCCTTGATTCATCCACACATTGCTCTGCAAGGAACCAGACTAGAAATCTTCTAACTACGTAATATCTACGTATGCACGTGCACTCACTTAATATTTGCACCACAATCTATACACAATTTGGGTCCTCAAGTGCATGACAATACTCTCAGTTTACTTAGAGTTCGTTTCTTAGAGTTCAACCTGTCTCCCAAACTAATCAGACTACGTCTTGTGCACAATCAGAAGACTAGCACTACCCCAATGGAGAGACCGCATATGAGAGGTTTTCAATTGCAGGTATTGAAGACTCTAACAAAAGTGTCATTAGCTCTTCATCAACACTCAACTCTGAATTCTTATCCTTTATCATCATGCATGCCCACTAAAGAATCGTCACGTGCAGATTCCTAAAAAACCAACACCTGTGCCAGCCATTAGTGCAATTTCCAACAGAATAACCCTACCACCAACTCTAACAACCCTACCACTAGCCAACTAGGCCAACAACATGCCCCCAACAACCTTCATCTACACCACCACCCAAAATCCTCAAAGGAAAACCATAGATGTCCCGTCCACCCACGTTTCGGTGCATGCCAAATACTGCTACCTATGAGGGTGGGTGCCATGGGACTGGGACTCCTCTAAGAGGGGGGTAATGTTAACCTTCAGACGATGAACAAGGTGGAAAATCTAAAGTAGAGGACAAGGCCAAGGCAAAAGTGAAATGGAAGCAAAAGTTATTGGGACAACAAGCTCATGGCAGCTTTATGGGCATATAGGATGGCTTATATCCATTCAAATTGACCTACAAAACTAAAGTGATTCTACTAACGGAATTCTTTGCTTCAAGCTTGAGAATAGTAGTCCAAGAGAGATGGGAGGGCCAATAAGCATGGACAAATCATTTGATAGAGCTAGAATGACTATTCAAGACTTGTCTTATTACAACCCATACCCTAATTTTTGAGAAGGCATGATGCAATAGTTGGTTTGACAAGCACATCAAACAATGAGGCTTTGAGCAAGGAGACCTAGTCTTACTATACTTTATTAAGGGACATAAGCATAAGATGAAATTTAGGGGATTGGAAACTTTCAAGGTTCACAACATCAGTAGAATAAGCAATGTAGAACTCGAAACCTTAGAGGGAGAGGGCATAGGCTTTTTCAACGGAAGTCACATAAAAATGTATTACCCTCCATCACATCCACTCCATGAACCTCAAATGATAGAAACACCAATGAATGTGAGAGTTGCAACTATCACTGAAATAGAGGATGACGATGAGAAAGTAGTAGCACTAGCCTACTTGCGTATAATTGTGAGTGCTCAAAAGGCATACACCCTTTTGATGCACTAATTGATGAGGGAAATGACTATAATATCTTAATGTACAATCACTGGACCACTATCCTAATTGCAACCAACCAATGCAAAACTCGGCCCATTTGGGGGGGGATCCTATTGTAGATGTGATCAACCACCAAGACCCATGGACCTCTTATTGCTTCAAGCATTCCAAGTCAAGCACTAATGGCTACCTCTCACATAGCCGACATGCCATCCATCTCTACGAGTGTAGTGAGCTTACCTCCATCCCCAATTGAGTTGCCTCCTCTCCCGAGCACTTTGATAGCTCCACAATCCAAATGCAAGCTTCATCCTCAATCTCCACACTCCAAGCTCCATTTCCACGATCAAGACAAGAGAAGAGAGGAGAAGAGAAGAAGAGAGGAGAATATAAGAAGAGAGGAGAAGATAGAGAGCTTCTCCACCATGGTCCCTCACCCTCACACACTCACTCCCTCACACTCTCACACTCCCTCTCTCAAGTGCAAGCTCAAGCAAGCAAGAAGAAGAAGAAGAAGAAGAAGAAGAAGAAGAAGAAGAAGAAGAGAGCTACTTTTGGCAACATACAAGAATGAGCTTCTCATTCACTTTTCAACTTTATATACAAAACCCTTTTTCTCTTTTGGGTGGTCATCCCGTTATCCCCTGTTTTACATGGTCTGACCCTTTTTCCCATTATCCTCCTATCTTCCTGGCTTTCCTTCCTACCACCCATCTACCTTTACAAATTTCACACTCTTAAAATAAATCATGGTGCACCTTGCGCTCTTTTACAAAAGTATTGACTTGCACCTTTTTCTCATGCGCGACTTTCTCCTTGATTAAGGACTTTTCTGCACTTCTTGTGTTTCCATATTTGTCTTCCATTTCACTTTTTCGTTGGCCTTGTCTTCTACTTTAGATGTTCCACCTTGTTCGTCTGAAGGTTAAGATTACCCCCTCCTAGACGAGTACCAGTCCCATGGCACTCACCCTCTTAGGTAGCAGGCTTTTGCATGCATCGAAGACATGGACGGAAGGGACATCTGTGGTTTGCCTTGGAGGAGTTTTGGTGGTGGTGCGGATGAAGGTTGTTGGGGGCACATTGTTGGCCTGGTTGGCTAGTGGTAGGGTTGCTGGAGTTGGTGATAGGGTTGTTCTGTTGGGAATTACACTGATGACTGGCACAGGTGTTGGTTTTTGGAGATTCTGCACATGACGATTCTTTGGTGGTTATGCATGATGATAAAAGGATAAGAATTCAGAGTTGAGTGGGGTAGTGCTGGTCTTCTGATCATGCATAAGACGTAGTTTGATTAGTTTGGGAGACAGGTTGAACTCTAAGCAATGAACTCTAAGCAAGCTAAGAGTATTGTCCTGAACTTGAGGATCCAAATTGTGTATAGATTGTGGTGCAAATATTAAATACGTGAGTGTATGTGCATACGTAGATATTATGTAGTTAGAAGACTGCTAGTCTGGTTCCTTGTAGAGAAATGTGTGGATGAAGCAAGGGTTCAACGGGGGGGTGAAAATTTTTGTCGATGTTGAGAAGTACACTCAAAGGCTTCTTGAGACATTATTTGTGCTTTGGTTACCATGATGTAGGAGAATTTAGCTCATTGACGTCGAGATTAGATTTGATCAGGTAGTGGGGGCCTTCAATGTTAGTGATGGATCGCCATTGTTGAGTCTACTTGAAAAAAGAAAAAGGAAGTGCACTACCTAGGGGTGTGTCTACCTCACTGTGCAGTGTTGCATGGTTTCCGTGCTAGTGAAACTAGGAGTTGGGTCAAACCTCAAGAAAGACTATGGTGTTGTCCCACACTTGAGAACCTAGTTTTTGTACATGGGTGTCACTTAGGGAGACAAATCTAACCATAGGCGAGCACAAACTCCATAGGTGTGTCTTTCCCTTGATGTGTCTTAAGTATGAAATGGGGGGACAAGAATGGATGTGGGGTTAGTAGGCACAGAGCCGACTGACCAAGGCCACTGGGCATACCTAACATGAGGACCCCTAGGTGCAGTGTTTGTGGCACTCTAATATACATGGAAAAGCTCATTGTTTATTTCCTTTTTCTTTGTGGGAGTCTTTGTTTGTTTGCACTTTCTTCTTCTTCTTTTAATCTTTTTTCTATGGAGATGTATTGGGAAGGGGCACACTAGACATCATCTTGATGCTCTATAGTAGTTACATTCCGAGGGGGCCTAAGAGATTTACTCGAGAAATGCATGGCTTGGCATGGAGCCTCTTCTCTTTTGAATGTACTTGTTGTGGCCAAGAGGGGCCTTGGTTCCTGTACTCGTTCTTTCTTTTGTTGATCATATTTAGAGTTATGCCCTTCTTCACGGACCAACTCCAATGGATCTTGTTGAGGTGGCTGCATTTGTCGTTTTGGCTCCCCAAACCCCCTAGCAAGGAGAGTTCTTGTGAGGTTCAACTAGTTGGGATTAGGGGAGCATATTGCTCCTCTACTCCTAAGCCAGTGTTAGGCTTAGGTGTCATAGCATATTGCTCCTCTACTCCTAAGCCATCTTCATTAGAGCAATCTCCTCCTCCCTTTTGCCTTAGTTGTTCTTCTCCTCTTTTGGATTTTGCTTGCGCTCTTCTCCTAATCTCCTCAATTCCTCCTCCACCCTTTGTAGCTATCTGTTTTCCTTGGAGGTGGATCGAGTTCTTCTTATCGGGATTTTGAGAGTGTGATCTTTCCTTTCCACTTGATAATTTTTTAGCCTTGTTGCTCACGAATTGTCCTCTCACTCTCTTGCTATTGAGATGGTTGGTCATTCACCTTTTCATTAGTAACTCTCTCCATGTTGTCTTGCTATTCCATATGGACTTTGTCTCTCTCTTGATCTTGGATTGGTGATGCCACACCCCCGCATATTATACACATCCCTCCTTGGGTGTTTCTCAGTCTTGCATGCTGTGGCTAAACCCAGGGCCTTCTCCACTGCCAGAGGGCTCCACTCCACCTCTACTTGATGAGCTTCTTCTCCTCTTTTTACCATCACCAAGCCACAATTTCTTCTGGCATCAAAGCTCCTTAGAGATTCTGTGCACTTGATGTAATCGATAGCATGCCCAATCTTCTCTACATACTTCTGTAGACTGCAATTGTAGATTGCAATGGTCCAAGAGTTGTTTTACGGCTGGCTCCTCCATGATGGCATCTTTTAGGTTTAGGGTAAGCTTGAATATAAACTAGCTAAAAGAACCCCTCATTTCCACCATTAAGTCATACTTTGCTTGCTCTTCCACTGTGAACAGGAGCTTGTCACCTTAATCTTGCCCCAGATGTAGAGCATGGCCAAGAAAGAGAGAGTAGCCAATGACTATGCTTTGGGCCATTCTCAAATGCAATGTGTGCTTTGTGTAGGGGTGACTTTCTCTTCTAGTAGTGGGGCTTTCATCATGGCTCTTTGTTCTTATGTCACTTTCTCCATAATGGTTCTTTGTACTATGTCATGCTGCATTCACTTGGCAACTCGTGAGAATACATGCAAGTCATATGCTTCAACCATAATGAACGGGTGCAGCTCAAAGAGACATCACTTATCTGAATCCAGTGGTGTTGACTTCGATGCATATCACATGTGCTTGATTATCATTGCTTGAGTGTGTGCTGGTTTTGTTTTTCATGTGTTACCTACACACAATCACAAAACACATTGTTTATTTATATACACATTTATAAATCCATGTCACTTCGTGAGGATAAAAACCAATTGTAGATGGCACATGCATCTAGTACTCGTGGTAGCCTACTCAATAACAATAGATATTTTGCAACATCGAGTAGCATGGTACCTTGTCCTAGTCTACTTGCAACATGTAGCTCCTCCTCCGTGAGAACCTTATCAATCATAGAATTTTCTTGGCTAGTTTCTGCTAAGTCCATACCCCAAATGGCAGTCAACACTCGAAAGGAAGTTGGTGCCACATAGGTTATGGGTCTCTTTGAGACCGCCGTTTGGCCAATCGCTCCTCTGAGACTCTGGGCTCCTAGTTCTGCCATTATAACATGTTTTTCAAACCAACGTTTTTCAAACTGACTTGGACCCTCTATTTGTCGCTTTAGTTGCTCTATCTCTCTAAGAGATTTAGTTGGCCAAGTGTTTCTTTGAATGTCACAGTTAAGCGTAGTTCGTCGGCCTCCTCATCAGAGATGAGTTTTGCATGCGCTTGTCTAGGAGCATGTCATAGTGGTCATTAAGATATTCTTGCTCTTCCCAAGATAGGGGACTTGGAAAGTATTCTTCAAGTGCTCCCTAGGGAATGTGCCCATGTCTGCAAGGACATAGACATGTGCAAATAATATGAGTTTAGCATCCAACTTAGTCAAGCACTATGTGACACTTCTATGTTCAATGAGGGCTTGCTCAGTTGCTATCTCATGCAAGGTTCTTGGAGTTTCCCTAGGATTTAGCATAGCTGGGGGTTCAGGCCTAGATGAGCAAGATTGGTCAATGCTAGGATTGGTCAATGCTAGATGAGCAACATTGGTCAATGCTAGGATTGCTCATGTCCTCGGGGTTTTCATGTTTCTCCTCCTAAGTCTTTGTTGCTATTGTGTCATGGTTTTCCTCGGATGTGACTGGTATAGTTCTGTCAACCTATTGTGACAGTGTTGTATCCACTCTTGATTGGTCAATGAAAGTTCTGCTGTTGTTGATGGATTGAGTGTTACAAGCAACCGTTGATGGTGATGGTTGCTTTGACTTATTAGAACATACGGATGTGTCTAAGGTTTCACCGCTATTAGGAGAGATGGAAATGGGTTCCTTAGTGGGCGGACTTGATGCTTTATTCCCAAGCCCTTCTGTGCTCTTGGTCTCAATCTTCTTGGTGTCCATAACCACTTGTAATTGCCCTTATTTTTGCTATTTTCTCCTCTTTTTCTTGGTCAATTGCATTGTATCCTTTAAGGACTCAAGACTCTGAACTAGGTCATATGTCGATGTGCTCGGTTGGGCCTTAGCATTTTCTCCTCCTGGTGTGTCCTCATGGGATGTAGTTGTGACCTGCTCAACAGCCTTGCTAGGTTGATTGGTTAGATGTGCCATCTCTTTGACCAAATCTTTGAGAGATTTCTCATTAAGCCTAGGCTTAGGTGCTTTGATAGTGCCAAGGGTGTTAGTTGCGACACCTCTTCCACAGGTGAATTGCTAAGGACACATTCCACATGAGGCCTCGTCACTGCCAAAGGCTATGAGTATTGTGATTCTTGATTGGAAGTAGTAGTAGCTAGTTTAGTGGATTGGTCGTTATTGGTAGATTGCGGTGTCAAGTCCTTACATAGATTAGAAGTAGCCATATCTCTGTTTGCCCTTTGCGCATTCACTTGTGCAGATTGAGCATCAGTTGAACTAGTCATAATGGATTGCACATGCATATCCTTAGGTTGAAAGCTAAGGGTGGTGCCACATCCCACCTCTTGGACTATTGGAAGATTAGGTGGAGATAGGGATTGGGATTCTCTAACTTTGTTTGTGCCTCTTGTGTCCATTACGGAAAGAGGGTGTAGGAGATTTGGGACTTGTAGTTGGACTTGGCATTGGCCAAAAGATTTTCTCATGGCTATTAGACTACTCTACCCTTTGCTGTATTGAGAAATTAGCCTTATCATGAGCAACATTGCGCCTGTGGTGCTCATTATCCTCTTAGAGAGTCAAAGGATCTTGGGCACTAGTGGCTTTTGTACCCACTTGATGGTTACATCTGATATCCACTTGTTAAGCATGCTAGACTGAGGATCTATCCTTCGAATAGTCCCGTTTGGTTTCTTGATTTCAATCATGAGGGGATCGGTCACCACCCAATGTTTTTGACTCGAGACTTGTTTCTTCATTGAGATTTCCTCCTGCACTTCTTTGTTCTTGATATGGTCTGGCCTTCAGCTGGATAGAGTGGTTTAGCAGGGGGTTTTATACCCAAATCCCTCAGTTACCTACGTTATACCCTTGAGCACATAGCAACGCTTTGGATATCCATCACGGCATTGTGCTAGCTCTCTATTGATAACTCCATCTATAAGGCTTGGGCTTTTTTTGTGGTCTTCTACAATATTTGTAAGTCCAAAGTACTTCCTTGGCATTGTTTCCTGACCTTCTTGTTTCGAGCATGGCCTCGCTCATTGGTTCTCTTTATTCAGCATGCGCTTGTGTCAACTCTTTCAACAAGTCCTTGCTCTTGTTATTAGGCTTGCCTGATATGTCAAAATATTCATTGTCTTTTCCTCGAGGCTTGATGAGGTCACCCTTGCTAAAGGTTGTGATTATCCTCACACTTGGTAGTGTCATGTGTATCCTTTGTGCTACATAATCAGCCTCACACTTCGTCACCCTTTTGAAGGGTTTTCTTAGGAGGGTTTCCTTTCCACAGTTTTGCACCATTTGGAGGAACATGGAATAGGATAGGCAAGCTTTCAATTTCAATAGTTACAAGGATTTTACACTTCCCTATGAGTGCTTGTGGGTGTCCCCTGTAAGGACTAAGAGTTGGATTAGTCTGTGTGAGCTCTGGTTGGCCTAGTAGGGTCCATGCTTTATAGGTCAAGATATTAAAATCTGCTCCTTCCTCGATGAGAGCATCGATGCTATGCTCTCTTTTTGTGGTGAGTTTGACCCAAAGATAAGCAAGTGGTACTATGTCTTCATCTTCCAAGTCTTGGCTTGTAAATTCAAGCCTTTTAATACATGCCCTTGAGTCCCCAACTACATAGGTAGATTTGGATTCTCTATTGATATCTTGGGTCATCGGTGCAGTGTTGTTTAAGGTGCATCCATTGTCAAGACTGTCATGTCTATTCTCCTCACAGTTGCAACTTGATGTTGTTCCATTCTACTTTGACTAGATGCAATTCGAATGCAACCTATACATGTTTTTGTGGTATGACCTTTTTTCCCTTGTTGACTAGATTGGCCCATTGAGGTTCTAGGGTTTCTATTGTCTTTGTTTGGGTATGGGCTTTTGGTTGCAGTTTTGCAAGTGAGAATTTATGCTTGTGCAAACCCCTTAATACACTAGGATCTAATTTGGAGGACCCGTCTCGGCGCACGTTTTCTCTCCAACCTACTTGGGCAAGGTGCGGAGGGGGCAGAGTCCCCCTCAGCTTGTAGGGCCGTTACGCTAAATACCATGCATGATTTGAGGGACTAT
Source organism: Lygodium microphyllum (assembly GCF_053477565.2). Lineage (NCBI taxonomy): Eukaryota > Viridiplantae > Streptophyta > Polypodiopsida > Schizaeales > Lygodiaceae > Lygodium > Lygodium microphyllum. The sequence continues at coordinate 44,602,100 of NC_141150.1, forward strand.
TCGTAGTCGAGTTTTGAACTACTTGCTCTAGATTTCAGCTTCATGGTAGATCTGTGCTGTGCTTTTGGCTCTATACGGTCTCTAGGTCTGTATTTTCTTGTTTTGGTTTGTTGGTCCAATTCCCATAATCGGACTGTCCGATTATGGGCGTCGTGACTTTCAGAGTTAGACGGTTCGATTGGACTAGATCCGATCCCGAAGAGTGGTCTGATTAGTAGTTTGACTATAGAGTGATTTGATTGTTGTGTGCGTTCGATTGGACAAATGGGGTGTCCGACTAGATAGGCCATCCGATTGGGGAAGGTTGTCCGATTGGACGGTTGGGTATCCGATCGGACGGTTGGTCCAATTTTTGTGTGTCCAATTTTCATGCGTCCAATTCTAGGAATCGGACGTCCCGATTTTGGAGTGTCTGATTCTGGGAATCCGATTTTGAGTATCCAATTCTAGATAGTTTGATTTTTGAGATCGGACAAGGTATGTCTAATCAAACATGATGGGTTGGTCCGAGTCCAAAAATTGGAGTCCAATTCTGGGAATTAGACTATCTACCTCCGATTCTAGGAATCAGACTCTAGTAATAGTGTCTGATTCCTGCGGACAAGTTTTAGAGATGACAAAAATCAACTCAATTCTAACGATTTTGGTTATGAGGGGTCGCATAAACTTCTAGAACGTAAGAATAGACCCTAATGGAGGGCTGTGTATACCTAGAATAGAAAATAAACTCCAAAATACAAATCGGCAAATAAATCAAACCCTCTTGCCCTGTTATGACAGCAAAAACCCCAATGCATATTTTTCTTTCTTTTCTTTGTTTTTTTCTACCCTAATGCATCCAAATCACAAAAAAAACACCTACACTACTCCAACCTACTTTTCCAAATTCAAAAAACCAAAAATCTACTTACTAAGGAGATCGAATACCTCTTCAAACTCCCTCGCTTTCCTACCTATCTATCTCAAGCACTAGTTCAGGGAAAACTCTACTTCAATGCTCAATTCGAAGTGCGCAAGCACTCAAGGCTTGAATCCGTTGGTCCCAACAATGGAACCAAAATGTAGAGGTGATCAACCGCCAAGACCCATGGACCGCTTATTGGTTCAACCATTCCAAGTGGAGCACTAATGGCTACCTCTCACATAGCCTATGTGCCATCCATCTCTACGAGTGTAGTGAGCTTACCTCTGACCCCAATCGAGTTGCCTCTCTCCCAAGCACTATGGTAGCTCCACGATCCAAGTGCAAGCTTCAAGTGAGCTCCATCCTCAAGCTCCACGCTCCAAGATCCATTGCCACAAGCAAGACAAGAGAAGAGAGGAGAAGAGAAGAAGAGAGGAGAAGATAGAGAGCTTCTCTACCATAGTCCCTCACCCTCACACTGTCACACTCCCTCTCTCAAGCACAAGCTCAAGCAAGCAAGAAGAGGAAGAATAAGAAGAAAAAGAAAGCTACTTTTGGCCACACACAAGAATGAGCTTCCCATTCACTTTCCAACTTTATATACAAAACCCTAAATCCCTTTTGGGCAGTCATCCCCTTATCCCCTTTTTTACATGGCTGGTGGCCTAGGCCCTTTTTCCCATTGTCCTCTTGTCTTCCTAGCTTTCCTTCCTACCGCCCATCTATTTTTAAAAATTACACACTCTTAAAATAAATCATGGTGCGCCTTGCGCTCTTTACAAAAGTATTGACTTGCACCTTTTTCTCGTGGGCAAAAGTATTGGCTACGTAACAAACAAAGTTTTGGCAAGGAATCATTAATAGCTTTTGGTTTCATCTTCTTTCTCAAATTATTAGGAAGATGTACATAACATATGCAATGAAACACCCTAAAGTATGCAACTATAGATGTCCTACCATACATCTTCTCATATGGAGACATATGTTGCATCAAGGTTGTAGGTATCCTATTCATGATATGGACTATGGTATGTACTACTTCAGCCCAATAGGTCAAGGGCATGTGCATTTGATTCATATGATTGCCATTGCTACTTTTTGCAATAACCTTGTTCTTCCTTTCTCCTACATCATTTTGCTGTGGTGTATACCTGCAAAAGTGACCTATCTTTTGATCCCATGGTCTCTCAATAGTAAGAGAACTCGTTTGACATATATTCTTCACCATTGTCCAATCTCAAACATTTGATGTAGCCTCCAAATTGCTTTTCTACCATAGCCTTAAACTCCAAAAACTTTTCAAATGCTTCACTTTTGTGTTGCAAAAAAAACACCCATATCATCTTGCTAAAGTCATCAATGAAAGTGATATAGAAGCTACATTTTCCACTCAAAGAGACATTTTGACGAGGACCCCAAATATCGAAATGTGTCATTTCCAAAGGATAACTACTTACTCTTCCCCTCTTTGTAAATGGAAGTCTAAAAACTATTTGCCAAACTAACAAGCCTCACATACATGATCATAATTTACATATCCAAATTGTGGAAGCCCATGAACCACTTGTCTAGATTGCATCTATTTAAGTCTTTACAAATTCACATGTCCAATCCTTCTATGCCATAGTTCTACATCTTTATCTTGTCCATGCCATGTCTCAATATATATAGATTTTTGAATGATGCGAGTTCTTGCATCCAAAACAAATAACCTGCATTTCTTTTGACCATGAGCAATAAGTCTGCTAGGTCTTCCATTCTTGAACTCCTCAATGAAACATCCATACTTGTTAAACCTCACTTGCAATCCTTGAACAACCATTTGACTAACTAAAGCCAATTTTTTGTGATAGTGGGAACATATAAGATATCCCCAAGATTATTTTCAATCCCATCTCTAGTCACCAATGGCACACTTACACTATGAGTTCTCTTATTTTGTAGCAGTTGAATCCAAAAACCATTCATCCTCTCTAGGAGGGTGCATCATACTACCAAATACATGCTCCATGGCAAAGAGATGACCTCTAGGTGATGAACCACCTCTAGAAACATAGCCACCATTATTAAATATGTGGATCTAGAGCATGGCAGGAGCTATGGAGGATGGAAGATGATGACAAGAATCATGTTGACATAGACAAGGAGAGACCAACTATTACACAAGTGAATTAGGTTCCAAGATGGAATCTTGGACTCATAAAGGCAATCTTGTGTAATGGACTGACAAAGACAAGACACTTAACTAAAAGTACAAAGCATCATGACATTGTATTCATTCTATATGAAAAGTGGTAGTCAAGTACAATGCTTTATAGTTGTTGGATGGCTACAGTTTTCCTCTCTGTGCATATGGGATTCAGTCTGCCTGCATGTCCTAAGCCCAGAATTTCCTCATATAAAGAGGGCTACAATTGGTGTGATTGCAAATATCTCAACACCCCTCCTTAATCACAACTAGAAAGTACAAAGTGTGTAGAGGCTTTAGTGAAAGTAACACTTGCAAAGTGTGGGCACACCATAAACATGGCAAAACACCAAAGGCTGTTGCAGAAAAGGCTAAGTGTGGGTACCACAAACATGACAGACATCCAGAGGTTGTAGCAGGGGCCTCACAAAGTGTACAGATGCTTTAGTACATGGCTAACTAAGGAGTTTACAAGTTTATGTCTGAGGCATTAGGGCTAGGAAATACAAGGCTAAAAAAGTCAGTAAAAAATAGGATCAAGGACTATGAGGCCCTTGTGGTTTTTAGCATTTCTTTTAACATAGATCTTCGATTCATTGTAGTTCTTCTTGTCTAGCTTCCTGTACTTGTACTTCACTTTGTTTTCCACTTCAAATTCTTCATGATTTTTATGCTTCTTCTTATTATTCTTTTTCTCTTTGATCTTTTGGTCCTCTTGATCTGCTTCTTCATTGACTTTACTTGCACTAGTTGTATCAATCTTTATGTCCATATCCCCCCCAAGAAAAGGTATCATCATCTTTGAGGCAACAGAAATGTCTTCAAAATCTTCAAATGAATTCATCAATTGCTCTTCAGAACAAGTAAATCCATCCATCCCTGCAAGCGGAATAAACAAGTCTTCCATGTAGTTGAATTGAGCAACAAGAGTAATGTTACTCTTCATGAGAAGCATCTTCATAAAAGACTTGATTTTGGTCATTCCCATGATGGAAATTAGCTTCAAATGACTGAGAATAACCAGCAATGAGTTCTTTGTATGTGTAAAAAGACACAAGCAATGGCGGTGAAGTATCAAAAGATACTAGTTTGAAATTTGATGTTGGTTGCTTGAGTTTGACTTGATGATCTTCAAAAACTCTTCATAACTTCCCCTCCTTGCTGATTTGATGGTTGAATGCTTTTTGAAAACTTCAGATTTGAGTGGCCTTGGCTTGGTTTAAGTGGCAGGAGAGAGAAAATTAAGGAAAAATGAGCTTGAAGGTAAGTGGTTATGATTGTCCTGTCAAAACAGGGACCAACGACTGGTAAATGAGCTCCCACAAGCTCCATACGTCGAATCTGCTCAAACCCTTTAAGATGGAGGACCCTCACTAATGGTTCTAACTCCCCCTAAGAGGGTTTGTACTCATTTTTCCCGAGTTGAGAGATCTAAGCCTTCAAAGTGGTCATTGTCAAACTGCACCGAGATTTGGGAAAATGCAAATGCTGAGCATAGTGTGCATCAATATCCTTGATTTTTGTGCCAAGAAGTTGCGCCTTGACATGAAGAAAAACTCTAGGGAAGAAATATTGAAGAGATATGGCCTAGTTGATGAGATATGGCTACTCCAACAGAGGTAGGTAGGTGCTGTCCACGGATATAGTTATGGCAGCGACTCTCAAAAGAGGCAATGCTGAAGCTATACTTGCCCAATATTAATGATTGAGGTGCCAGCGAGGAGCTCTAAAAGTAGAGAAACACTTTTCCGGAAGGAAGTTTGAGAGATTTGGCCTGTGGAGAGAGATATGAAAGATTCAAGTTGATAGGGTACTGCTAGCTATGGCTGCCATGGAAGCTTCATTGAAGGTAGGAATGCAAATGAAGTTGGAGATAGGGTCCAGTACTCAAACTAAGCTGAGCAGAGATGGAAAGGAGGTAAGAGGAGTGAAAGAAGAGTTGGTCATGCTCAACTGAGCTCTAATACCATGCTAAATATGTGGATCTAGAGCATTGAAGGAGCTATGGAGGATGGAAAATGAAGACAACAATCATGTTGACATAGACAAGGAGAGACCAACTATTGCACAAGTGAATTAGGTTCCAAGATGGAAGCTTGGACTCATAAAGACAATCTTGTGTAATGGACTGACAAAGACAAGACACTTAATTGAAAATACAAAGCATCATGACATTGTATTCATTCTATATGAAAAGTGGTAGTCAAGTACAATTCTTTATAGTTGTTGGATGGCTACAGTTTTCCTCTGTGCGCATATGGGATTTAGTCTGCCTATATGTCCTAAGCCCAGAACTGCCTCATACAAAGGGGCTACAACAGGTGTGATTGCAAATATCTCAACAACCATCACTATATCCACATGCATAGTGTCCAAACTAAGTCCTTCCTTGACTCCTAAACATAGTGATTTTCTTATGAAAGTACTCTCTCTCAAAGTGACCGAATTGCCCACAATAATGACATGCAACATCTCTTTGTGGACTAGAGCATCCTCTACCTCTGCAGTAGGATCTCCCCCCTTCCTTTATGCATAAAATAACCATGTCCAAATGTATTATGGCCTCGTAAAGATGTCTTTACTACACCCATAAGAAGATCCTCTAACTCTAGATGGGCTACCATGGCCTTGTTGATGATAAAATACATTTTGCTAATTTCCACTCTTTCCACTGCATGATGCATTGAGGCCCAACTTAATCTCTTTCGTAAGAAGCAAAGAAAACAATTTTTCAAAATTAGGTATAGAGCCTCCCCTCATAGAAATGGAGGTGTCAAGGAACTTGTATGCTAGTCCAAGTCTTTTTAGAGTGAAAGATACCAAATCATCATCATCAATTGGTACATTTTGAAGAAAGATCTTCTGCAACCTATTGAATTTCTACCACATAATCACTGATGCTTCTATTTTCTCTCCATACACAATGTAACCCCTAATTTAGCTATATTTTCTTGGCCTCCATACATGTGGCATACATCTTTTCGATGATTTCCCAAGAATCCTTGCAAGTATTTTCATTTTTAATGTGCAAAATTAGTGTCTCTGATATACATATAGATATCCAAATGCAATACTTTCCTATTTTTGCTAGTCCAATCCTTATACACCTTTTTTTATATTCAACAGGCTCTTCAGGTAGTTTTAGACATGCATCTTTACCTATAATAAGGTTCCAAAGACCTCTTCCCATCAAGAAATTCTCCACACAGTAGGACCATACACTATAATTGTCCTTGGTCAATTTTCCACCCACAATGTGGATAATCTTTGCATTTTTTGACATTATGACTACTGCAAGCTCAGCAAAACCAATTATATGTAATATACCAAATAAGTATCCAAGCATGTGAATAGGACAAAGCCTCAATTGGTTAAAATTGAGACCATAAACCATTTAAAATCCCCAAATAAATGCATATAAATTGAGTTCCATTGCAATAAGTGTTGTACATGTGTCCAACTACTATCACATATACCCATACATCATGCCCATATGTCAAACATATTGACTGTCTAGCAAGAACCAGCGGAACCAGTGAAAATGAGACTCAAATGGTGCATGTATAATTCAAAAGGCATCAAAACACGGGTCTACAATTGACCAATTCACTTATTATTTTTCTATAGTTTTTCATTCCAAGAATGAAGTCCTAGACAAGCTCAACCTAATAATTTTCCTAGAATTTTTTTGACGTTTTTTCTCTTCTAAATTGGCATCCGAAAATGGCATAAAATCGACTTCTAAGTCTCAAACCAAGGTAGTTCACTCTTTACAGTTGTGAGCAGTCTAGATGTAAACCATTTCAACCCTTTGTGGTGTGAACATCCAAATAGCTAGTTCAAGATATCCAAATGTGAACACATCAACTAAACCAGTTCAAAGAGCCAATGTGAAAGGAGTTCCTTTTATTAAGGCTTTATTAAGCCTTATAAAGCTTTAAGATTAAAGCTTTTAGCTAATAGGAGTCAAAAGAATGAAGGTGGCGCATTTTCAACCTGTGCGTGATGATGTGAAACCTTCGAGTTACAATTGCCATGGTCGTCTCCAGTGAGAACACACTCGTTTATCACTAAATTAGAGACAGAGCTCAAGGCTCTCTCTAATAACAATGATTAATATCTTCTTTCTCAATCAGCTTCATAAACTCCCTGCTTCTTTTTTCTAAGTAGGCCATGTGCTCTCTCTTCACAAGTAGGCCCCCTACTCAAGCAGGCCGGCTGAGCTTAAGCTGCCCCCTTGCTTCAGCAATCGATACATAGGCCAATCTGAACTCAAAGACCAACAAAACCTTGTTGTCATACATAATTCTCAACCTCCTTTGGCTTCCAAATACATTCAAAAGTGAGTAGCCTGAAATCTTAGCCCCAATGGCTCTACAATCCAATGTACCTACTTCATGTGGATTAGTCAAAGATTAATACTTGATTTAATGGCAGATAATAAGCTTTGAACTCGATGTAGACCTCGATTTGACATGCTTCTCGATCCAAGCTTTCGATCTTGCACTCTTGCTTTGATACCAAGTGACAAGAATGAAAAAGGATGTGCAACTGAAGGGGCACTAATAAGAGATATGGAGGCTCAAGAGTTTTTCATCATCATCATTTTCTTTCTACTTCTTGCTTCATTCTCAAATGATCCACCACAAGTATCCTCTAAAGTGATAGATACCTTTTGACCTTTTGTTTAAGGCTCTTCACATAAACTCTCTACTTTATTTGTGCATACCTATAGGAAATAACTTATCCTATGCTTTATTTCTCAACATTCAAGGGGACAACTAAATGCGCCAAGTGTCATAGGTGGTGCCCATGTCACCGAATTTGTCCCAAGAATTGAAGAACTTCGGATAGTGAATCTAGTACAATAGCCTACTTTGATGGATGGTACCTTTGTGGGGTCGATATGAGTGCCATCTTTGGAAATAATATGTTCAATAAAAATGCCTCCTCGAATAACAAATACACATTTTAAAGGATTCAATCTCTAGTTGACCTCTTGGTATCTTATCAAACACAACTGGAGGTGCATCTGGTGGAGCAAAATTGTCACAATTCCACTGAAGTCATCTAAAAAGACTCTCATGAAATTAGTCAAATAGGGGCCAAATATCTTTTGCATATCCCTTTGGAAAGAAGCCGAGGCATTCTTTAGTCCAAACCACATTATTGTACACACATAGACTCCCCATGTTGTAACGATAGCCATTTTGGATTGATCCTGCGTGGCAAGATATACCTAGTTGTAGCCACTAAATTCCATCCAAAAAAGAATACATCTCATGGCCAGCCACTTCATCTAGAATACTATCTAGGTAGGGAATAGGGAATGGATTTGGAATAGTAATGGCATTGAGATTTCTATAGTCAACACAAATCCTTAGCTTCTTGTTCTTCTTGGGGATGATGAAAATTGGGGAGATCCAATTGGCTCAATCTACTGGGGCTATGAAGCCAACTCAAAGTAATCAATCCAATTATTTCTTTGACTTGTTTGACTATGTGTGGATTAATCCAATATCTCTGCATAGTCTATTCCAGTTCATACATACAAACTATATTTAATCCGATATCACTGCATAGTCTATTCCAGTTCATACATACAAACTATATTTAATCCTTTCATTTCTGATGGCCCCCTAGAAAGCCCCCAAACATACAAGAAAAATGGCTATGTATAAAGCCATTGTATTAATTAAGGTTTAAGGTGGATATTTATATATTTTTCATCTTTAGATTATTAGCGTAAAAGTTATATTATCCTCTTTCTTAGTAGTCCAACTGATAACCTTCTTGGCATACTTACAATTCACTAAATATCACTATTTAACTTTCATTTTGAACTACAACCTATAATATATAAATTTCATTATCTTTAAGATTTTTACCAGAGAAATAACTTACTTAAAAACTCTTAATCCATACTTAATTTTTGCTAATACCTTAATACTATCACTAATATTTACTAATTATTATTTCAGCCTTGAATTATATTTAACAAAGGAAGTACATACAAATTAAGTTCATTCTTTAAAAAAATTATGAGCAGATTTTGAACAATAAATAAACTATAGCCTCTTTTCAATCTTTCTTCTAACTCGCTCATTATCAAAAGTTATTGCTTTTTTATTACTACTACTTAGAAAAATAAACATATTTATAATAATTACATTTGATCATAATACATAAAACCCTATTATCCAAACATTCCTTATACAGAATGTAGTTTGAGTATCAATTTTCATCCATTTACTCTTAATATTTATTAATTACTACCCAAAAACTACTATTTTCACCATTAAAATTCAATAACTTTAATTTTAGATGTTTATTTAAACTAATATTTAATAGATAAATCCATCATGATCTAATTTATCTCTTTTTTGGGTCCTCATCCTTAATCTTTTACTAATACTCATAATTATCACTAATTATAGTTTAAAAAGTATCATTTTTATACTAAAATGCATATGTCTTTTAGTAGATTCATCTCCAACATATAAAACTTAATTTTCAGGTTCCTTTCAATGCATTATAACTTTGTTTTAATTTACTTCTTATCAACATTATACAGAACTCTGAATTTTTCCTAATTATAGCCTAAAAATACAGTTTTTACCATAATTTCAGGCATTTCTCTACCATTTCAATGCAACTAATGCAAGAAATTTAAATCTTCTCTTCCATTTTACCTTTAGAGATCATAAAATAAATGCATACAACCATACATTATACATTCTATCCATTTCTTATTCACTTTTAAATAAAAACATTCATACCTCATTAAGAAGATAATTAAGGATGATTCACCGTATTTGAGAGTGTTGGTGCTTACTTCTCCTCTCCCTTCACTTCCAGTAATCTTCCAAATACTTAATATTTTTCTTATCCTACTAATACACATTAATCTCTCCTTGATCTTGTTGAAAATTTCTCTCTCTACACTCAAGAATCATGATCAAGAATGGTATGAGGCTGGAGGAGATGTAAGAGAGGATCAAATGCATCCAATCCATGCCAAAAATGAGGCAACATCTGCAGCAAAATCAGCAACACACTCCCCAATGATGGCACCAATTTTTTCTTGTGTTCTTGCTCTCTCTTCAACTCCCTTCTTCACATGACAACAATCCTCCCCCCCCCTTCAACTTCTTGAATAACCTCTTTTAAAAAATGATAGTTTTCCCACCTAAACCGGTTTCTTTGACATCTCTTCACATCTATGTACCTATTTTGTCCCTACCCACAGCTTCTTGACCCAAATTCCATGTATGCTTGCTAAATTATACCCGTATTTCTATCCATCTCCAATATATCTACGCTTTTCACTAAAAAAATTCCCACACCCGCCTTCTATCACTTATTACTTTTCCGCTCCCTAAATTCTTCATCTAAAAGTACCCCGACTCTCAACTTCTAATTCCACCTCAGCATAGCTTCCAAACATAGCTTTACAACCTTATTTTTAATTACATTTTATGAAAAATAATGCATAATATAGAGCCAAAGCCCTTCAGTTTTACCAAAAAATAGAGTAAAAATGGCACAAAATAAGTAGTTATCATTCCTCCTTCACTAGCTTGAGTGAGATCTCGTGAACTAAAAAAAGGACAATTATTCTAGTCTTCAAAAATAGCTTCAATAGCAGCAACATCCAAGAAAGCTTCCAACAGGTCATGTGAAATAATAATTACTCTCCCTCTCCAAACGGCGAGCGTCCTCGCAAGCATAGCTACATCTGCAACAATCCTACAAGGAACACAAAGGAAACAAGTTTATTCCAACAAATAATAATCTCTGCCTTCTACAATTAAGAACTAACTTAATGTGACAATAAAACCAATCCCTAAACCACTTTGTCCATTGACGTGCATGACATTGCGATTCCCAAGCAAGAATCCAATGAAAAAGAAAACCATAAGAGTTGCTAAGAAACAAAATAAAACTCTCGAAGCAAAGAAATGCTACACTACTCTCCTTCCAGACATCCATAACAAAGACTTTGCTTACTCTTGCAAGACCAACACTAGAACTCATCAAAACTGATATAGGACAATCCACAAGATAGAGTCTCTAGGGTAAAACTGCTAATCCTCCAAGAAATAAGGGACAATGTGTCTAGCTACTAACTGGTTACGATATAGAATATAAGTATTAGTACACCTCTATCTCCTTTTATCAGAGGTTTTGTTTTTTTTTTTCAAATACTTTTTTTCAGCCATGCCTCAAAAGGTTCCACCCCAAAGAGATGCAAGGAATCAGACACGCAGGGCACCTGTCAAGGAAATCCCTACAATCTACCAAGACCTCAGAGGCGATGGATATCTTCTTTTGAGAGTTTTTTCTTTCTTTCTTTCTTTTTTTCTTGTCATGGCTTTGTTTTTTTTTTCAAGTCTTAATTTAGGGGGTTAAATATATTTAAGAGTTTTTTTTTAAATGTACTTACACGGTTACTATTCAACATTAAACCTACAAACATTTTAGCTCAACAACCCTCCTCGAGAAACTTAATCAAGAAAGCTATACTAACCAACTAATTGACAACTAGGCTAATCTCACAATACTCAACAAAAGTAACTTCATCACAGACAAACTAGTCAAAATTTCACGAAGAGATGGTTAATAGCTTAGCAAATCCAAATAAGAAATGAAACAAATCCGTAGGGCCATAAGTACAACATTCTTATCATAACAAAACAAAACAACTAAAAAGTGAAAATGCAATAGCAAAAAATTCAAAAAAAAAACAAGAAAAGGAAACACATGGTAATAATGCATCTTAACTTCGTAGTGCCCATAGCCAATTGAAAAGAAAATCTGCACTGAAAGGTAAACCCAACCGTGCATGCATCTAACTACCGAACTAAGTGAAAGTTACCTAAGCTAATGTGTCAAAAACTAAAAACAACAAAGGAAACCTTACATTAAAAGTGAATCATTTTTTAGGATTATGTTTTTTTATATTTTGTTGTTATTTTGGTTTGGTTTTTGTTTAAAATTCATGTAAAGTAGAACACAAACTAAGCAAACTAAGAAAACGAAGAATCTATTAAACAAAAATCATCCAAATCCCATAAATCCTCTAAAACAAACAATAAACGTAACCCAAAATCATCTAAACTATCAACATCAAATCTATCAAGCAAATCACAACATGCAAGATGATCTTGAAGAATCCCTAGCACCCTCACATCAAATATATCAAAAGCATCATTAAGCGCATCACTAGAATTCTCCATCATCTCATGGACAGGAGCATCAGCTCTACCAAACTGTAAGGTAGCATATGTGCCACAGGAAAATTTCCTAAGGTACTACCCTCAACCAAGTCCATGTAAGCACAAATATAATCCTAGTATGGACAACTATCATCCAACTCAAGATCAAGATAAGAGGGAGTAAAATGATAAACAACAGTCTGATAATGAGCAAACTCCTGCTGCTCTCTATCCACCCTATATTGGGCAACACCACGCTCAAGAGAAAATACACTAGCATAATTAGGGCACTGATAAGTGTACCCAATAGTTTGCTGCATGGCAGTGTTACCATAACGTTAGAAATATGTTCCACACTACCACCACAATACCTGGGAGTGCACATAAAGATGCCGTTGACAAGTCTGACAACGAAACGGAGGATGGTATTGTAAACAAAGAGAGCCACAAAAGATGTAACACAGCATGCCTCACCCCACGGAGCATATAAAAATCTATCATGTGTCTGAAATCATGGAATACTATAAGGTCCAACATGAGCAGGATCAGGATTATCAGCATCAGGACGAGGGGTAAGAGCATCCATCCAGAGAATCTACATACCTGCATCCCCTGAAAAATTATCCCCCAATAGAAAAAAATAAAACACCAAAATAAACAAAGAAAAAGAAACATTCTAACTAGTATATCCACATCATCCGCTCAAACTTCTTGATTAATTCAAAAAAGATTTCAAGCGAAGACCATTGAGTTGAAAAGATTCATGCACTGCCTCTAAGTCTTGAATTTCCATAGAACCATTATCATAAACCTCTTTAACTTGAAATGGACCCAACCACATCGAATACGAAGTTTCCTTGGATATTTATAATAATGGCTATCATACAACATAACTAAATCATTCTTCTAGAAATCCTTAAGCTTCAAACATCTGTCATACCAAGCTTTGCGTTGGTCGTAACGGGCTTCAATACGCTGTAAAGCAAACATGTGATATTCATCAAGCTTAACTAAATTACACAAGTGATTGGTAAGAGATTCACGTTCTCGAAGGCAATTAGACAATGCAACATGCAAAGTAGGAACTTCCAACTCAATAGGAAATACAGCCTCAGTCCCATAAACCAAACTAAAAGTTGTATTATTAGTCATCACCTTGTAGGAACTTCCAACTCAATAGGAAATACAGCCTCAGTCCCATAAACCAAACTAAAAGTTGTATTATTAGTCATCACCTTGTAGGTGGTCTGATATGCCCAGACTGCCTCTCACAAACACTCATACCAGTCACGTCTATTCTCAGCTAATACTGTCTTGGCTAGAATTGTCATCATGATACAATTAGTAACTTCTACAGCACCGTTGGCTTGTGGAAATAAGGAGTAGACTTCTTATGTTTAATTTTATAAAGATCCATCAATTCTGAAATTAAATTTTTCAAGAAATGAGATCCACGATTGATAATCAACTCTAGGGGACAACCAAAGCGAGTAATAATATTCTCATAAAGGAATAGAGCGACATCCTTGCCTCGATCTGTTTTAAGCGCTTTAGCCTCTACCCATTTAGTTACATAATTAGTACACACTAAAATATATCTATTATAATGATACCATGTATGTGGATCAATTGGACCAACAAAATCTATATCCCATTTCTCAAAAGTTGCCAATGCCAATACAAGAGTTAATGGCATTGCTCCCCTGACATCAAAACATAGGACCGTGTATGTGGATCAATTGGACCAACAATTATGATACCGTGTATTATAATGATACCGTGTATGTGGATCAATTGGACCAACAAATATATCTATTATAATGATACCGTGTATGTGGATCAATTGGACCAACAAAATCTATATCCCATTTCTCAAAAGTTGCCAATGCCAATACAAGAAGAGTTAATGGCATTGCTCCCCTGACATCAAAACATAGGATCGTGTATGTGGATCAATTGGACCAACAATTATGATACCGTGTATTATAATGACACCATGTATGTGGATCAATTGGACTAACAAATATATCTATTATAATGATACCGTGTATGTGGATCAATTGGACCAACAAAATCTATATCCCATTTCTCAAAAGTTGCCAATGCCAATACAAGAGTTAATGGCATTGCTCCCCTAACATCAAAACATAGGACCGTGACGGCAATAAAATACGATGGCGTTCATGCTTTGGTGCCATGCTAAGAAAATTAGCAATATCAGCATACCATGGTATTATGATAGTAGAAACTTCAAACAATTGAGCATCAGCTAGGTCATCATCTACACCTTTCTTTGTATCATCAGTAAAATTAATCAAGACATATGGTCCGCAAGAACATGTGATCGGCCCGCACGAGTAATTACTTCAAAATCAAATTCTTGAAAAAGCAACATCCATTCAGTAACTTGGCCACTAAGTTCAAGTTTATTTAATAAATATTTTAATGCTTCATGATCCACATAAAAAATAAACTTGTTGCCCAACAAATAATGTCTAAACTTAGTAATAGCAAACACCATCAATAAACAGGCCTTCTCAGTTGTTGTATAATTTTTCTCAGTGTCACTTAAATTTCAACTAGCATAATAAATCAAATGATCTATATTCTTATCATCTGCCTAACACACTGAACAACTCCCACTGTATCCATAGAAGCATCATCAAGAATATGAAACTCTTTAGTCCCATCACATGAAACCAAAATTAGACCTTCAACCAACTTAGCTTTCAATTTCTCAAATGCAGCTTGGCATACTAAATCCCAATCATAAGGTTGATTCTTCTTAAGTAAAGCAGTTAGAGACAAACCTACCATTGCAAATGACTCAATAAAGTGTCGATAAAAATTTAGATGGCCAAGAAACCCTTGTAATTGCTTCAAATTTTGTGGTGAAGGTAAATCAACAATTTTATGTACTTTTGCCATATCCATTGCAATACCATCACCTGAAACTACATGGCATAATAGTATTCCACGTGGTACTCCAAAAACACACTTCTCATGGTTTAAAGAAATACCTCTGCTCCCACAACATTGGAATACCTCTTCCAATCGATCAGCCATATTATCCTCATCACCATGCACACAAAAGTCATCTAAGAAGACGTCCATCCATTTAATCAGAAAATCCTGAAAGATAGCCATGATTGTTATTTGAAAAGTAGCTAGGGCATTACACAAACCAAATGGCATTACTTTATAGGCAAAGGTCTCCCACTCTGTAGTGAAAGTAGTTTTAGGCTGATCTTCAGGGTTAATCAAAATTGATTATAGCCACTAAAACCATCCATAAAAGAATATAGTTCATGTCCTGCCACACGATCTAATAATTGATCAAAGAAAGGCAAAGGAAAATGATCCTTACAAGTGTGCTTATTCAGTGCACGATAATCCACATACATGTGAATTTTATTGGAATTCTTCTTAGGAACAATGACTATATGTGAAACCCAATCACTGTATGTAACAAGATAGATAAAACCCACATCTAATAATTTAGTAATTTCATTATGTACTTTATTTGCATAGTTAGGATTTGTATACCATTGATGCTAGTGTATAGGTCTAACACTTGGTTCAATATCAATATAATGTTGGCACAATTCAAGTTTTATGCCTTTCAAATCCGCATAACTCCAAGCAAACACATGAGAATATTGCTTTATAGCATTCTGTAACTTCTCCAAGGCAAGACCTTCCAACTGACTGCCCAATAATAAAAATTTATTAGGTGTGACTTCAAAACATGTTTCAATTTCTGAATTATGCACATAAGTTGTTTGAACCCTATTAGGTTTAATAATTGGTACATTGGTGGATTTCATCATGGGTACATGACATAGCTGATTACCCACTCCCACACGTTTCCCATCATTAACTTCAGATTGTGGATCGTGAGATGGTGATTTATAAGATGTTTGATACACAACCAATACACTAGAAGGTTCCTCTAGTGGAGAAAACTCAATGATCTCAACCATATAATGATCCAACACATCTTGCTTCCCCATTAACTCTTGCAAGTCCTTTGAATAATACCTTGTACTTTTATTTTTATTCTTACTTTGATCATGTAAACCTTGGCGATAACGGCGCAAAATCTGATTATGAAACTCAAGACACCATTGATCGTGAAATGTCCACTTCCATCTCTTAGATTTTAGCTTAATTATCAACAAGTGAAGATTTTCATTTTCTTCTCCTTGTATGAGCGACAACCTAGATAGTGAATACTTCTCTTTAGCTCTATAAAATTTGTTGGAGCCACTGGTTCATGCCATGAGAGGTGTGGTTCAATCCCATCACCATAAACTGTAAAGTCCATAATCTTTTCGGTGGGATGTGGTAAAATATTTCTCTTGCCACACTCGTCACTTACACATGAAAATGAATTTCCCATTCTAGATCTCAAAGGCACTCCCCCTTTTGGATGATCTATTTGACATTGTTGATGATATAGCCAATGGACATTTGTAGTCCCCCTGGCCCCTAGGAGACACTAGGACGCTTTCACTTTTTCTCTCTGAAGACAACTTGTTATGAGATGTCGAGCTCGCCCCTCTGCTTGCAAAACACTGATGGTTGCATCCCTCATAGTTAATTGTTCCATCAAATGAAATTTTACTTGTTCTATATGTCGCTTCTCCGGTAACACTTACTCAGTAAAATTCTTAGTTTGACTTACAATGTCCTCTAGATAATTTATCTCCTCACTATAATATAATTGTAAAGATTGAGCCAATTTCTTATTCTTTAATACTTCACCTCTGTAAGAGTTGATTTTTAACTCCAAAAAGTGCTTAAAATTAGCCAACAAATCCAAATTTCAAGGGAAAAATATGTTAGATATGATCAATGCCCCACCCTCATTAGGTGCTACCAATGATCCATGGTGATCAAAGTTGTAAGGCCCCCATTATGAGGAGAAGCCAAATGTGGGTTGAGTCCTGACTTGTATATCAAATGAGGTCTATGTGACCGGATGGCAAAAAGGTGACCATTGTGGGTCTAATCTTTGGGTTAGACGGAGTGGTTAAGTTGGTAGCAACTCGAGGCACATTGCATCGAGTTGTGGGGTAAGGGAGTTAAAAGGGGCCCCTATTTTGGCTGCCCCCCTGGCGGGGGTCTGGGGGCAGCGCCCCCAGCCCGATGGTAAAGGGAATATTCCCTGGCCGACTAGTGGAGGCTCATATGGTAGGTCGGTCAGGCCGACCTAACAGCCTTCGCGGGCTATAAAAGCTAAACCCCTTCACAGCCATCCATCATTCATCTTTCACCCAGTCAGAGTTGTTGTTCCAGCTAGCCTTAAGCTCTTCACCTATCTTCTGTCTAGATCGCCATCTAAGCTTCACATGGTGGAAGCGCACGAGTGGACAGAGCCATCTTTGTATTAGTTGTTTGGAGCTAAAGAATTTACTGATTCTCCTCTTATCTATTGTGTACTCTCTATCTCTTTCTCAGATTCTGTTCACTGCGCCGTGTAATATTTTACAAAATAGACTTCATCGAAGGCAGCAGCCGCAATTAGTACGATTGTAAGTAGCAAGCAACCAACGAGCTCCAAAAGTGCTTTAAAGATTCACCAAGCAACGGTTGGAAAAATTTCATAATTTCTCAGGATGTTGGATTGGATCCCGAGAGATGCCAGGCAATGCAGGACCTCAAGACGGATACCTAGAATTTTTCAAAAGCCGATTCGGACGCCGAACGCGAGAATGGGAGTATCCAAAGCCAAGCCTAGAGCCAAAGACCAAAAGGGGGGGAGATATTCAACATTGAAAATTTGCTGTTGGTTAGTCCGTCGACAACCCGAAAAAATAATTAAAAAACCCGCAACACACAAGTAAGCGGTATGCGTCATTTTTACAAAGGAATTTTGTCGCTTTTCGATGTTCGATGGTTGAAATGGAATTCATATGGAACAAAAAAAAAAATTGATCTTGTTTGCATTATGATTGAGGGCCATGCATAAAACAAATGCTGATCGGTAATTATAAATAGTCGCAATTATTAAATTATAGGTCGAAAAGCGCCTTTGTAGAGTAAAAATGAAGATTTTGTTGGTTTTGAGTGGGAAAAAGAGATGCACATGGGATAAAATTCTAATGAAAACCATCTTTCAACTGTCATAATCAGTCACTAATCATAAATAAGAAAATAATCTATTTTTATGCACAAATAAATAGAGAAAATAACTTTAAAATGGAAAAAAATTAGGATTTTCACGTTATAAAAATCTAGAAAATTATGATTCATGGTTGTGGCTATAAAATAAAGTTAAGGCATGAATTTTGGTTTCATTTCAGATTTTTTTGTGTCGTAGTTCATGGTTTTTCCATTTTATGTGAAAAATACATATGAAATAAAACCTTACACCTATGCAACGGAAGCACTACCTAAACGTAGGGGATGGGGGGTTTGAATGATGCAATTTGGGTGCTGATTATTGTTGATTTTGTTGATTCATAGCATGATATAGGGTTCCTTGTGTTTTAATTAAGAGGATAGTAGCATGGACGTTGTCTCGGTGCTATCCTCACACCGCTGCAACGGTTTAGTGAATGAGCATTGGAAAGCCTAGTTGTACATGACACATTTCTGATTGAAAATTATGTGTGTGCACATTAGAATCGTCCACTTTTTCATGTGCATATCAACCATGGTATTGGAATATGAAGAACTAGATGCATAGCACTTATCTTCCATTACGATGACCTACGCTTGAGAGTGTGAGACAACCTAATTTGCAGGCTAGTCGATCGGTCTTTGGGAATTGTTTGGTAAGGACACATGGTATCTCTTGGAATACATTCAAAATGAAAGAGTGGAGCTTTATCTTGTGTGTACTTTATATTGAAGTGACGCATCTTGGGGCCAATCCTTGAGGTGTAGGAGAGTCGCAGTGGAGCCGCGGTAATTAGCCGAGAGGAGCTTCCTTATGTTTGTATTATGAGGAACTATGTTTATATGTTATGGGGTCTCCCTCTGAGGAGAAGAGATGGTAAACATTGGACTATGATTTAATACAAACGTAGAATCGACATTGGCATTTAGTTTAGAGTGACGCTTAAATGCTCCTGGCTCGGGAGGCCGTGTGGTGGGGTTGTCTATTGTGTGCATGAGGTCCAGCTAGTGCAATAGCCAGTGCCAGCCCATTTCAGGTTCCATCAGTGGTACATTTGCTAGGAGTCACCAATAAGTGGTGGTTCCGAATCTAGGGTTTCTAGGGACCAAATAGTTGGTTTATGTCCTCTAACAAGAACCGTCAAGTCGAAATACAAAAAGCAGAACGTGTTGAGAGGGCTAGATGGCGATTGAATATTCTAAGGCATTATTCTCCTCAAAGGAGCAGCCCGTTACACATAAGCGGTAGTGGTTCTAATAACTAAGTGTCATAAGCAGCGCTTTGAGTGCAAGTGGAACTCTTAGTACTTCCCCGCTTCCAATCAATCAACCCACTTCAAGTGGGGGTGTAATTTACCTACACAAACTTCTATTAATAACCTGATTGTAGCCATGGCACAACCCATCGCAATTGTAGTAGGGACACCAGATTTACTGGCATTAGGAGCACCTTTTCCCATCTTCCATGGGTTAGCAGAAGAAGATGGAGAACTCCATACTAAGGAGTTTCAAATGCTCATATTCAACTATCGAATCCAAGATGAAGGGCACCTAACGATGTTCTTCAATATGATGTTAAAATAAAGGGCAGCAGAGTATGGTATCATGGTCTAGAGGCCGAAATCATAACTAGCAGTGACCAATTCTTCACGGCCTTCCGTAGAGAGTTTGCTCTTGAGAGGGGTGGACAATATTGGTTGTGTGTCTTGAATGTAACACGTCAAGAGCCAAATGAGAATGTTCATGCCTATGCCAACAAACTGAAGCAAGTTCTTCGCAAACTTAATACATATGTTCCCATTCCACCAGCTGCACAATTGCAATATTTTCTACATGGATTGGATTTCAACATCTAGGTGCAGCTTAGTAGTGTTGCTCTGGCCAACATTGACACTACTATTGCCCAAGCAGAAGGAGTAGAGTCGTGCTTGCAAGTGGCTTACGTAGCAAGGATAAATTGGAATGGTAATAATTTGGCATTGACCAATGGGAGTCAAGGGGACGCCATGACAAATGTGAATGGAAGAGGGAGTATCGTACCGAATTTGGCTATGTTACCAACTCCTCCCAATATGTGTCACTAAATTGATTGCTTATTACACATTCTCTATTTAATAAATTTATATCAATAAATTAATGAATCACTTTTCTTTAAGTGTTGATGATGATCTACCATGGCCATGAGACCATTTAGACACCAGTATTTCTAGTGCATCACTTAATGGGGTGATTAGAGCACTATGACGGGGATATCTGGTACATGCAGTACAAGTTATGAAGGGGGAAAGAAGTGTCTGCCAAGTGTAAGAGTGTACACAAGAACCAAGGAGTTACACATAAATGAAGATGGATTGAGTTCTAAGAAGAGGAAGTGCATTAGCATGTGTATATGTATTTATGTGTGCATCCGGGGATGCCTGGGAGCGTTTATTTGTGTGTGTAATGAGCATTGTATTCACTTGGGGTCGTCCTCTCCCCTAAAAGTCAAGGTTTAAGGTCTTTTCTTTCATTAAGAAAGATGAGAGAGGTAATTCTCTCACTAAGGAAGACAAGAAACGTGATCCTTTGGAAGTGAGGAGAGAAGTTATTTTCTCTTTCTAAGGTCTAAAATGACACAAGCTTTTGTGTGGAATCCAATATTAAGGTTGAGGCCCAAGGCAATCTAATCAACTCTTCTTATCTATGACTCAAGGTGGTTGCATGGACCACAAGTTAAGAGTACAGTTTAAAAATCTATTTTTTTTCTTTTTAGACATGGAAAATCTATTTTTAAAATATCTCGAGATAGAAAAATGATCTCTAAAAATGGGCCATGAAAGTTATCGGAAACAGCCAGATCTACAAATTTCGTGTTGGACATATTTCATCCGAACAAGACAGAGAGATTTCTCAAAATTAGTGCTGCAAAGTAGGTTCTGGAACAACCACATCTTGCATGAAGATCAACTCAAACCAAGAAGAGAAGCTCTTGAAAGACTATAAAAGAGGAGGCTCTCCTTGGGTGTAAGGGAGGTGGAAGGAAGTATCACTTTGCATGCATCCAAGAGAAGAAGAGAAAGTGCAACTACTGCGGAAGCTCTACTGAAATCAAGTTCCAAGAGGAGAAGAGAACGTGCAAGTGTTGCGGATGCTCTACTGGAATCAAGTTCCAAGAGGAGAAAAGAAGGTGCAAGTGTTGCAGAAGCTCTGTGCTGAAATCAAACGCCAAGAGGAGAGCTCTACACATATTGTGTAGGAGAGAAGGAGACTCAAGAAGGATCAAAAGGTGCCAACTTCCAAGTTGTGCAAGTGTTAGCTGGCTGTATACTGTGGAAGGAACCGTGATCTTGTTTCCAAGATCTACAAGTAAGAATTGGTTTATGTGTAACGGAGAAGCTTGCTCCTTGTCAATAATATAACTCCACAAGGGGGGGACTGGCCCATCTTCCAGTCCCTAGTGTGTTGTCAGTTTCTCTCTCTCTCTCTCTCTCTCTCTCTCTCTCTCTCTCTCTCTCTCTCTCTCTCTCTCTCTCTCTCTCTCTCTCTCTCTCTCTCTCTCTCTACATCTTTCTTTTCTCTCATCTATTCTCCCTCTGTGCCAGCATAATATTTGCCATGTATATTTTAAGTATATAAGAAAGTTGAGCGTGTATCTCGCATATTATAATAGTGGTATCAGAGCAAGTCTCTTTGCTTTTCTCAAAGTAAAGGCGATCCTTGCAAGAAGAAGGTAAAAATGGCAACTGATGAAGCACCTACAAGTGAGCAATTACAGGCTCAATTGATAGAGTATCGTAGCTTGTTGGAGATTCCCGAAGTATGTCAATTGATTGACAACTTAAGGGCAAGGGAAGAAGCTACTTATGAAGGACTGAATCCTCCAAAAAATGGTGATACTGGAGGAAACACCATTGCACCAATTGATGGTGAAGATGCAAAGAATCCAATTGTTGAGAAGCTTCCTAGAAGGAAGAAGGACTCTTGGGTCAAAGACCTCACCTTGAGTGAGGTGGATAAGGAGGGAGTCATCTCCCTCAGCAACCAACTATTCCCCTGATTACTCAAGTTCCTCCTCCTCCTCATCAACTTCTAGTTCCTACTCTCTTGGGTCTAAGTCTCATGCAATCCGCAAACAGACAAAGAGGAACCATAAGAGGAGCAAGCTTAAGAAGACTAAGACTTTCAAGTCTGGGGATAAGGACATAAAGTTTGACTCTTCCTGCTAAGGCGTTAGCTTTTGTTAGGCAATTTGAAGTATCTTTTTCAGATGGTAATTTCTCAGAAAGGTCCAAGCTCAGGTATGTAGGCATGCACTTGAAAGAAACTGCTAGCAATTGGTGGTTGACTCTCATTTTCGAGGGAAGGAAACCCACGACTTGGAAAAAGTTCAAGAATAATTTTTATGCTCAGTTCTTGCCTCCTGATTTTGAGAATGATGTCAAGAAGGAGTGGGATTGGC
Organism: Lygodium microphyllum; assembly: GCF_053477565.2. Classification (NCBI taxonomy): domain Eukaryota; kingdom Viridiplantae; phylum Streptophyta; class Polypodiopsida; order Schizaeales; family Lygodiaceae; genus Lygodium; species Lygodium microphyllum. Next base: position 44,624,974 of record NC_141150.1, read on the forward strand.
TAGGTAACGAGACCTAAAATGGACCGGCATTGGCTATAGCATTAGCCGGACCTCATGCATACGACAGACAACCCCACCACACGGCCTCGCGGGCCAGGAGAATCTAAAACTCACTTTGCACTAAATGCTTATGACAATTTTACGTTTGTATCCAATATATAGTCCAACGTTCACTTTCCCTTCTCCTCAGAGGGAGATTCCATAACATATAGGCATAATGCCTCATAATACACACATAGGAAAGCACCTCTCAGCTAATTGCCACGGCTCCACTGCCATCTCCTACACCTCAGGGATTGGCCCCAAGATGCATCGCTAACACATATAACATTCGCACAAACTCCACTCTTTCATAATTCAGTGTTCCAGGAGATTTTGATTTGCCTTACAAAAATTTTCCCAACGGAAGCACCCGTCTAAACCTACAGCTTGGATTTCCTGTCCTCTCAGCATTGGTCAAAGTTTATCAAACAAGTGCAATGCATTCCAGGAGATACCACATGGCATGCTTGATGCAAGGTGTATGAAGATTGTGCACAACCATTTTATGATTAAAAAGACCAGCCATGTGAGGTGTGGAAAACAACCCTTTCATGAATTTAAACTAGGCGTTATGTGATGCGTTGCTTTAGGGACAAGCACTTTGTATCTTTTCAGCAATTAGATCGTCGCACAAACTTCATCCCTCCCCCCCCCCCCCCACGGTTTAGGTGTTGATGCGGTACATAGGTGTAAATGGTTGTTTTGTGTCATTTTTGTATATAAAAACCAATAAACGAGTACTATAACACAGAGGATGAGGCCAAACTGAGGCTTAATCTCGTCCTTTAACCTTGCCAAACATTCACACACATAAATCTTATTTTTCATATTTTTTAGCGCGAAAATCCTAATTTCCTCTATTTTTACTATTTTTTTCTATTTATTATTCATGAAAAATAGGCATTTTTTGATTTATTTGCATTGGATTATTATTTTGACTGAAACTTAACATTTTCTCTGAGTTTATCCCATTTCCATTCCTTTTTCCCAACTCAATATCGAAAAAACCACTAATTTCCATTAAAAATGATATTTTACGAGTTTTAAACAATTAATAACGGATCTAAATCATTACGGGTTCTACATTTCTATAGTGAAAACCCTCAAAAATGATGCAAACAAGGTTCAAACAAAATTTCATCGCATATGAACAACATTTGGACCATGAAACAACAAAAACAATCAAATTTCTTTGTAAAATTGAAGCATACCGCATGTCTTGCGTGTTGCGGGTTTTTTAATAATTATTCTGGGAAGTCCATAGCCCAACCAACAACCATTCTTCAGTGCTGAACCTCTTTCCTCAACCTCCTCTTCATCTTAAAGCAATCCGATCACAACCGGACAAGTATCCTTTAGCCCCTCTTCTTCTTGACTTCTTGCACATGAATTGCCTCTATGCAGGAGAGAGAGGGAAGAGAGAGAAAGACTGGTTTTTGTTCTCTTTACTCAGTGCATCATTCCTTGATCCATTTTTTTGGTGATGGAGGGTGAAGGATAGAAGCATCTCAGGGCCAGGAGGATTCCCTCTGCCTCAACTGATCAAAAAATGTTGAGATTTGGGGGAAAAATGGGGCGCAAAAAACTGACGCCCCCCCTCCCCCCCATCATTTCATTTCATGAGTTTTTGGCTCTTTAAGCTCTTTGTTAAGAGCTTTTAAACTCTTAATCAACTTATCTAGTTCATGCCTTTTTGCTTTCACATTTCCGGAAAGTGGTTTTTTTAGTTTTGAGGGGGCAAACGACATCGGATTCGAGATCCGTCTAGACGGGTGGTTCCGTGACGTCGAAATCTACACAGATGGGCCCTATCACGCTTTTCTTGGCTTCTAGATCTAGTAGCTGCTTCACAACCCCAAACCTTGCGGGGATTAAATGGGGGATCAAACGACCTCGGAATGGAGATCTGAGACTTGCGTTGGATTCCTGACACCATTTTGCATCTAAGAGAAATCTAGCTCAGCCATCCACCACCATTTGATTTCCATGAAAATAAGCACTATCGCTTTAGGGACTTGCCGCTTAAAATCATATGGATTGCCACCACTGCCTTTGACGAAATCTATTTTTCCCCTGAAATTCATAATTTTTTGGCTATTTTTAAGCACTTCTCGGCATCAAAAATCATATGTCATTGGTAACCATAGGATAGGGCAACTCAGCCCGTCAAATCCCATGAATAGATCTGCACATAAACAACAAAAAAAGAGCATCAAGCTGAGACAAAAAATACACATCACAGCTCATACCCTACCCCCTGTCAAAACCAAGGCATGAAATCCACGAGGAGTAGGCCTAGCATAATCTTGATAAAAGGCCCGAAGCTAGTCACTAACCAACTGCTCCAACACAGCCAAGCTAAAAAGAACTATCAAAGAGGTCGCCCTAAGTAGTGCTCTGAACTACCTACCTAACTAAGGACAAGTCAACCAGGAGCTCCTACTAGGCGAGGACTCTTATAGCCTGATCAAGAAATAGTAGTTTCTTTTAGCACAGTTTTTCTTCTTTTAGGTTTTTATTTTCCATACTCGGGCATGTAAAAAGGAGGGATCTGAGCGTAATAACCCAAGGAGAATAAGGCATCGGCCTCAGGTCATGTCTAGATACCCAAGAACCTACCAAGCCCTCACAAAGCGACACTGAATCCTTTTCTAACGCTCACTTTTATTTTCACTCCAACCTTCTTTTATTTTCTTTATTTTATGGCAAGATGTCACCCCAAGGAAGACAAGGCATCGGCCCTTGGTCTTGTCTCATCCCCAGGAACCTACCAGGCCTTCGCAAGGCGATAAACAACAACTCAAGGATTTTTCTTTCTTTCCTTTTCTATTTTTATAGGGGTCAAACCCCTTTTTACACACCTCCATATATTCATATATTGTCTTTCAGATCTGTAGGGCTTTGTCTCTTTCCATCATTATTTTAGTAGGCTACTCTAACTGTCTCACAACTAATAGGAACTCCTAGAACGGCCGCCTAGTAGGTCAGCAGAATAGGGTCACTAGAACTCCCATCTAAAACAGGTCTTTCAATGCTTGACAATGCCTTGTAGGAGGTAATGACTACTCAGACCTCCCCCAGACATACCTAACCTAAACCTGGGACTTCATGCCTTGATTTCCGGTCCCCAACAAGAAAGAAAGTCCCCCTTCAAGTACACAGATGCATATAATGTAAACGAACAGGCACTCGTAAAGGAGAGATATCACCTGGATAGGGCCACGAGAAGCTTCCACACGACAAAGGTTTCGTCCACTCTCTTCTTTGAACCTATCTAGCATAGGACTAAAACAAGAAACCATTAACTGCACTCGTACTAAACAGACAATTGGCCCTCTTGACCTAAAGAAATAAAGCATCTGCAAACTAGCTGTCCCTCTTGGCCTAAAATGGATAGTTCATTCTAATCCATGCAATATGTGATCTCCTTGGCATATATAGCACATCCTATCAAACTAATCAAGATACCAAGGATATCATAAAATAGGAGGACTAGCCTCATGCTCCTCATGCAAGTCAGCTAAAAGCTTGATCTACGCTCTTTGTAGGTCCACTAGTCAAAGCCTTTCTACTGACATCTCAGTAATAATGGCCATCTCTTCTTGGGTACTATGAGCTGAATGAATGACATCATTAGGTCAATATATCTCATCCCCTTGGTCGTCATTCAAACGGATCGCTTGTCCCAACTTTCCAGTAACTCCTCCTATAGGGAGAATCATGGATTTATGATCATTCAACTCTTCTCTAATTGGACCATTACATATGTCAATGATACGATCCAAACTAGATAGAGCTTCAAGCCTATACCCATCACATAGATGCATCTAAGGGCAGCGGTCCCTATTGTCAAATGTCGCATTATGGCCTTTAGTCACATCCTCTTGGGAATCCATCAAAGCATGTCCACATGCAATTCCTGGCCCTTCATCTGACACACCAACAATATTTTTAGGGGTTTTGGGCCTCCAAACCCATCTCATATTCCTTTTCATATTCTTAGACTGCCTCACTTGCCCACATTGGTCCAATGGACTCACAGTGGATTTATCACCATTACCAGCTGGCCTCATAGCCTTATGGCTTCTATTTAGTACAGGTGGACCTTTGGCATGCCGCATCTTCTCTACACGATATGTCTTTACTTGCCTTTATCCACTCTATAACAACTACTCAGCCATAGAAACCATGCTTTTACTAAAAGGAATAGCATCTACTCAAAAGCATGATTCATCTATAAATTGGAAAGGTCTCTCAAGAGCCTTCCTAGGAGCACAACTAGAACCACTCATAGAATGCTCATCTAAGCTTGTAGACCTAATGGTTCTATCAATTCCACCGTCACAACTACCTCTCATGGAAGTGTTGCAAGCCTTAATGGGACTTACTAGGCTTGGAAACTTTTTATCCCCAGAGGGTATATTATCCCTACTATTGCCATTTTCTGCTCGGAGATTTTGGCTACCAAGGTTCCTCTCATAGGCTACCTTGGTATTAACAAGTGAGCTATCTCCTTGTAGAAATGGTTGGAAGATAGGATGCACTTGTACTGAGCGGGGAAAACTCCAAAAGTTTTTCCAACATCTCTGAATATGTCCCTCATAATCAATGGCATGCATCTTTGCTTCCCTTAACAACTTAGGATTCTGCAGTCCCACTTGGATTTGCATGTTAATCTCTAAGCCACTCAAAAAGAGCTCACATAGCACATCACCTGGCAATGCAATAGCTCTTCTTGGCTAAAGCCTCAGAATATCATCAAAGGCTCTAGCGTATTCTTTAGCAGAAGGATAGGACTCTTGCCTAATCTACATCAACTGCCCTAAAACTTGGGTTATAGGCACCTTCTTCTCATATTCATCTAAAAATCGATCACTCAACTCCTCAAACGATTTAATAGACCCCCTTGGGAGGCTCCAGCACCATTTTCTAGCCTCTCCCTTTAGGGTACTTGAGAATACGAGCATCCGATGAATATCATTGAACCCACTTGCAAGGCAAGTTAGGCCGTATTCTCGTAAATGCACCATCGGATCCTCATTAACCAGCCCATGAAACACTGGGAGATCCCTATAAGGAGGAGGGAATTTAGTCCTTTCCTTCAGGATCAGCACTAGGCCATTAAAATCCTCATATTCATGACCTAACTCTAGTGTCTTGGGGTCTCCAACCTCTTCCATTTCCACCTTTACTGGTGTAGGAAGGTTAATATCATCCTTGCTATCCCTTTTTGCCAACTCACAAAGTGGTCAAGTGAGTCCTACGCTATGCAATAAGGAGTCTACTCCATCGCTTGATGTTGGTTTTTTAGTAATTCTATCCTCATTTGCTATTGTTTCCCTAGAATCAGAGGTAGGTCCTAATAGAATCTTCCATTCTGATAAGGGTTTTTCACATATGTAGATATCGTCCAATGCTTTATTGATCTACAAATTTGCGCTTTGGAACCCAATTGCATTAGGCCCTAGCATCGGAGGTATCTCCTACTCATAGGCATATATTACTTTGACTAGTGGCATCATGGTCTTTTCCTTCAAAAACTTATCACTTTTGAGGATCACAAACAACTGTGCCATCCTAACATCACTTTTACCCCCTAATCTTTCCTCTAGCTCCCATGGACTATCTCTCATGTTTACTCCATGGGTATTTCCCCATAGTGACCCAAACTCTAGCATGGTGTCACTTTCAGGGCAAAGGGTAAAGTAATCGATCACATTTCTAGCCAAAGATCCCACTAAACCATTTAGAATGGATAAGGTATCTTTAGGGTTATGGGGATTCCTTGGTTTCATCATCATGCTCATGGCTGAAACTTCAATCCACCTATTTTAGCATCCACTACTTCAAGGCGGCTATCAACTATATAATAAAGCTAATGGGTCCCTTATAAGACCAAGATTCGAAAACCACCACTTATAGGCAGCTCCTGACAGACGCATGACCGATGGGACCTATAATGGGCCGGCATTGGCTATGGCACTAGCTAGACCTCATGCATACGATAGACAACCCCACCACACGGCCTTGCGGGCCAAGAGCATCTAAAACTCACTTTGCACTAAATGATTATGACGATTTTGTGTTTGTACCCAATATGTAGTCCAACGTTCACCTTCCCTTCTCCTCAGAGGGAGATCCCATAACATATAGACATAATGCCTCGTAATACACACATAGGGAAGCACTCTCCGCTGATTGCCGCGGCTCCACTACGACTCTCCTACACCTCGAGGATTGGCCCCAAGATGCGTCGCTAACACATATAACATTCGCACAAACTCCACTCTTTCATAATTCAGCGTTCCAAGAGATTTTGATTTGCTTCATGAAACTTTCTCCAACAGAAGCACCCGTCTAACCCACAGCTTAGGTTTCATGTTCTCTCAGTATTGGTCAAAGCTAATCAATCAATTGCAATGCATTCCAAGAGATACCACATGGCATGCTTGATGCAAGGTGTATGACGATTGTGCACAACCATTTTATGATTAAAAAACCAGCCATGTGAGGTGCGGAAAATAGCCCTTTCATGAATTTTAACTAAGCGTTACGTATTGTGCTGCTTTAGGGACTAGCACCGGAACTTCCGTGCTACTAGTCACCTATATTTAATTATGGAATGATCCTTAAATGCTATGCACAAAGAAGGAAATCAAAATTTGTATCTTTTGAGCAATTAGATCATTGCACAAACTTCATCCCCTCCCCTCACCGTTTAGGTGTTGCTACGGTGCAAAGGTGTAAATGGTTATTTTGTGTTATTTTTGTATGTAAAAACCAATAAACACGTACTATAACACAAAGGACAAGGCCAAACTAAGGCTTAACCTTATGATTTAACCTTGCCAAATATTCACACACATAAATCTTATTTTTTCATATTTTTTGAGCACGAAAACCCCAATTTTCTCTATTTTTTACTATTTTTTCTATTTATTATTCATGGAAAATATATATATATTTTATTTATTTGTGTTGGCTTATTATTTTGACTGAAACTTAACATTTTCTCTGAGTTTATCCCATTTTCATTTCTTTTTCCCAACTCAATATCGAAAAAACCACTAATTTCCATTAAAAATGACATTTTACGGGTTTTAAACAATTAATAACGGCTCTAAATCATTACGGGTTCTGCATTTTTAAGTTACAGCCCTCAAACATGATGCAAACAAGGTTCAAACAAAATTTCATCGCATATGAACAACATTTGGACCATGAAACAACAAAACAATCAAATTTCTTTGTAAAATTGAAGCATACGGCGTGTCTTGCGTGTCATGGGTTTTTTAATAATTATTCTGGGTAGCCCACAGACCGACTAACAACCCATTCTTCAGTGCTGAACCTCTTTTCTCAACCTCCTCTTCATCTTGAAGCAATCCAATCACAGCCGAACGGCAAGCATCCTTCAGCCCCTCTTCTTCTTAACTTCTTGCACATGAATTGCCTCTATGCAAGAGAGAGAGGGAAGAGAGAGAAAGACTGGTTTTTGTTCTCTTTGCTCAGTGCATCATTCCTTGATCTGTTTGTGCCGATGGAGGGCAAAGGATAGAAGCATCTCAAGGCCAGGAGAATTCCCTCTACCTCAGCCGATCAGAAAATGATGAGATTTGGGGGAAGAATGGGGTGCAAAAAACTGACACCCCCCCATCGTTTCATTTTGTGAGTTTTTGGCTCTTTAAGCTCTTTGTTAAGAGCTTTTAAACTCTTAATCAACTTATCTAGTTCATGTCTTTTTGCTTTCACACTTTCGACAAGTGGTTTTTTCAGTTTTGAGGGGACAAACGACATCGGATTCGAGATCCGTCTGGAAGGGTAGTTCCGTGACGTCAAAATCTACAAAGCTGGGTCTGTCACGCTCTTCTTGGCTTCCAAATCCAGTATAGTTGCTTCACAATCCCGAACCTTACGGGGATTAAATGGGGGATCAAACGACCTCAGAATGGAGATCTGAGACGCGTTGGATTCCTGACGCCATTTTGCACTGGAGAACTCCAGCTCAACCATCCGCCACCGTTTGATTTCCATAAAAATAAGCACTAGCGCTTTAGGGACTTACCACTTAAAATCGTACTGATTGCCACCGTCGCCTTCAATGAAGTCTATTTTTCCCCTGAAATTCGTAATTTTTGGCTATTTTTAAGCACTTCTCGGCATCAAAAATCATCTGTCAATTCCCTCCTTGTATGCTGTTATAACACATTATCTATCTACAGGAGAGATTGGAGCTACTCTATCCAAATTTGAGAAGAGGAATAGTAAACAAAAAGCATTGAAATTTTCCTTGATCACAAGAACAGTATATCGGCAAGGTATTGATAATATATATCGCCGATATGTGATAGCCTGATGAGGTCCATTTACCTTGGAGGAGCGCCAGGACTCTGCTTGTGGGGGGGACTTTGCTGGGCGGTTGATGGCACAGAAGGCTTTAAGAGCTAGATATTGGTGGCTGTCCATCTTCCAAGATTCATGAATTTGAGTATGTTAAGAGATGCAATACATGTCAAAGACATGACCGTAGAGAGAATAGGAAGCACCCACTTACTACGATTATGGCTACCCTTCCATTTGAGAAGTGGAGCATCAACTTTATGGGTCCTATTACCCCATCGTCTACTACTCAGAAGAGATACATTATAGTCGCAACTGATTACTTTACAAAATGGTCAGAAGCACGAGCGACAAGGCAGGACAATGCAAAAGAGATTGCCACTTTCCTACTTGAGCAGATCACCTGCCATTTTGGTCCTCCAAAGGAAATAGTATCGGACCATGGCACCCATTTTTTGAACAAGGTGATTAAAAGGCTGACTGAAGCATGGAAAATTAAGCATAAGAAGACGACCCCCTATAATCTGTAAGAAAATGGACAAGTTGAAAGTACCAATAAGCAACATGTGGGTATTTTGTCCAAGATAGTCTTTGAAAAGAAATGGGATTGGGATACAAAATTATATGTGGCGGTATGGGTGTATAACACAACATTTAAACGAGCCACTGACCACACCCCATTCAAATTAGTTTATGGGGAGGATTGGGTCTTGCCCTTAGAAATTGAGTTACCGACCATTTGATTTGCAATTAATCATTCATTGGGTGATGAAGATGCCCTATTCGAGTGTTTTACGACTATAGCCCACTTGAATTAGCTCAAATTGTAGAGTTTGTTACACCAGGAAGTGGCTTAGTGTCAAATGAAGCAGTTGCATGATCTAAAGGTGAAGAAATATACCATTAAGAAAGGACCGTAAGTTATATACTACGATGCGCATAGGGAGCTATTTCCAGGAAAGCTAGAACCTAGATGGGATGGCCCTTGCAAGATAGTTAGGATAGGTAAAAATAAGTCCATAGCTTTATTGGCTGATCTACAGGGAGGAGTGGAATTTAAAAATAAGTTTAATCTTAATAAGATTAAATCTTATTATTTTTGAGTATGCTAATGTGCTAAATGCATTGCAAGTCCATGCTGGGGTTGATTTGAGACCTGCAGGAGAGTTTAAACTAGTTGTTTGATGGGGTGGTTAATCCCATATTTGGAGCACCCATATCTCGAGCAAAGATATTATCAGGGGAAGCTTATTTGGTGGAGCAAAGGATACAAAGTGGTTGATCAAGAACACGGTACCTTTGTGTGGAAAATCAAAGTTTTCTTCCATCACTGTTTACAAATTTTGACAAGCATCCCTATTGAGTTTAATGAAGAAGGTGGGATGGAGCTGCCAATTCATCCTCTAAATATGTTGAATTTTGATTATCATTATTACAAATAGGGGAGTCCTTGATGGCTGGCTGTGTAAATCCATGGTGGACATACACATTATATTTTGATGGAGTGTCCCGAGGCCTTAATAAAAAAGGGAGTGTTGGAGTAGTTATCCGAGACCCCCGACGTAGAGTTACAATGAAATTAGCTATTTCTCTCAAGGTAGGATTCACTAACAACATGGCAAAGTATAAAGCCCTGATTATGGAACTGAATATTGCGAAGAAAGGTGGTATTCGACAATTGTTAGTGAAATGGGATTCCTAGTGATCTTAAATCAACTAAATGGGACATACATAGTCTAGAATCCCATCCTTCGCATGTATCATCGAACTGCTATGACCCTACTTGATGAATTTGAGGGAGCATCTATTTAGTTGATTCCACGTTCTTGGAATCAATTTGCGGACTCCCTAGTGAATTTTGTTTATGACAAGGATCTCTTCATCAACCATGGTCCTAGTCTGGATGTTGTTATTGATAATGAGACAAGACCTGGTCATTTGTAGGATTTTATCAGACCACGTGTTATATGGCATGTGATGGTTGATATGGGTAATGCAAAGAGTGGCCGAGACCCATCTACCACTATTATCTTGGACCCATAGGTTGATTAGACAACATGTTATGCGTACCCCTCTTGCTATATATGCCACAGGTTTGGGTCACAACTTGATGCATTTAGTTTAGGGTAGGAGCCCTCTTTTTCCTCTTGGAATGAAGCGTATCTTTGTATATCTACCTTCTTCCAAGGAGGGATCTATATGAGCTGGTTGATTGATTTCTTTTGGCCAAGAGGGCCAAGAGGGCCGTATGTCTGTTTGGGTGCAGATACATTTGAAAGTTTTCTGTTTTAGTGATTGCACCACATACAAGTTGACGAAGTCACTGGAGGGAACCTTTGCTATACTGAGGAGCTTCTTGTGGCCATTCCAGGTGGTTTTGTCCCCTTTTCGAGTCTTTTTCCCTTAAGCAATTCATGATATATGTGTCTGTAAGGGTTACTTTCTTTTGATTGTTGGGGACCGGCAATCAAGGCATGAAGTCCCAAGTTTTAGGTTCTAGATGTCTATGGGGGGTCTGAGTAGTCATTGCCTCCTGCACAAGAATTGTTAGGCACTGAAAGTCCTGTTTTAGACAAGAGTTCTAGTGACCCTGTTCTACTGACCTATTAGGCGGTTGTTATGGGAGTTCCTGTTAGTGTGAGGCAGTTAGAAAAAACTGCTAGAAAAAATGATGATACAATGGAAAAAAACCCTAAATATCTGCAAGAAAATACATGCATATACAGAGGTGTGTAAAAAGGGGTTCTAACCCCTATAAAAATAGAAAAGGATAGAAAGAAAAATCCTTGAGCAGTTGTTCATCGCCTTGCGAAGGCCTGGTAGGTTCCTAGGGACAAGTCACCAATGCATTGTCTTCCTAGGGGTGGCATCTAGCTAAAACTAAAAATTAGAGAAGGTTGGAGAGAAAATAAAAGTGAGCATTAGAAAAGGATTACGTGTTGCCTTGCGAGGGCTTCGTAGGTTATTGGGTACTAAGATAGGACCTAAGGCCAATGCCCCGTTCTCCTTGGGACACTACGCTCAGCTCCCTCCTTTTTATGCACCCGCATATGGAAAATAACGGCCTCAAAGTATAATGTGTTAAAAGAAGATATTTCTTGATCAGGCTATAGGATTCCTCACCTTAGGGGGAGCTCCGCGGTGAGTTGTCCTCAATTAGGTAGGTAGTTTAGACCACCACTTAGGATGACCTCTTTAATACTTCTTTTTAGCTTGGTCGTGTTGGAGCAGTCGGTTAGTGACTAGGTTTAGGATTTTCTGTTAGATTATGCTAGGCCTACTGCTCGTGGATTTCATGCCTTGGTTTTCACAGGGGATAGGGTGAGAGCTATGATGTGTTTTGTTGAGTATTTTTTTGTATCAGCTTGATGCTCTTTGTGGTTGTATTGATGTGTAGCTCTATTCTGGGATTCAACGAGTTGAGTTGCCATATCCCATGGTTGCCAATGAGAGCTGATTTTTGACTCCGAGAAGTACTTAAAATTAGCCAAAAAATCCAAATTTCAAGGGAAAAATAGACTTCGTCGAAGGCGGCGGCCGCAATTAGTACGATTTTAAGTAGTAAGCAGCCGACGGGCTCCAAAAATTCTTTAAAGACCCACCGAGAAATAGTTGGGAATTTTTCATAATTTCTCGGGATGTCGGATTGGATCCTGGGAGATGCCAAGCAGTGTGGGACCTTGAGACGAATGCCCAGAATTTTTCAAAAGCCAATTCGGACGCCAGATGCAAGAATGGGAGTGCCTAGAGCCAAAGACCAAAAGGGGGGAGATATTCAGCATTGAAGATTTGTTGCTGGTTAGTCCATCAACAACCCAAAAAAATAATCAAAAACCCCGCAACATGCAAGTAAACGGTATGCATCATTTTTACAAAGGAAATTTGCTGCTTTTCGATGTTTTGGTTGAAATGGAATTCATATGAAACAAAAATTTGTTTGGATCTTTTTTGCATTATGATTGAGGGTTGTGCATAAAACAAATGCAAATCCGTAATGATAAATAGTCACAATAATAAAACTATAGGTCAAAAAGTGCCTTTTTTGACTTAAAATAAAGATTTTGTTGGTTTTGGGTGGAGAAAAGAGATGCATATGGGATAAAATTCTGATAAAAACCATCTTTCAGCTGTCATAATCTGTCACTAATCATAAATCAAAAAATAATCTATTTTTATACACAAATAAATAGAGAAAAATAGCTTTAAAATAAAAAAATAAGATTTTCGCATTATAAAAATCTAGGAAATTATGATTCATGGTTGTGGATGTAAAACAAAGCTAAGGCATGAATTTTGACTTCATTTTAGATTTGTTAATGTGTTATAGTTCATGGTTTTTCTGTTTTATGCGAAAAATACATACGAAATAAAACCCTACACCTATGCAACGGAAGCACTACCTAAACGTAGGGGGTGGGGGGTTTGAATGATGCGATTTGGGTGCTGATTATTGTTGATTTTTCTTATGCATAGCATGATATAGGGTTCTTTTTGTTTTAAGTAAGAGGATAGTAGCATGGGCGTTGTCTCGGTGCTATCCTTACATCGCCGCATTGGTTTAGTGAATGAGCATTGGAAAGCCTAGTTGTGCATGACACGTTTCTGATTGAAAATTATGTTTGTGCACATTAGAATCATCCACTTTTGCATGTGCATATCAACCATGGTATCATAATATGAAGAACTGGATGTATAGCACTTGTCTTCTGTTACAATGACCTACGCTTGAGAGTGTGAGAGACAACCTAATTTGTAGGCTAATGGATCGGTCTTTGAGAATTGTTTGGTAAGGACACATGGTATCTCCTAGAATACGTTCAAAATGAAAGAGTGGAGCTTGTCTCGTGTGTACTTTATGTTGAAGCGACGCATCTTGGGGCCAATCCTTGAGGTGTAGGAGAGTTGCAGTGAAGCCGTGGTAATTAGCCAAGAGGAGCTTCCTTATGTTTGTGTTATGGGACACTATGCGTATATCTTATGGGGTCTCCCTCTGAGGAGAAGAGATGGTAAATGTTGGACTATGATTTAATACAAACGCAAAATCGACATTAGCATTTTGTGTAGAGTGAGGCTCATACACTCGTGGCCCGTGATGCCATGTGGTGGGGTTGTCTATTGTGTGCATGAGGTCTGGTTAGTGCCATAGCCAGTCTCAGCCCATTTCATGTCCCATCACTCTGCAACAGCTTTATCTATTTGTAGTTGAGTGATTTTATTCAACAACGGTTGAATGAGATCACTATTATCTATTACCTCATCTTTATCACATAAAATTTCCTCCTCCAACGCATCCGCTAAGAAAAATGCATTCCCTTGAGGCATCTCCATAGCTTTACTATGATAACTAAGCTCATCCCTACACTTCTCTTCCCAATCTATCATGGTAACATAACAGGAGACAACTCTACCATCAGGAGAATCATCGTCATCTTCTTTACAAGATACAGACTGGAAAGAACTACAACTCCCATTACCATGAGATTCTCGTATTGTTTTTCTCCAATAATGGAAGTAAAATTGTTGAATAGACAAAGGTAATTGGTCAAACCCAAATGGAATCTTATCCATCCCGAGAGAACAAAACATAATAGGTAGGTTCTTTGTTTCACTTTCATTAATATCCAACACTGTTGTAAATTCTTCAATGTCTAGTTCATCACTCATCTCCTCTATTCCATCCTTTGATTCTTCTTCGTGTGTATTGACTTGAGAATTAAACTCAAAAAAGAAATCCTAAAAATGATCGGCCTCTTGTATTCCACTGATATTTAACCTTGGGCTCTCCCTCACTAAGCTTCTAGCATCTAAACTAGTAATCACCCATTCGTCTCCAGCATTTTTTTCATCCATAGAAACTGCCAATAGATCATATAAACCACTATCAAAGGTGGTCAACCAATTAGCTATATCACTATCACTATCATCTTCTAAAGAATAGTGCATAGAATATTCCCCCGTACCCAATGGTTTTGCCATATTCTTTTGATGCACCATATTGATTGTTGTCTTATCCCCATCTAACAAGGCACGATTATGTAAATCTCTATATAACCAAGCATAGTTTTGCTCAATCTCTAAGCTCTCATTAAATTCATCCTCTGTTCCAGGGCCTTCAAACCGATTCGTATCCGTGCTTTCCTTTGTAGGTTCATGCAAAAACTCCTAGCCACAACGCTCAACTGTACCCTATCATGCTTGGGTCCTATCATTATAATACCTTTGTGCCAACTTTGGTCGCAACGTGATTTCAACAACCAAAGTCTACCCAGAAGAAGTGGATATGAAGTAGCTCCTTGGATAGGTTGCACTACTAGAAAATTAATGCTAAAGTCCAATCCTACAATCACAGTTGGAATCTGATGTAACAGACCTAAAGGAGTCACTTTTTGTTGATCAGCTAATCGTAGAACAATACTTGTAATCTCCTTCTTATCATGCAACCCCAATTTAAGCATTGCCTCTTCTATCATTAAATTCACTACTGCTCCAGCATCCAACTAAACCCTAAATATCATGTGCTTCATCACCTACATGTGTACCACTGGAGCTCCGGGATCCAAGAATAAATCTCTCTTCTACAAGTAGGAGAAATTTCAAGTCATTGTCTCAAACTAATAGACAAGTGTAAACTTTTGAGTTCATCCCATACATCAAAAGATTTTCCTCTATCCTTTTCATTGTCTTTAGTCACTTTTGATCCTCTCAATATTTGAGGAAATGGAGCCACTCCTTCCTTTATCTTTGGAGAACTTAAAGGAATGGGAAAAATAGGTTGATCTTCCGAATTGGGTGGCAAATCTATTGCATCTTTTTCTACACCATGATCTTCTGAATGTTTCGGTAAAGATGTTTCTTGTTTTGAAGTCTCAGTCTAGGCACTAATAGTTTCATTTAGCCTCAGACCCTGTTCATTCTCCAAAATAATTGTTGGAATTGATTGTGAACATGTGATTGCCCCAATCGTTACATTTGAGTTAAAAGTGACATGTTTTTTCTTAATTGGTCTCACCTCCAAAATCCTCTACGATTTCTACAAAGTTCACTACTAAGTCAACAATGCCTTTACCCTTTTCTTTCCTTTGTGAAGATGTACTTCCTCCTAGAAAAATCCTTTTCATAATGACCCTCACGATGACACTTGGCACACAAAGGGACATAATCCTTCATATTCTGCTCATTTGGGCAAAATCTAGCCACCACGTGTCTAGGTTCTCACACCTCTCCAACAAACTACACTTGTTCTTGCGTTATTATTCCTTCTGAAATTAGGATTTCTATATGGTGAGGGCCTCCTCTCATTCCCTAAATATCTTCCATGTCCTTGATTCCTTGGTACAAGAGGTGTCCCTTGGGTCGACATGCCTCTTGGCATAAATGGCCAGTTACTGTCAATGGTGGTGGATATATAGGCTGTACTAGATAGGATTTAATCTTGAGTATGGCATTGATGATGGTGCTACACCTACATTCATCATGTAAGCAGCCTGAGGAGCTACCAGGGCTCCTACATATGGAGTACTAGCCACCATGGATGGTGACATACTTGAGGGAACTAATCCAGGTGAAAGGTGAGAAGGATCGAAACTTGCACTCGAGAGCTATGGCAGGAGAGCAAGAGCAAGAAAGAGAGAGACAAGAAATGGGAACTCCAACAGTCACAATGTGTGACCGGGCCTTCCTTTATTCAAACTATCACTAAAAGAATAAAGAATAAAGTGACGATGACAAGTGCCTGCCACCTGCAGTGTGTAGTGGCGGTGACTGTCAGTGTAGTAATACAAGGGCGGCTAGGCGGAGACGCCTTTACCCCCAACAACCTCCCATTTAAAGGCAAATCAGCCCTAGCGAGGAGTGAAAAGAAAAAAAAAAAACATAGTACAACATGTAACACCATATTGGGGAATATGGGAATTTCCCATAAGTTTGGGACACATGGTCAAATCTTTGTATTTGTCATAAATTAAACACTATAACTCCAAATTGAGCGCTCTATAGCTCAATAGATTCCATTTTTCAAGCGCTTTCCAATGATAGGTCACATCATATGGTTTTGAGAAAATTATGGGCATGTTATCCAAGTGCCACCTTTTTAGTATTCAAAAAAAGGGAATTGGGAGATTTCCAAACTCACTAATATTGTGTTATGTACACATGTACAACAAGATGAGGAAAGACGTCATCTCATCCCACGCCCATCAACCTCCTGAGGAAGGCAAAGCACTCTGTAGAGAGGCTTTTTGTGAACAGATCTGCAGGATTCTGTTCAGCCGAGATCTTGACAAGATCAAGAGACTTGTCCTCAACGACCCCATGTATGAAGTGATACCTCACCTCAATGTGTTTCGTCTTCACATGGAAGACCGGATTCTTGGCTAGATTCTTGGCTAACTGAATAGCACTCATAGAATCCGAATGCAGTGTAGGGGTAGCATCAATACCAAGGTCAGCAACCAAACGACCCAACCAAATGGCCTCCTTGCAAGCCTCAGTGGCTGCAACATACTCGGCCTCTGTAGTAGAAAAGGCCATGCATTTCTACACCTTGGACATCCAAGAAACAGCACCTCCAGCATAGGTGAATACATAGCCAGAAGTGGACTTCCTACTATCTGTATGTCCTGCATAATCAGAGTCAATGTACCCCACGACTCCTGTATCCTAGCTGCCATAGCATATGCACATATCTGTAGTGCCCTTCAGGTACCTCATGATACCCTTCACGGCATCCCAATGCTTCTTGCCATGTGTAGCCATATAGTGTGCCACAACACTAACTACAAAGGAAATATCTGGATGAGTGGCAATCATGGCATACATAAGACTGCCCATTGTGGATGCATAGGGAATATTGGCCATCTCGGCTCTTTGCTCATCTATCTGCGGACAATCAGCCTGTGATACCTTCACATAAGAAGGCAATGGACAGCCAGTAGGCTTTACATCCTACATGCGGAAATACTCAAGGACTTTATGAATGTACTCCCTCTATGATAAGTAGAGGAATCCCTAATGCCTGTCGCATCTAATGCACATACCAAGTATGTGAGCAGCCTGTCCCAGATCTTTCATCTCAAAGCTCTTCTTGAGCTAAGCCTTAAGAGCATCTAGCTCATCATGAGCTTTCCCTGCTATCAGCATATCATCCACATAGAGTACCAAAATCAATAAAAAACCATCACGGGCTTTCTTTGTGTAAAGACATGGATCCATTGTACTCCTACTGTAGCCCCGTGACTGCATAAAGGCATCAAACTTATGATACCACTCCCTAGGTGCCTGCTTCAAGCCATAAAGACTTTTCTTCAATTTGCACACTAGGTGCTCCCTGCCAGGTTCTGCAAAGCCCTTAGGCTACTCCATATAAATCTCATCATGCAAGTCCCCGTGTAAGAAAGCCATCTTGACATCCATCTGGTATAAATCCAAGTCAAGCTGAGCAACCAAAGCCAAGACTAAGCACATGGTGGTCATCTTAACCACAGGAGAAAAGACCTCATCAAAGTCCACACCATGCTCCTGCTAAAACCCTTTGCTACCAATCTAGCCTTGTATGCTGGCTTGGGGTGTCCAAGGGTACTTTTCAGCTTGTACACCCACTTGCGTGGCAAAACCTTCTTGCCCATAGGCAAGGAAACCAAATCCCAAGTGTCATTCTTATGCAAGGAGTCCATCTCAGACTGCATAGCCCTCTCCCAGGAGTGACTGTCACCCTTGTGCATAGCCTCATCATAAGTGAAAGGATCTCCTGCATCTGTAACCAAGACATAATGCATCGAGGGCTAAAATCTATTAGGTGGACGTCTATCTCTAGTAGACCGTCTCACGGTAGGCTCTACTACCTGCCCAGTTGCCTGTCCAACACCCTGACCATGAGCATCTATTACAGCTATAGGCTATTCATCTCACTATGCGGGAGCTCTCGGCTCCTCCTGAAATATGACCCTACGGATCTCAACAACTCTCTCAGGCTACCGATGCATCTTGTTTTCATGGAAGACTACATCATGACTGCGAATGACTTTCTGCGCCTACAGATCCCAGAGATAGTAACCCATCTCGCATGTATCCCCATAACCAAGGAAAATGCATTTGACACTCTTAGGATCCAGCTTACTTCTCTTGTCCCTGGGCACATGGTAAAATGCCTCACATCCAAAGACATGGAGATGTGCATAAGAGGGAGGTTTTCCAGTCCATACTTCCTCTGCAACTTGGAAATCCAAACCACTAGAAGGTGATCTATTTATGACATGCACAGTTGTACTAACTGCCTCGGCCCAAAAGCTCTATGGTAGGCCTGCATGGCTAAGCATATTATGTACACGCTCTTGGATGGTTCTATTCATCCTCCGCTCAGCCAAACCATTATAAGGGGGGTGTAGGGGGCGGTCAATTGACGCTTAATACCCCTCTCATCACATAACTGCTCAAAATCACGTGAGACATACTCACCCCCATTATCTGTTCTTAGGCATTTTAGCCTCTACCCAGGCTGGTTCTCAACCAATGCAAGCCATCTCTAAAACACAGCCAAGACATCCGATTTCAGCTTAATGGGATAAGCCCAAACTTTCCGTGAAAAATCATCTATAAACATAACAAAATAATTTGCACCACCCATAGACTGACAAGGCATGGGCCCATAGACATCCGAATGTACCAATGCCAAGGGCTCAAAACATGCATAATCAAGGGGCGGTAAGTACTACAAACCAGAAAGGATTTTCATTCCCTTCAAAGACATATGGCCCAAACGAGCATGCCAAAGAGATACATGTGGGATAGAACCCACAGACAAAACATGATCAAGGGAAGAAGCGGATATAATCAAGGGATAGAGGCTAACAGCCTTGGCACCTCTCGCAATCACAAGTCTGCCACGAGTGATCTTCCATGCAGAGTCTCCAAAAGATACATGTTAACCTACGTCATCAAGCTGTCCGCTGACATGAGACTGCGTGTCAAAGCAGGTACATGATGTACATCATGCATAACAAAACTGCTGCCAGAAGGAAACTGTAGCCTAACATCACCAATGCCCACAATATCAAGAGAGCTGTCATCACCCAAGTGCACAGAACCCGAAACAGTATGATATGAATGAAACCACTCTTGGCAAGGCATCACATGAAAGGATGCACCTAAGTCCAAGAGCCAACACTGTGCATACATAGAGTTTATCTTTGTCATCTGCGAAGCACTAGAAGAAGTTGCAAGGATATAATCATCATCAACATCCTCAGGCTACATAGCATTGATCTCTTCAATTTTAACACTAGACTTTGCAGGCACTATGCTGCAATCAGAAGACTTATCCTGCACTTTGTATTTCCCCTTATCTTTGTGCCTTTCATTGCGCAATTCATGGCATTGTGGCCTAATATGGCCCTTTTTCCCACAATGGTGACAAGTTAACATCTGTATTTTTGCCACCGAATTTGCTACATGACCTCCCACGAGACTTGGACGAAGGATGTGAGTACAGGTTGCCTTTTGTATCTATCGATAGAACATGAGATAGATTTGTATGTGTGCTCTTGGTTTTTTTTTACCTCTCTCATATTTTTTCTATTTCCATGGTATCAAACCTGTCCCATGGTTGCAAGGATCTCAATTGAAGATTGAGTGGAGCTTGAAAGTAAGCAAGCAAGAAATGGATACGAAGCTCTTCTACCTTGCTTGATTTATTCATGAAATGTAATAAGCCCAACACTTGCAATGAAAGCTACTTTATGATGACTATTCTACCTTGTCCTTATAATCTTAAACCTCAGTGATGCATGTAGTCAAGTAGCATAGTAGAAGTATTGAGGAGTCCTAACCCATAAGCACCATGATCTCCATTTCTGTGCTAGAATCAAATTCTAAGTCCATGAAGATGAGGAAATCTCGATTCCTCTAAGTGGAAGAGGATATAACTTTCTTCCCTCCCTTTCACATGAATTAGTATTGTGAAAATCCAGGAAAATGTGAAAATTTATGCAAATAGAGAGAAAGGTAAAAAGATACAATTAGAAATAAACTATGTAAATGTTAGGACAAGTAAAAAACTACATTAAGAACATTTCTTTTAGAATTTGTAAACTATTTAAATATAAAAAAAGGAAAAAATTATGTTTAGGATATTTTAAAGCATTTGTAAACTATATAAATGTAGAAAAAGATGAAAATTTACATTTAGAATATTTCTTTTAGCATTTATAGGAATATAGCCCACAATATGAGAATTCTCATGCCAATCAATCCATACATTTTTACACATTCATTCTTCCTTTTGAAAATTCAATTCTGAGTTCTCATCCCTTCCCCTTGGAAAAGATGAAAATCCTTCCTAAGATTGTGGAAATCAAGGTGTATGGCATTCAATGCATCTGTGGTGTGTCTCACTTTCTCAACTCAAGGGTCATATAATGGTCCATATCCTATGGGCGAAGGCCCGCTTGCATGATATAAGTTAGTACATTATTCAAGAGGTCACTGGAGTTGAGTTGACTTGCAATGTGGAGTTCTTCCTTCGTTAGAATCCTATCCAAGTATGGGTGAAGCATGATATTATCTTCTTATGGCTGATTCCTAGTTATGACCAACGCTCTAAATGATGTGGGGGCCACATAGGTTGAATCATACTCAAAATTCTTGATGGCCTCTTGATTTTGTAATGATTTGGTAACCCTCTTGAGCCCATGAAAAGTGCAAAATATACCACTTGCGTAAGAAATTGGACTCAGATTCCACTAGTCATTGGAGTTCAAAAAGTTCATGTGGTGGCATGGAAATTTTACTTTTCTTATAGAATGTGATCAAGCCTTAGCTTATGGCCTTTTTTCTTAAAATTTCAGTGCCAATCATCTCATTTGCAATAGTGAAAGTCTTAATAAAAATGAATTCATACTCTTCCCAAGAACAGGGCAAGAAACATACCTTGTTTGCTATGGGTTAGTAGGCCTAGGTCGAAATGTTTGTAACTTCTAGCAAACAATGTGAAAGTTGAATCCAACCATCGGATGCATGTTACCAAGTCATCCCCTATGTCCATACCCATGTTGGAAGCCACTGCAGGAATGGATCTCGACATGGCAACGGTGAGCTAAGGTCTGCTGGTGGTTTGGGCTTAGTTGAAGAACAAGATAAGTTGATGTAGGGTAATTCCACTTAAAGATTCTTAGTGGGTGTGGTTAGATTGGTTTGCAAGGTTTGAAGTTTGATTGACACTTTGCCGTTGGGTTTTGCAGTGGGTTCATCTTAGAGTCATTAGGCAAGAGTTAACTCATGAGTGATTGGTTGTTGACTTTGGTTGAGCTTTGGGTCGATAGGCCATTTGAGCACTCAAGGATTGAGCACCCTTCCTTTTAGTTCTTTTCCTCCCCTATTTTGGTTGGCATCTCTAAAGCTTGATTTTTGGGGCATGAGTTTAATTATCATACATAGCACTCAAGAGTTTAGGCAACTGTAGCAGGGTGTTACTGTCATAGTATCCTTGGGTGCACAACAAGGCTTTTGGAACCCGTTGTGCTGCTCAATCACATGTGAACTATAGGAGCACCAACTCCATCATTTAGGCCTATATTTTAAGGCATGAAAGCTATGCATTCCCCATGATTGACATTTGTAACTTTGTGGTCTATGCTTAGGGACATACTTGAGTGTTTGGACCGTGGTTCCCCGATGTGACTGTGAAGGTGCTATAGAGTACATTGTGGTGTACTACCCCCTCCTTAGGGTGGAGACTAGGTCTAGCTACTAGTGGCACTATGGGCTTTGGGACAAATATGGTGTCCTTGACTGCGGAGTCGCACATATATTCACTGATTGTTAGGTAGTACATAGAAAACGATGGGTAGGCTCTCAGTCTTGATAGAAAACATTAGTTTGCATTTTCCCAAGAGTGGATAGGATTGCCCCCCAAATGGGCCAAGTTTTGCATTGTTTGGTTGCAATTTAAGTTGACCCATAACAGTCCAATGTTCAAGCATTAAGATATTGGTGTCAACTCCCTCATCAATTAGCACATCAAGGGTGCATGCCTTTTGGGAGGTTACAATGATCTACATGTAGGCTAGTGCTACTGCTTCCTCATCCGCTTCTCCTTGAGTTCTATGATGGTTGCAACCTCACGTTCATTGGTGGTTATATCATCAGGGGTTCATGAAGTGGATCTGATGGAGGGTAATACTTTCTATTGTGGCTTCCGTTGAAGAAACCTATACCGTCTCCTTCTAGGGTTTCAAGTTTCACATTCCCTATTCTACTGACATTGCAAACCTTGAAGGGTCCCAATCCCCTAAACTTCATTTTTAGCTTGTGTCCCTTGATAGAGTATAGCAAGACTAAGTCTACTTACCCAAAGTCTCATTGTTTGATGTATTTGTCAAACCAACTCTTGCGGCACGCCTTTTTCCAGATTAGAGCATGGGTTGTGATGAGACTAGTCTCAGACAAGCATTCCAACTCTACTAATTGATTCGTCCATACTTCTTGGCCCTCCCATCTCTCTTGGGATACTATTCTCAAACTTGGAACGAAGAAATACGTTGGTAAAATAGCTTCGATCCTATAGGTCAATTTGAATGGATTTTTTCCTATGGCTATTTTGTAGGCTATCCTATTGCCCATAAAGTTGCCATGAGCTTGTTATCCCAGTCATCACTGTGTGGGGGCAAAGACCACTTTTGTTAAAATAACCACCAAGATCTTGTTTATGGATTTGGCTTAACCATTGGCTTGAGGATAATATGGAGAGGAATTTCTGTGGATTATTGAGAAGGTGGATAACAAGTGAGCAATCACTTCATTGATGAAGTGTGTGAGTTGGTCACTAACCAACTCTATGGGGCAACCAAACTATAGGATTACTTGCTCCTAAAGAAACTTGGCCGTGGTCCTAGCATCATTCTTGTGAGTTTCTTGAGCTTTGGCCACTTGGTGAGATAGTCTTTGGCAACAATGATGTACTTGTCTTGGGAGTATTGAGTTGTTGCAGGGCTAATTGGACTGACAAACTTGATTCCCCACTTCTCAAACAGTTGATATGGGATCATTAGGGTCAAGTCCATTTTGTCCTTACAAGTAGGGATTTTAGTCCATTGGCATTCATTGCAATGCTTCACAAACTTGGTTGCATTACAAAATAGTGTTGGCCACCCACCACAATTAGGACTGGAGCACCTTGCATACTGTAGTGTCTCCACTAAAGTGCCCTCTAGCTATTTTGCCATGAGCTTCCTTGAGCACGTCATACATTTTGTGTTTGCAAACACATCTCCTTAAAAGACCATTTTGTCCTACCCTATACAGTTTACTTGCAATCACTAATAGGGTGGGATCTTCAAGATTAGTCTTTTTAATCTAGCTTGCTCTATGGGTTGTTCCAATAGTCCATTCTCGAGTATGTGGACTAGGCCATCTTGCTCTATGGGTCATTCCAATAGTCCATTCTCGAGTATGTGGACTATGTCATCTGCCCAATATGGTGTGAGGTCTACTCTAAAAAATTCTCATTTGCTAGATATTTTAAGAAGGTGTGCATCCGGTAGGTCGTCATTGATTCCCTTTCCAACAGCTTCTCCTATGGGTATGCGGGACATATGATCTGCCATATAATATTGTTTGTCCTTGTGTATGGCCATAGAGCAATAAAATTCCAAAAGAAAAAGTAACCATCAAGAAATGCACCCTATTGTGTAGGGTTTATTCATAAGATAAAGCAATTCTTGATGATCTACAAAGAAGGTGAAGGGTGTTGCTAGAAGATAGTTTCTAAACTTCTTTATAGCACACACCATGGCTAGCCCTTCCGTGCCCATTGTGGAGTAGTTCATTTTTGTCTCAATGAGCTATCTACTAGTAAAGCTCAATGGATAGTCGAGGTTATGCACCAAGTTGGCACAACACTGCCCCCATAGCAAATTTTGATGCATCGATGTGCACGTGAAAGATAATGGACCAATATAGGGTTATTAAGATAGGAGCTAAAGTTAGAGCCTGTTTAAGCCTTTCATAGGACAATTGATATCCTTGGGTCCACTCGAATACCATTAGTAGGTTCTACAAGGATCTAGAAATCAATGCATAATTCAATACAAACCATTGATAGTATCCTGTGTGGCCTAAGAAACATTGAACTCCCTTATAGTTGATTGGAGGGGGAAGGTCTATAATCACCTTAACTTTAGAAAAGTCTATGGCTATCCCTTTCCTTGACACAATATGCCCTAAGATGCAATCACACTTCACCCAAAACTAGCAATTTAGGGGGTTCAATGGGAAACCATATCGCTCACACTGTTCAAAAATTTTGTAGTTTTTCCAAGTGCTCTTCCTAGTTGTTGGTATGGACACATAGGTCATCAACAAAGACTTCCAACCATTTCCTAAGCATGTCCTTGAAAATGGCACATATGAGGCACTACAAGGTAGCATGAGCATTGTTGAGAAATAGACAAATGATGTATGCTCTAGGAAGAGCTGTCCTGAATCTCATATGCACAGTGAGGATAGTGGAGAAGCTGGAAAGCTATAAAAGCATGTACTTGGTTCATTTTTTTTATATGAATGCTATTTGTACTTTGTACTTCAATCTAAGTCTCTGCCATGGTCAGCTCAAGATTGTGTTTATGAGTCCAAGCCTACATCTTGGAACCTAATTCACTTGAGCAATAGTGGCCTCTCTTAATATATGTCAACATGAGACTTGTCTGCATATTTCACCCTCCATAGGTTCTGCCATGCTCTAGATATGTGTTTCTTAACATGGTATCAGAGCTCAACTGAGCATGGCATAGCTTTATACACTGCTCTCCTAGTCTCTCTTCATCTCTGGTCATCTGTTTTCAGTTCATATCCAGCTCATGACTCCATTTCCAACTTCACCTTCATCTTGACATAGTGTCTACCATAGCCAACATTCACCCACCTCTCATTGAGCTCTTGGATCTCCTCAACCAGAGCTTATCTCAACTTTCTCTCTTCAAGAGAGTTGTTTTTCAGCTTCAGACGCTCCTCCTTGTCACATCAAATGACAACATTGCGCATTGTAGAAGCTGGCATTGCAAAAATTTTCCATCGCTGCCCAGAACTACACCTCCTCTGGTCGTACAGCTCCCCTACACACACGGCGCAGGTGACTCTGCAACATTAGGGATTTTGAAGCCTACCCTCTAAGCTTCCTTCTCACCAAATATTTCATCAGACTATCATCTCCACAAGCTGTAAGGAAAGAAAAACCAGTGGACCTGGTGAAACCCTAGTGCAGGACTCCATAGCGTTGAGCTTCAAGCTCATAAACAACTTGAAATTCCCACTTTTGACAACTACTACCACTCTAATCTGAGTATACACTCAGTTCTCATCAAACCATCACATCAAATCAGCAAAGCAAGAGACAGATCAAGCATTGACCTCCATCACTAAGCTCAAGAATAGTATCCATTGATACTCAACTAGTGTCACTTAACACTGATCTTCTTGTGTCTTGACACATTGATCTACAAACTTTTTGCTGGTTGTTTGAAGCTCATAAGCATGACAGAGCTTGAACAAATAGCAAAGTTCAACAGTGAAGGTTTCCTTGCCTGGAAGGAGAAGACCATGTATCATCTTATACGAAAGGACTTGTGGGACCTATTTGAAGATGATGCAGATAGCAAGAAGGAAGATGATGAAGACAAGTTCATTGAAGAAGACCAGCTCTCAAAACCAAAGAATGGAAGAAGATGAATAACAAGGCACTAGGCATCATTTCCTGGGGACTAAGTGATGATGTGCTACATCATATATCAGGCATTAGAAATGCTAGAACCGCTTGGAAGGAACTTGATAGAATGTTTGGTACCCAAGAAAAGAAAATGTAAAATTACTCATGCAGTATTATAAACTAGATATCAAAGACAGTGCTTCTATGACCACGCACATTAACAAGTTCAAGAGCCTAAAAACCCAACTTGCAACTCTTAAGAAGAATATTTATGAAGATGAAGCAATATCCGTATTGCTTACAAGTGTAAACAAGGATGCATATGAGAACCTTGTGTCCACTCTAAGTAATGTTCCAAGTCTCTCACTCAAAGATATTGAGCACTCACTGCTTGATGGAGAAAACAAATTTAAAAGCAAAGATATAAAAGAAACCAACTCAAGGGAAAACCTCGTATACACTAGAGGAGCTATTGGACCCAAGGGAAGAGATTGAGGATTCAACACCGACAATAGGAGTCGGATGACATGCCATTATTGTGGTAAAACTAGCCATATTGTCAGTGAATGCTTCCACAAGAAAAGAGCACAGTAGATGCAGAATGACCACCACCAAAGTCAATTCATGAATGAAGAAGAAGAAAAAGATACTTCTGCTACCATCAATAACTCTGACAAATTGTTCTAAGGAATTTGTTCCCATAGTGGATTTCTATGTTTCCCTTAGTGGATTTGATTTGTAAAATCCTTGCCAAAGATGTAAAGTCTCAAGCTTTAACTTGACTAGGCTTGCCTATGAGTTAGTCTTCCGGGCCATGTTATCATGTAGGGGGGCAAAAGCCAGCAAGTGTAGGGACTCATCATTTGAGGGGGGGTGTTGAGAAATAGACAAATGATGTATGCTCTAGGAAGAGCTGTCCTGAATCCCATATGCACAATGAGGATAGTGGAGAAGCTGAAAACTATAAAAGCATGTACTTGGTTCATTTTTTTATATGAATGCTATTTGTACTTTGTGCTTCAATCTGAGTGTCTGTCATGGTCAGCTCAAGATTATGTTTATGAGTCCAAGCCTACATCTTGGAACCTAATTCACTTGAGCAACAGTGGTCTCTCTTAATTTATGTCAACATGAGTATTGTCTTCATATTTCACCCTCCATAGGTTCTACCATGCTCTAGACCCGTGTTTCTTAACAAGCATTAGTCAGTCCAAATGGCATGACTATATAGACAAACACCCCCCATTTGGTGGCAAATGCCATCTAGTTCTTGTCATCTGGATGGACTTACACTTGGTTGTAGCCCAAGAAGCCATCGAGAAATTTGTAGGCTTCCTTTCTTGCCACTCTCTCTAGCACATGTTTTGTATATGGTAGTGGATAATTGTCTCTCTTGGTGGCTATGTTGACCTTCTTGGAGTTTACACACATTCAAATCTTTCCATTCTTTTTCATGACTACAACTATGGGTGACACCCAATCTATATGCTCTATCTCATAATTGAATCATGTCTTTAATAGCTTATCAATCTCCTCTTTTATGGCATGTGCATGCTTAGGATTCATTGCTATGGTCATTGATTAACTGGTATTGCATTGGGATCATGGGGATGTTGTGAGTCACAATAGTTGGATCTATTCCCTTCAGCTCATCTAAGGACCATGCAAACACATCATCAAATTCCCTTAGAAGATTTATGAGATCATTCTCCTCCTTCTTGATTAGGTCATCTGCTATGTACACGGGTCCTCCCCTACTGCCCAAGTTAACCTCCTTAACCTTGATGGTCCTTCGATGGGCTTAGTTTCTTACCCTTTCCCTTTGGCTTCTACTAACACCACTATTCAATCACCCTTTTTATACTTCATGAAGTGCTTGGGCAGGTCCTAGGGTTTCTTCTACCATTCATCTTCTGACAACTTTTACTGTTTCCTTTTCTCCTCCTTTATCCTTCTGCGCCTCAGGCAGACTAGGTGTCCCTTGGTGCACCGAGTCCCAAGTGGTAGAGGTATCTTGGGGTCACTACTATCAGAGCTCACCCTCTAACTAAAAATTGTACTTGTCATACTCACTAGAAGAGGCTGTCTCCCCTAGTGCTCACAACTCTAAAACCGACTCTACTCCATATTGTGTGGTGCAAGGATGAGCTAGTCCTGCTTGCTCATAATCTACCACCTTGAGGCATTCTGGCCAAGCTCGATTGCAATCTACCTTGGCAACTCCCTTGCTCACTCAAAACATGTTGACCTCTCGAGGTTTAGTGTCTGATTTTTTCAATTACTCTTCCCTCCATATCATATTCTATGGTCTCTACTTCCTGTTTTCTCTCCTCACCGATGGAACAACAGTCTTCGTACTTTTCGTTAGAGTCCTCATACTAGTCTAGTTATATGAAAAATTTAGGTCGTACACCTTAGTCCATCCCAACTCTCTTTTCCATAAGATCCTTGAGCGGATTTAAGTTGGCAGTTGGGTTACCCACAAGCTAACTTGCCAAGTGCTCGAAGATTTTGTGAAGTTCTAATTTTTTGGTTGGACACAATAGGTGATTGGTGTCGATTGACCCACGGAACTCCTGGCCATCGTGCATAAGGGTACTGCGAGCAAGTTAGAAGTGAGGGAAAACTTAGGTTTGCTAGAGCTGAGTCTGTAGCTTGCTTGGATCCACCCTCATCCTCTGAGAATGGAAGATCAATGGTTGCCAATACTTACATCTAGCCTCACTTATCCTCAGGGCAAGGTATGTACCTTGTTAGAGGTCCATAATCACTTCTAGGCTTTGAGTTGCCTTTTAGCAGGGTAGAGATGGCATCTAAGTCCATTGGTGGGATTTTCCATGTGTTCATCTCTACTCAGACTACCTCTGATCTATTACCCAAGAATATCAAGCCATTACCCCAGTCCTCTATTACTCTCACATTTCTAATCCAAGGTTTGCCGAGTAAGATATCATAACCCTTCATAACTATGAAGTTCAGTGAGAACTAGATTATCGGTATCTTTAGTAACCAGTCCTTTAGGACTCCAAAGGGTCCAACCTTCATCCCATTCTTCAAACTGACATTGAACCTTGTGGTCTCCACTGGTGGGTTTCCCCAAGCTTGCAAGACTATGTGACAGAGTACACTAACCCTTGCTCCCATGTCTACTATCCCCTTACATATAGTATCTCCTAAGGCAATGATAGGTAAGATTGTGTGTATTTTAGTGCCCTCCCAAAAGGCATTTACTTGTGGAGACTTAGACATCAAATTGAGTGTTAGGCTTGGTATAGGTGTCATGGCATTGTGGTCTAGAAGGTCTTGCGGCTCATGGTCATTACTGCATTCTACCCATCACTTCAATCCTTACCAAAGTATAGACTTTTGCCTAAGAAATTCTCCCAATTACAATGTCACAGGTGTTATTATTAGTGTGGTTTAGCAATTTTCCATTCATCTTTCCCTCCTCAGCTTCATAGACTCCCTGCCAATGCTCGTGAATTGGTTGTGCAGTCACAGCCCCCTCATCGTGCCCATGCAGGTATTCACGTGGTGGTGTTGTCTCTGTTGCCCTCAAATATGTGGGAGAGGCTGGTGGGCTCAAGGTTGAGATTTCATTAATCTTGTCCTCAACAATAAGTTTGGCATCTTGAAGGTGAGCTTGTGCTTCTTTTATCCACTCCTTAACCTCGTCTACAGCCCTCAATAGCAGCTAGTTGGGGTTAGGGTACTCTCCAACCGTAGCACTTCCCTTCTCTCTCATCTTAGGAGAAGATATTTCTACTTCAGCATCAGTGACATGTTTTCCCTTGGTTAATGTGGTCTCACTCTTGGTCTTGAGTGTTATTTATGCCTCAATTCTCTTTTACCTCCATCATCGACTCTTCTTCCCTATAGAAGATGCATCTAGGTTGTTAGGTCTAGGTAATGAGATACCGGCCTACTTTTTTTGAGCTTGTGTCATGACATTTAATGGAATAGGCATGGCATTGTTGCCATGTGACTCGACACAAAAGAGTCCGAGTAGCACAAATGATGCGATTGTCGAGCCAGTGGAGGGTTTTGGCCTAGGGCAATTGGTGAACAAATGTGTCACTCTACATTCGTGGCACCTCAACTCGAGGCCTTCTCTCTATTTTCTTGCTCCTTTTCAGGGCAATGGGATGAGATATGCCCTAGAGGGCCACATGTCCAATATGCTATGGGTTCCTAGTTCTGAGCTCCTAGGCCTCTAGCTCTTCCTCTACCTAAGGGCATGACTGGCACATGCCTATAATCCATCAATATGGGATTTCCCTCTTCCTCATAAGAGACATAAGGGTTCAAGTAAGAATCTTCCTCTAATGGTTCCTCCACAAAGTGCACTAGATCTTTGCTTGGTGGATTGGTTATAATAGGTGTTGGAGGTCTAGGGATTCCTGTCGGGTTGATGCCTATCATCAAGGTGGCTCACTCTGAATCATTAGGTACAAGGAGAGACAAAGGGATTCCCCTTTTTAAATATGGTTACCGAATTCCTAGATAGTATGGCTAAGTGTAAGACTGTTGTGGTAAGGCAATTGATAGTGTATGTTACTAGCTGTCCAAGCATCTGAGTTTGGCCATCCGAGTTCGAGTAGTCAAGCCCCTCCAAATGGACATTTGAGTGGTCACTCAAATGACTTGGACATCCACTCGAACGGGGCCCGACCACTCGGACATCCAGTCAGCGCTCTTTTACAATGATTTAGGGGTGCTTTTATATTTAAGATGCACCTTTCCCCTTTTTCACTTGCCTCGAACTTTTGAGTTTTCTTCTTGCGCTTTTGGCTCTTTTCCTCCAATTTTTATGCTGGGCTGCCTTTTTTCGCTTTGTGCTACGTCTTTTTAATTTTCTTTACTTTCTTTGCACTTTCTTTGCATCAAGGTTAAAAACCTAGCTCTCAAAATCGTTAGTGCACTTAAGTACATACAATGTATACTAATCTAGAAAAATTGAAGCACAATGCATTATTGTTGATGAAGTTGTTGAAGAAGGACTGTAATTATTATTCATGAAAACTTGCATTCTTATTAGAGTAAGGAATTTTATTGCCATTTGAAGTTGAAGTCAAGATACATATGGCTTAAATAAGTTAGGCCTAGTTGTTGATAGTCCTTGCATATTGCTAAGGATCCTTGAGGTTTTATGTGATCTTCCAATTTTAGGTTTTTGCAACTAAAGAGCTATAGAAAAAGCTTCTGTTTTTCCGATGATATTATTGTCAAGCTTTAAGTTTTCATTGTTTTGCATATCACGTATTGTTTTCTTACATTCACTTGGTGAAAATTTAAG
Organism: Lygodium microphyllum; assembly: GCF_053477565.2. Lineage (NCBI taxonomy): Eukaryota > Viridiplantae > Streptophyta > Polypodiopsida > Schizaeales > Lygodiaceae > Lygodium > Lygodium microphyllum. Next base: position 44,656,344 of record NC_141150.1, read on the forward strand.
AGTAATCAATTCTAGTTCAAAGGATTAGAAATTTTGAGTACCATGTGAGATGATTACCACCATACCTTGTACCCTAAATTTAAACTCACACCTTGCATCTCCCCTACACAATACATGTGGCTATGTTTTTTAGCATTGTAGGGTTATACTCTTGTGTATGTGTGTGTGAGCTATTTTTGTTTGAAATTTACTTATATACAAATGTCTCAAGTTTTTTATTTATATAAAAAGTGAATTAGTTGAACTATCATATAATGTTACTTGGCTTTCAAATGAGCCATCTATAGGAGTTTGGATTGTATTGGAAAGTTGGAATCATCAAGAAGATGTAGTGACATAACCAAGAATAACAAGTAATATGTCACATCATTAATCATGTTATCATGGCAAAGTTAACTAGAAACATGTGATTCCTCTTGTCTGATGAGTTTGTCAAGTAGAGGGAGGCATTGGACCTATTTAGGTAGCTCGATATCTCGTATGATTGTGATCACTCTTAGAGAAGTGGAAGCTACATACATTGGATCATTCATGGAATTCCATATAGCTAGTCCTTCTCAATGGTAGTCATTAGCCAACCTCTAAACCCTTGCATGGTGTATCATTTCATATTGATTTCTCTTGGTCTTTGTGTTTGTTTTCCTAATACTTGTACTTCCTCTATGCTTTTCTCACAATGCTCAATGTGGAAAGAGGAAATTGTCCTTCTTAGATTCAACCTTGGGAATATGCCTCATGACTTCACCTATGATTGTCAAATAACATAAGTAGATGCATTAGGAGAGATTTGGACTCACTTTTGGGCCTTGTAAGAATATTTGTGTCAGCATCCTATTAAAAAAAGGGGACCCATAGGTAACTATATTCAATGTACCTCAAAACTATGTCATGTAACTTATCCATGGAAAGCTCTTATGGCCTCCCGATCAAAAAGTAACCTCAATAGTTCTACAATGGTAGCCTCACAACCAAAAAGTAACCTGAACATTTTTGTAACAGTAGCCTCGCCCTCATTTGTCCTTATGGAATATTTCCAAGAATCTTAAAGAGCTTAAAAGGGCCAAAAGTGAGTCCAAATATTCCCTAATGTGTTTTTGCTCTTCCTATTACTTCTTATGCTTTTTAGTCGGAATTCCAACATTAGTATAAGCATGTGCACAAGCAAGCAATATTATTGTAATTTCAAGTGCCTTGTATTGCAATATTACTTGTTGATTTGTGTTTTGAGCCATTTCTTCCAATATCTCCATGATTGATCTCTTGACCAACTTAGGCTTTAATTATATTGGAGATTGTGGTTGAGAAGAGCACATCTTGTGATTTAATGAGTTAGTTGATCATGGTTATTATTTTTTAGCTTGTGTCTTGTGTTGTTAACATAGTGGGGCCATGTTCCTTTATTGAAATGATGAGTTTAATTGTAGTAGTTGAGGGCTATGAATATTGGGGTTCCACTTGTAATTTGGAATCAGTATCTGCCAATTCAATGTGTTTGGCAATATTGGCAATCGAAGATGATTGCTTGCCCAGATCCCTAAACTGAGTGAAAGTAGTCAAAGTCTTAAAATTTCCAAATGTAATTTCGTTAGTCCTTGTTACATTACACAATCTCAATGATGCAACTTTGGACACCCTCTTATTCATTCAAGAAGTTCAACCATGAAGTACGATGGACATCTCTCATCTAACCTCTTGCATGTGCTACAAACACCAAGATTCGCTTGTAGTGAGCTTGCATGGCCTTCCTTTAAGCATGAAGGACGCTCTTTCAAAGTTTCATGATACATGAGATTCTATTTTTAACCCTATATGCATTAGCATGTAAGGAGCTTGAGTGTAGACATGAGAGAGTGCTCAAGAGAAAGAAGGAGGCTTCACCCACATGGTCTCTCACCCTCACTCTCTCAACTCACTCTTTCCATCTCTCACAAATTAAACACAAGAAGAAAAGTACTCAAAACGTGTATGCATATGAATAGCCCATTCTATTCTTTCTCATTATTTAAATACATGAAGGTTAGGGTTAGGGTTTTTACATCCCCCTTAGGCATCCTATCCCCTTTGTGGTCCTTCCAGCCAATCACATCTCTCTTTACATGTAATCAAACCTTAGTCTTGATTTAAAAATAAACCTAGCATAGGGTATTAGCTGCTAAATACAATTTTCTTGACCCTCATAAAAACATCGGCATACAAGTGTTACGAAAATTGCTACCTTTCCAAAATTTGTAGGCCTCTTGCTTTATCTTCTTCTTACAATTAATAGTTATCCCCCCTCTTAAATGAGTGCAATCCCATGGCACTTTCACCAAATGTATGGTCTTTCTACTAGTGAAAAGGCTATGGAATGTTTAATGAGAGAAATGTTGGGGGGTGTGGTAGAAGAGATGCAGATGACAAGGTAAAGAGACTAAGAGAGTTGGAGCATACTAGGTTATCTTAAAGAGGAGGGAGAGGTGATGGCTGATGCTGAAGGGGTCATGATAGGTGTGGGCCATTGATGTTGATGGGAGCTTCATTGTACCTATCTTGTCACTCATGATCTTCCTATGAGGAGTGTCTACCTTACTCATGTCGTTATTGTACACTTGTGCATGTGCAACTGGGAATTGTGTCAAAATTCAAGTAAACCTAGAATGTTGTCCCACACTTGAGAACCCACTTGTGGTAAAAGAATGTGGTGTACTGCTATCCTCAAGGTGATAGGTCATTTGAGTGAGCCACCGGGGATGTCTTGCCCTCAATGTGCCCTAAGATTGTGAGGTGCTGGTGCGCAGATCGGTCGCAGATAGCTCACGTGGTGAATCCCGGAAGGTCCCCAAGAACAAAGAACTCTTCCTTTTTGCACAAAAACCCATGTAAAAGCATGCACGACAAGAGGCAAGAGACAAATTGGGTTCAATCTCCCCCATGCCTTGTGTGAGCGCTTCACAAAGCATGTATTTTATGTATATTTCCAATCTTCATGCTCAATAATAGCCCAATTACAAAAATATGACAAGCTTTTAGCTTTTGAGTTTGCTTTCTACAAAAATAGGAAAATAAAGCTAATGGACGGTGCCCATAGTGTCTGGCACGCCCAATCTCAATGTCCAAATAGAAATAACATATCCGGGCGCATAAGCGCATACAAAATAATAATAAATAATCAATGTCTCAATAGACATAACAAAATATAGGCGTGGCGCCTATCAAAATATAGTCCAAATGTCGAATACCCGCTAGACTCCAATGCTTTCCTCCGCCACTGCTGCTATCTCTACACATCAACTGAAGCATTCACAATCGTTAGTAAAATAATATAATTAAACCGACAAAAGTGAATACCTAGTAGTCTTCAGCTACATAAATAAATCAACTGGTTAGAAATAAATCCTAACCTTAATTTATTACGAGTGCGCACTCTAAACTCATAAACGTTTATTAATTTAATATGCATTTTGCGGAATCACCCGCTATGGAATCACCCATGTACACACTAAATTAATGAAACGCCCGAAAAGGACAGGCGTCCCCATCAACTTCTCGCACAAAGAATCCTCTTTGCGTATGAACCCCGGTCATCTAAGTTTACGGAATCCACCGTAAAACCTCACGGAATCCACCGTGGCACGGAATCCACCGTGGAATATGCCTCCTGGCATCAGGTGCATGAAGGGCTAGAGCATTGCCCTAGGTGTGATGAATGTGCTTGTGCTTTTCTTTTCCTTTTTCCTTTTTTTAAATAAATATACATTACAGATAAGGTACACAAGAGGAAACAAAAAGAAGATCTTGAGCATGCCCTAAAGACAGCTGCAATGATGCCTCTAGGTAAAAAGGATGCATACATATGGTAAACCTATTGTCCACCATGTCTAACTAGATAAAATAGGTCAGTAGTAGTAGAGTATGGAGGTGAGGACAAACCATCACCACATTCAATCAATTCTAGCATTGATGTCAAAATAAATGGGAGCAACCTATCTTCATCACAAGGGGTTACTAGTTGTTGGAGGAGCTTGATGAGGAGTCAAAGATAGTTGCGCATGATGACGAAGGAGGGGTTTGGCTAATTAGCAAATTCCTTTGCAAAATGAGCAAAGGAATAGACCATGCCAATAGGCTAGAATAGGTAGGTTTTTGTCGACATGGGTTGCTCTAATGTTATGGAACTTAGGGAAGTTGTACCTACCATACCCCTTTTCATGATACTCTTTGCGATGCCTTCTTGGGTAGGGATAGAAGAGTGGATTTGCTTGCTCTTCCTTTTGGGAGTAGATAAAGGCTTCCTAAGTCATCTTTTTGCCTTCAAAATAGGATGGCACAATTTTGGTAGTTCTTGCCACACTTCACTCGACTTCAATTTCAAGTAGTTCCCCCAACTTTCCTTGACTCAACATGACTTTTGGTTAGCTTCAATATCTAAAGCATCTAGCCACTTCATAGGAATGTTTTTAAATGTTCATATAAGTAGTCGTACAATGCATAATGGAATTGGCTTTCTAAACCTACTCTCCTCATTGACCTTGAACCCAAACTTCATAGCAAGGCTAGTCTCCTAATTCTCCTAGTATATTTGTATTGTCTTCTCTAGATTTTCTTCCTCTTCTTATGGTAGAAGCTCGGCAGGGAATGGTATGATCTATTACTCTCTATGGTTGAGCTTATAAAGTCTATATCATGGTCGTGTAGGCCTCCTTTTGCTTTGGGTCTTCTCTTCATCTATTGGGTGCTCTTCTAACTTTTCTGTGTCAAAATCTACAAGTTTGGCATATCAATGGTGGGTATCATGACTATGGATGGCTCCAAGGTGATGAAAAAGATTGGCTAGGGTGTTCCAAGTTGTATTAAACCTACTCCCTTGAGTTCACACTTGTCGTAGACTTTTTTCCTCAACTATTGGATCATGTCTTCCTTGTTTGGCCTTTCTATCATCATATTAATCCCTTGAATATTTTCCACCCTTTCCAAGATATTGGAGAGCAATCCTAGTCGATGGGCTTTAAGTTCCTATGGATCTTCAAATTGAGACATGTGAGGCAACATTGTAGCTTCCTTGAATAGCTCTTGCTACTTCACCCTGACCAATTTATAGGCCTCCAATCGGACTATGTGCTGGCTTTAACTATACAAGGCCACTCCCAAGTCATTAGATAAAGTCATTAAGGTGGTTTTGTAGAGCTTTGTGTGTCACTTTCTACCATACTTATAGCCCTTGACAAGCTAATAGAGATGGTCTCATCTAGACCTACAACTTACATCATATTAGAGTGGTCGAACAAGATTTTTGCACAATATCCAAGAGGGAATTTTGTGATAAGTCTATTGCTCCTGCATTCAAAAAGATTCAACTGATACTCCATATTTCTACTTGCATGGTCACAAGTTGATGTCTAGTGTCATTGTTGGGATCCAAAAGTTGATTAAGGGTATTTGTCCCCTAGCCTTGCAACTCTTGGAGTTTCCTTTACATACTTCTTTCCATTGTATTGGGTGCTATCCCCATGGTTTGGCTTGCCTCTAGGTGGACTTATTAAAAGAATTGGTTGATAAGGTTAGGGTACTTTCAATGTCTATGTATTTACTAGGACTAAGGTCTCCACTTGATGTAGGAGTTGGAAGGTCATGTCCACTTTGCAAGTGCATACACCTACATTGCAAAGTTTAAGTCCTAGGTATTCCTATCGATTCCTTATTCTAATACTTATCTTTCATCCGTAGTTTTCATGTCTCATATCAGTATCTTTCTATCTTCATGATCATTGAATATTGATCGAACAGGGTTTTCTTGGTTAGAACTTAGATTGTGCTTGTGCATGTGTACAAACAAGCTTTATCTTTTCCTCAACAATGTATGTAAAGATAGTTCATACGCTATGCATTAACATTTCAAGCTAATATGTTTGGTAGTACACACAGTTTTGTGAATAAATCCATTATGGACAAGATGAATTGTCTTTCCACGGACTTACAGCAACCCATAAGAGTTCAGGTGGCCAATGGTGAAGAAGAAATCAACACTCAAATATGCCCACATGTTTCTTTACAGTTGGCAAAAATTATGAAGCAAAAATAAACGTCATAACATTGGAAATGGGGCCATAGATATTGTATTCAGTTGTGATTGGTTGATGACATTAGGCAAAATCACTATGGATTTCTCACAGTTGTATATGGAGTTTATCTTTGATGGACAGCTCATCCATTTATAGGGAATTCCTAATAAATCAAATTTTTAGCTTATCACCATTCAACAACTCAAAAAGGAGTACAAGAGACGCTCACATATATTTGTTTTGCACTTGAATAAAGAGGTTGAAGATCACTCCACAAATTCAGCAAGTCATCCAACCTTGAAAGCTCTTCTTGAGGAGTATAGGGATTTGTTTGAGGTGCCTACTTCATTTCCTCCCAAGAGAGCAGTAGATCACCCCACTGATTTGGAGTCCAACTCAAAGCCAATTAATAAGCCACCCTATAGATTTTCCAAGTGTAAGCGTGAAGAAGTAGCCATGCAAATCAAGGAGCTTCTTGAAATGGGATTCATTGAACCTAGTTCTTCACCCTATGCATCTCTAGTTTGTTAGTTAAAAAGAAAGATGGATCTTTCAGGATGTGTATTGATTACAGGGATCTTAACAAGATCATAGTAAAGAACAAGTACCCAATACCCAGAATTGATGATTTTCTTGATGAGCTCAAGGGGGCTAGATTCTTTACGAAGATTGACTTGAGGTTAAGGTATCATTAGATCCGTATGCAAGAGGGTGATGAAATCAGGACTGCTTTTAGGACTGATCAAGGGCTCTACCATTTCCTTGTGATGCCATTTAGGCTTACAAATGCTCCAACTACCTTCCAAATTCTGATGAACAAGATTTTGTAGCCTTTCCTATTTCAGTTTATTTTGGTCTTCTTTGATGACATCTTAAGTTTCAATAAGACCCTTCAGGACCATTTATCACATATGAGTAAGGTTTTGATGTATTGAGGCATCACATACTCTTTGCTAAGGAGAAAAAATGCTCTTTCATGCAAGCTCAAGTGGGATACTTGGGACATATTGTCACTAAAAAAAGGGATCCAAACTAACCTCAAGAAGGTGCAGTGTGTTAAAGATTGGCCAACACCTACTACCGCTACTTCACTTAGAGAATTTCTTGGTCTATCTTCATTTTATCACTGATTCATCAAGCATTATGCGGCTATTGCAACTCCTTTGATTGATAGGTTAAAGAAAGAAGCTTTCTTTTGGGATGCTCTTGTTGATAGTAGGTTCTCAACCAGTTAAAGGAACTCCCTACTTATGCTCCTATTCTAGTATGCCTAGATTTTTCAATGGAGTTTACCATACAGTGTGATCCCAGTGGCCAAGGTATAGGGGATGTTTTGTTACAAGAGCATGGAGTGATTGCCTTTGAAAGTCGCAAGCTTACAGATAAGGAAATGTCTATGAATGTTTGTGACCAAGAGATGTTGGCTATCTTGCATGCAATAAAGAAATGGCACCATTATTTGTAAGGCAGCCGATTCAGAGTTCAAAGTGATCACATGGTCCTTAAGTATTTCCTCACTCAGTCCAATCTTACTCTTAAGCAGCGTAGGTGGGTAGCTACACTGTAAAATTATGATTTTAACATCACTCATACAAGGGGTAAAGAGAATGTAGTGACTGATTCTCTTTCTCGTATGTGGGTCTGCAAAGTTTCAACAATGACTGAGCTACATAGTGATTGGATTGAAGAATTGCAAGAGGCTTATCTTTTGGATGAAGAGCTCAACCATATTTTCCCGAAATTACAGCAATGTCTCATGGGAGATAACTCACATTATCAACTTCAAATTGGCCTAATCTAGTTAAATGGCAAGATTGTCATTCCCTCTACTTCTTTTTTTATATGGAAATTTATGGAGGAGTTGCATTCTTCACCTTTAGTTGGACACCTTGGAGTTTTCATAACCTATAATAGGATCAATAAAATCTTTTATTGGAAAGGACTGTGAAAAGATATCAAAGATTTTGTCATGAAGTGCATACCTTGTCAGCAGAATAAGGACATCACCCATAAGACAGGTGGTTTGTTGCAGCCATTACCCATTCCTATAGGTAAATGGACACACATTACCATGGACTTCATTACTAGCTTGCCTACTACCAAAAGGGGATGGAATAGTATATATGTGGTGGTGGATAGACTCACCAAGACATCCCATTTCATTCTAACCAAGACCTAGTTTACTACTTCTCAAGTGATCAATCAGATTATAATGGAGCAAATTTTAGATTACATGGATTACCATAGGTGATTGTTCATGACATTGAGTCAAAGTTCATGAGTAACTTTTGGTAGGCGGTATTCACACTTCACTGAATTTGCCTACAATAACTCCACTCATGCTAATATTGGAGTTTCACCCTTTGAGGCTATGTATGGTTATAAGGTGCCCTTACCCACAGTCGTCTTCAATGAAAGAATCAATACTCATGGAAAAGAAGAATTGGAAAGAATGCAAACCCTTCTTCAACAGTGTAAGATGAATCTTAGGAAAGCCCAAGATCAAATGAAGATGTATGTAGAATGAAAAGAGGTAACCTTTAGAGTTTCAAGAAGGAGAGTTAGTTTTGTTGAAGGTGCCCAAGTCTTGGTATTCTACTTTGAAAGATGGATCCAATAACAAGCTTTCTCACAGATTTTATGGCCCCTATAGGATCCTAAAGCACATTGGAGACTTGGCATATAGATTGGAGCTACCCTTTTCCACTTAGATTCATAATGTATTCCATGTTAGTCAACTCAAGCCTTTTTATGGTGATCCTATTGATACAATTGATGAGCTGCCATCTATTGATGAAGAAGGTTTTATTCAGTACATCCCAAAGGCTGTCATAGGTCAACATAAGAAGAAGCTTCAATCTTATTCTATCATTGAATATTTGATCAAATGGAGAGGTTTACCACCTAAGGAAGCTTCTTGGAGGCCTGATTCTATATTTAAGAGAGAGTAAGAAGGCATGTGGGAACTCCAATAGTCACAATGTATGACTTACCTCTACTTATTCTATTGTCATAGAAAGAATAAAGAACAAAGTAATAGTGATGAGTGGCCGCCACCTGTGCAGTGTACAGATATGTGGTCTGGCCTTTCAAAAACCCTTTGTAACAAAGAAACTGTGAGATTAAGACTAGCCAATACATTATCTTTTTGTCTTTTGCGTTACATTCTTTCCATGCCTTTGATTCCTTTGCAATCGTAGGATTACTTAGCTTTGGCTTTTCTTCACCTAAAATAAACTTGTAAAGGCCTTTTCCAATAATAAACTTCATCACATAAAACTTATGTGATAGTTAATTGTTTTTATCCACTATTCTCTACCATTTTCACAAAATTGATACAAAATAGCAAGTAAGTCTTTTGCAACCTTTTACAACAAGTGCACATCAACACACCAAGCAACCTCTTTCACTGATTGTTCAATAGTACATGTAATCTACAACTTGTTTGTAGATAAAACTTGTGTTTGCTTTCTAGCAAATACCTCAGAACTTATAGATTTGAAATCTATAATGGTGCACCCACTTTTGGTCAACACAATTGAAATCATAGTATACCCCAAAACTGATGTCTACAATTGTGTGGTTCTAAAATGGAACCCGAAATGGCTACAAATGGTCAAAAAAAAACAGTAGGAAAATCCTAAAAGGTGTATTTACAGAATATAAAATGCTTTGATTGCACATTAACTCTCAAAGCAATTTGAGATTTTTTTCTCTTCCTTGCTTTCAATGTCTAGAGGCACTATCCAAGAGAAAGAGTAGAAGAATGCGAGAGCTTCTTACCTATTGCTTGCTTGCCCACTCGAATCCTAGCTTCTTCTCCTTCATTTCAACCTCTTCAAAACCATCCTCTCTCAATGGTGCTGCTTTGATACCATATTAGGAATTTCTTAGTAGGGGCACTTGCTTGAGCTACTATGCTAAACACATAACATACACACAAGATGCTTACTCAAGAACTGATGAAGAGAGATGGAGGCCAAAACATATTCTTGCTAGTTTTTTCTTCTTCTTTAACACAATATAATGTACACAAAGTATAGATAAGATACAACATAAAGAAACATGGCATACTAAGTCAAATAGTGCACCCATAGTGTATAACAGACTATACTAATTGACTGGCATTATAACTATACCAACTGTAGGTAGATGCAACAAATCAAATATAATAAGTGATAAGTCAATGGCTAAGTGAGGATCATAATGACCACTACTTGACCTTGATTCTTAGGCTTTGCCGATGCAACACTTCTATTTCAAGCATTGAAGGGATTCCTTTTCAGAAATATCAAATATATACGTATGACAAAATTATCTTTTTATTTCAATTTCATTGAGGTGCCTTGCTATACAATTCTCTAGAAAAGGGTTGATTATTTTTCTAACCCTTGCTAGTTTGAGAGGACAGTCTCTCTCTATGCTGAGCTAATGTTTATTTGATGTAAATAGGTAGATTTAGGAATGGAGAGGAGGGGATATGTCAACGAGTGAAGATGGCAGCAAATATAATAGTGATAGGGATTGGAGAGGGGTTAGTTTTTATAGTTGGGATTGATTTTTAGAGCATACGGATGGAGCGAGGATTGATTTGTGGGGATTTGTAAGAATGAGAACAAGATGAAGTGGTACTTGAAGCCTTGAATATGACCCTCTTCAATCTCTTGCTCTCTCTCCTCTCTTACTCTCCCTCTTTGTCTCTCTTCTCTCTCACTTTTCCTCTATATCTATCTTCCACATTCTCTGTGTGTGTGTGTGTGTGTGTGTAACTCTCTCTCTTTTCCCCCTCTATCTCTATCTTCTCACTTTCTCCTTCTATCTCTTTCTCTACCCTTCTATCTTCACACACACACACACACTCTCTCTCTCTCTCTCTCTCTCTCTCTCTCTCTCTCTCTCTCTCTCTCCAACGTAATGAGAAATTTTGTATTCTCATAAGCCTTTGTGGCTTAAGGCTTTTATAGCCTTTGTAACCCCTCTCCCTCTCTTCATACTTTGCTACTTCACATCCCAACTTTTCAATCAGGACTTCTCTATGATCTTGAGTAGCTTTGTAGGATCCTGCAAGTAGGTAAAGCTATTTGTGAGTAGGGGGAAGGGAAGATGGCATTGATGCACATGATAATGGTAATGTGAATGAGGGTAATATCGTCAAGAATGACACTTGTTTGAGATGGTTTGATAGCAAACAATAGCTTAATATTTTATTAAGATTTAATGATGTGCCTAACGATATCAATGATGAGATGCAGTCAAAGGTTCAGTTTAGAACTTGATAAAATCTTGGTTCTTGAGCAAATATTGGCACACAAGAAAGGTCAAGGGTAAAGTCTCTCGTCACTATTGGGTAAAGTTCCAAAACTATGCACCTCGATGCAAAATGGATGAAGAATGATTATTTCATAGAGACCTCTCATTTGACTTTAACACCTTTTTAGTTGGAGTCAACTTTAGTCCCGTTGAGCTTAATCAAGCTCAAGAGAGCGCAAATCTGAAGCATTGCATGATACTCACAGATATGATCACATATCTAGAGGTTGTTTGGAGATCTTTGAGATTCCATGCAGGTGCTTCTATGATCAGTCTACTAGATACTTATGTTTCTATAGTGATGTTTGGTTATTTACTAGTGCAATATCATTTTCATAGCTATGGATTTATACAATTGTGATTGATTGCATACTAGTGCAATAACTACCATCTTTTTAAAATAATATACATTTTTAAAACATGATGTAATAGTAGTGTGCTTGGTTACATTGGAACATATATGGATAATTGTACATTGGCAATGCATGGAGTAACATCATGCTTGGTTACTTGAAAACATATATAAACAATTGTACATTGACAATACATGAAGTAATGACAATATGCTTAGTTGCTCTAAAAAATATGTATTGATCATCTAGTATGCCGTGTTGGATCTTAACTGCATGCAATCAAGGTCCCTTGCTATATTTCAAGAATTCTACTATCCCTAGCTCTTGGCATGGTGGCCATTACATTGCTAGTGAAAGATTTGACATTAGAACATATAGTGGATAAGTGTGCAGGCCATGCGATACATGGCAAGACTAAAGGAACAAAGTGCAACATAAAACTTTCATTAAGTTGAAAGTTTGCATCTTAGAATTCAGTTGTATTGAAAGTTACACCCAAAAAGTAACTTACTTAAGCCATTTAAGTCATTAAGTAAACCTTGAACTAATGTTTCACCTTGTGAGAATCCACTTATGATTAGCCCTTAATAAAAAAACATGATATGATTAAAAAACTGGTTACCCATTTGAAAAGCTTATCTTGGCTATTTGGGATTGCTTCTCTCATTTGGAGCAACAGAAGTTTGGGAACGAACACTCCTCTTTTTTATTGCACAAAATTGTAGATTTCAATCATAGTTTGAGCTTATAACATAGGTGGAGTGTGGACAACAATTAATTTCTTCTCTTGGCATTGAGATTCATTGGGCAATCTCATAACTCCATATACAGTAAGAATAGTGTGGAATTGTATAAGGACTATTTAAAAGAGTTATCTCAACAAATGCTTTGTGAATTTGGATTTAACTGCTTGCTGTCATTTTTAGATCTTCATAGGTTGATAGTTCATTTGTAATTTTGAACACATTTACATCTCTAGTAATAAAAGTATCAAGGCCATTGTGCACGGATCGGTTACATCCTGAGAAATTGTTAAAATACAACTATTCAATTTCGAGCATATTTCAATAATCTAAAGAAATGCTAAAAGGAATGCCAAGCTTTGGGACCAAAAGTGTGTGGTGCAAGAGTACCCTAGCTCCAATTGTATGTAGAGTTTTCTTGTTAAATTACTATTAAGGTGAATTAAGTGTTTACTGAAATGTGATTTACTATCCTTTGGGCTTCCAAAGACTGTTATCAATTAAGAGATATGGAAGGCACATGTTAGAAACGCTCCCAAGAGGATGCGATTGACTTGCACCTCTCTTTTGAGATTTTATGTGACTTGAGAAGATGCTCCATGAAGGAGATCCACCTCCAAACATCCACCCAATAGTACCATCATCCAAAGGATAGCAAACTAGGATACGCAAATGTAGCAATTTTTTTCTTTGAAAGGCCACAAGAAAGGATGGAATCCCTCTCTGCCTAAGAGCCAATACTTAACCAAAAACATGGTAAAATTCTCTGCCTATAAAACTTAAAACCAAAAATGACATTCAATATGAAACACTCAAAACTGCCAAGAATTCTAATCCTAAGCTGACACCTTTCTAATAGAGACATGCAAAAACTTAACATTAGTATAATCATGATAGCTATAGCAAAGTAATTCCAAAGAGAAATTTGACATTGTGCACCTACCTTCTATAGAACCCAAGAAACATATACGACTCTACAATAATATTATGCAAACCTACATACAAGAGTAACTCCACATTAACACCCTAATTCTACTCGAGGAACTCGCTCTAAATCACGAGTACCTATGCCCTCTACCTAGGCTACTATTCCATTGCTTGCAAGGGGGAAGCAAGTTTCATGTGTTTATGCAATGTGTCGTTGTGACAACGTAAGTTTGAACTTTCAGTGTAAGATGGAACTTTCCACTCAACTTGTCCAATTCATGGTTCACTCCAAGCCTCCGTGTTCACTCTCACGTCCTTATTGGAACTCATTCCATTGCTTTCTTGCTTCTTGAATCACCCTATTATTGTGTTACTTTTCTCCAACATTTCAGTAATATAGGCAAAGCCTTCCTTTCAATAGGGTCACTCTATAAGATTACGCATTATCAAAGAGCAACAACCATCAAGTCAATCACACAATCAAATGAAGTGAGCAGAACTTGAACATATGTCAAATACCTTGTGTTAAGGTCGAGAAGGCCAATTAAGTATAAGAGCTTGAAAGATACTTGGCCACTAATTGGTGGAACTCTACCTTGAAGTAATGTCCAGTAAGGCAAATTTAGTAAAGAGCTTAAATGAGAAAAGAGAAAGCTACTTGGTCATTTAATAGTGAATGAGCTTAAATGAGAACAAAATAGCTACTTGGCCACCATCTCTGATTAACAATTGATGTTACTCTTTTTATCTTCGACTATAACACGAGCTCTGATTTAAATCAATTCACATCTGACTTTTAACTCTTATCATTTCATGATTTCATTTTTCTTTGGCAAGACTACTTGGCCACCATCTCTATTATCATTGACGTTACTCTTATATCTCAAACTATAGCATAAAACAATTTGCATCTGACTTTTAGGACTATTATATCATTTCATGATTTCATTTTTCTTTGCCACAAGACCCTTGACAAATTTTTGGCTCTTGCTGATATGCTAACCCAACCAACAAATGATGGTCCACACAGGCACAACAGCTAGTGACAACATTATGGGATGATTACATTGCTCTTTACTGTCTGTTTCACAAAGTTGCTTTGTACAAATGGCTCCAGCATTCAAGCTGCATTCCCTACAAACACACGCAGCCAACCCCCCCCCGCCCCCCAAAACCCAAAAAAAACACACACGGGGAGAGGAGAGAGGAGAGAGAGAGAGAGAGAGAGTACCATCTGTTTCACAAAATTTTTGTACAAATGGATCCAGCATTCAAGCTGCTGCTGTCTGAATGGTGGAAGTGCTGCTGTACTCAACAAACTCAATGAGGCCAAGGGGGATATGGTGTTTCCGAGCTCTCTCTCGGAGTGGATACTTATTTCTGGTGTTATGGATCTTGACAGGAATTACCGTCCCACCACCAGTACTGGTGTTGCCTTTAGCCTTTTTCTTCCTTGAAGCAGCACCTGAGCCTCGCCCACGATGTGATGGAGTAGAATATGGGCTTTCCTCCCCACCCGAGGGGGTAGCATCCAAGCTTTCACCCCCGCGCTTCTGCTTCCCTGCAGCATGTGAGGTGGCAGCTTCATCAGGTAACTTTGCTGCAATCCGGGGGCTGAATCTGGTCCTCTTTTGTTCAAGTGAGGTCGTGGCTTCATCATCAGATGGAGTTGCACCCGGGCTTTGCCCTCCACGCTTCCGTGGGCTGGACCTGGTCCTCTTTTGTTCCAGGGAGTCTGTGGCTTCATCAATAGATGGAGTTGCACCCGGGCTCTGCCCCCTACGCTTCCGCCGCCCTGCAGCACGTGGCTTTTCAATCTGGGGGCTTGAGCTCTTCTGTTCCAGAAAGTTTGTGGCATCATCAACAGCCTTGACAAGCTCATTCAAATTCTCCCTGGGAAACAAACAGTAACGAGTTAACTATATATATTCTGAATTAGTCAAAAATCAAAGTCAGCCCTAAATGACAGTTTCCATTACTTAAGGACTTGCAACACATCATAATCCAAAAAAATAGGAATATGATGATTACCTGCAGCGCTCTATCGTCGCTTCGTTCAGGAGGTATGTCATGTGTGCACCATGAAATGTTCCTGGTGAAATGCAAACTATGGGTATACCAGCATCCTTGGAGGCCACCCCTACCACACTAAAATTTCTCACACACATAGAGGACTTTGAACTGAACTCCGCAGCATTTGTTTCTTCTCCATTGTGATGAAAAAAGAGATCTGGATACTTCTCAGCTTCTTTAAACACCAAATCATTCAGGCTGCTTATGATATCCTGCATGTTACAGATAACTTACATAACTTTATAATCAAACAGAAATTTGAACAGTAATTTAAATTTTGATATCCTACATGTTACAGATAACTTACATAACTTTATAATCACACAGAAATTTGCACATAGGAGATGGTTAAGATCATTTATAGTAAACTGTTTAACTGAGGTGATTTAATTAAACTCTCTAGATCCCCAGCCTCCAATCAGCAACAGAGTTCAACTGCTATTTGAGGGGATTGAGAAGCACTCTGAATAACTAGCTCACAAAAACAGTGCAAGTCCTAAGACGTGTGGAATTGGAGGCTCTCTGGACAGCTAGCCCACAAAAATTCAAATGCAAATGTATGAACAGTTACTGATACTGTGATACGGCATTTCAAATATGCATAGGCATGTGACTTTGCTCATTTTCTAGATGTGAAAGTGATTTCTATCATATCCAAATATTCAGGTGTACTCATTCCATATAGGGTAGCATGTAAATGCACTCTGGGGAAAACTATGGTCAGTCATGAACAGGTTCAAGAGCATAAACTATATATGACCTGTAGATGTATGCCAAATTCTTGTATGAAGGGATCTGCACTATTAGTGAAAGAAGAATAGCATTTTGCATATGCCGAGGCATGTGATACTGCTTATTTTCTATCTGAATACTCATACCTGGGTGTACTTGCAACCTTACAGAGCTTTGAATGTACCATGTGCAATGGCGAGGGTCCCAATTATGAAAAGTGTGGACCGTGTTCACACAACTTCAACATGACTTCAACTAGCTAAAACAGATTTAGCTACCTGTTCTGCTTTTGTAGGTGTGAAGGTACATGTAGCAACAGAGCCTTTAGGACCCATAGGCTGATTGCACCTAGCATTAAATTTTACAGTGAGCCCATTCCAAAGTACCATCTGAACCTGCATGAGCCAGTGATGTTTTAAAAAACTCATTGAGACTACTCACACAGTGCTTAATAACTGAAGTACAAAGTTCCCCTACTTTTGCATCTGTAATGCCAGTATCCCGAAGTTCTCTGATCTCTTGAAGTAGCAGGCACACTCGGTACCAGTCTATCATGTCAGCATGAAGGGGCAGTAGGCAAAAATCAGATATTCCCACAGATATGTTACAGTACACATCATTCTCAAATCCTGCATCTGTATCAATGAAAAGCTTCCATTGCCCTTCCTGGGCCTTGAAGGATCTGTAAGAGAACGTGTGCATAAGACGTGGAGTGAAATATGAAGAAAGTGGAGCCAATGACATCATATGCTTACACTATAGATGGACAAAGAAAGGGCAAACATGAGAAGGCACAGATATGCACCCACAAAGAAAGATGAAGAAAGAGCAAGGACAGTATAGATTTTGTCAATAAAGAACAATATCATGGAATGGACACGACAACATGAAAAATTACTTACTCACGGAGGACTGATATGATATTGTGCCTTTGTGAATCTGAGAAGACTATGTTTTGCTCTATGTCCAGTCCACTAGGGCATATGTACATGTTGTTTGGGAGTCGAGGGTTCACATGTTTCAGAGGAATCGCATACTCCTTGATGTTGACCAAAGCTGTATGTTCATGTTGATGCTCTCCCACTAGCTCGTTAGATTCTTTCACAGCCTGCAATATCAGAGATTAAGATTGAAACTTGAAATTTCCACACATGCTAACAAAATATTTTTCCAAAAGATAATTGCACATTTGACATAACGACTTGCAAAAGCTTAAAATTAGAAGTGCTGCAGTGGAACTAGCCTTGGGCATGTCCTTCAACACTCTAGAGACCACAGCTGCCACATCATCATCTTGAATCGCTTCCTTGAGGTGGGTTGTTGAGTAGGCTGCCAGAGCTTGCAAGAAGAGACGTGTCGTGTTCGCAAGTGGCACCAGATGGTGCAAAGTTTCCCTTCCTCTCTTCTCATATAAGCCTCCCATAAGCATTTCTGATAAATCTCCCACCTTTCCCACAATGGCAAGTAACACGGATAATATGAGCTAGTCAGTAAAGTTCAAGCTGAATCGTGGACTAATTCGATTGATTAGTGTATAAACTGCAATAGAGACGGCACTATTGAGCCGCATTTAGCCCAATAAGTTCAAAGAGTCTCATGCCATATTGAACATGTTGTGTTGCACAAGACTTCAAACTCTTGGTGGATAGGCCTTTAAAGGGGAAAAACTACACTAAACCTTACAAGGTGTTCAAAGATTTGATTCAAATAAAACAAGCAAAGATGTCTCGAAAGACTGATATGTATGCATACTTCAATCACCTTACTGATGCGTGTATCTAACAAGCAGCACCTTGGCTCTCCTGTGTGTGCTCAACTCTTGGTTTAGAGCTCTTGATTTTAGACTAACGAGTAGACTATTCTGGTCATTACTGATACATTAGTTTAAGAGCCATAATACATAGGAGACCATCCATCTGTTCTTCGTTCAGATCAGAAAACGAGGTACATTCTCTGCTTGAGATTGACACAAGTTAGCCGAGAGCTTGAAAAGTTAAAAGCACAAGACTCATGATAATATTGTATGGCTTCTCAAAGCTTCAGCTTTATATAAATCTATGCAGAGTTACAATTTCCATCCTTCACTTTTATTCCTCATAAGACGTATGGTTCATGCAGTGATTGAGTAACTTTTATTCCCATAAGACGTATGGTTCATGTGATTGAGTACCTTCGAAACGTGCTTGGCCCCTGAATCTTGATGAGCACAAGCTCAAAGGTACCTTCCTTGAGCTCTAAAGATTTTAGATCACTTTGTTGGGGTAGCTGCCTTGGGCCATTAGAACAGTACAATATGCAAAACACAGCTTCCCTACCCCAGCTGAATTAAGACGATGGATATATTTACAATATACAATACAGCTTAACTACAATCTCTATATCAACACGACTTACCTGCAATGCACGTATTGACCCAGCTAAACTAATACAATAGATATATGTACAATATACAACATAGCTTAACTACAACCCATATATATCCACACAACTTACCGACAATGGACATAATATCCCAGCTGAGCTAATACAATGGATATATTTACAATATATATTACAGCTTAACTGCAACCAATATATTCAAGGAGCTAACAATGTATCTAGTAACACGGCTGAATTGCAGTGGATATATTATAAGACTAGCTGGTAACTCAGGCCATTACACCAAGATGTAGGTACAGCTCCTTGAGTGCAATGGATATCTCAGCAAATATTGAAAGGCATCTGAACGGAGTCTAGTTTTGATGATTACTAAACCCTAAACCCTAGAAAGGGTTCTGGACATTAAAAAAACACCTGCAGGAAACTGTATCTGAAATCGAAAGAAGAAGATGCAGTCTGCTCTGCACATACTAGTAAACAAATGGCTGCAATTTCAAGACAAGATCAAGCAAAGAGCTCTGTTAATTATATAAGAACGATTGATAAGGGACTTACGTCAGAGGAATCGACGACGAGGATGTTGAGATCGGGGTGAGCGAGGGCATAGGCAGAAGAGAGCTGGAAGGTGAGGGTGGTCTTGCCAACACCGCCTCTGTGGTTGGCCAGGCAATGGGTGGAGACAACCGGCATGGTGTTAAAAAAACTAGTATACTCTCTGATGATATGTATGCACGAGGGTGTCTGTATGTGATACTGTAACTGTGAAACTGTATTTGATGCTGTTATGAGCTAAGCAGTCCTCAACAAGAAAGAGATTACTATGGCAGTTGCATTGTCGTGGTCATGATGTGGAAGAAAAGCATGCAGAGCCTGAAACGGGAGACAACGTATTAGGGTTTTGGTTCTGAGATGCGGCGAGACGAGATGGATAGAGAGATGGGTCGGCGTGTGACAGCGTGCGATGGATGGGACGTAAGCCCTAGAGACGCTACTGTTGTGTTGTTTTCATGTGGGCGCGAGTAAATTCGAGAGAGAGAGAGAGATGAGAGATATTCTTCCGCCACGTGTCGACCTGCCGCCCGCGCCACCACCTCACGTGGCTGCCATAGCTTCCTGCCATGCGCGTTCCTGACGTGACCTCGCCGCCCGCCCCCTCTCCATCATTCACACATTCTATGCTCTCGTATTCTTAAACGCCTCGAGTCAATCAATTCATCATTATGTGAGTCTAACACGCAAAAATCACGAATCACGATACAATAGCATGTTGCGAAATTTTCATGCATCGCTATTATTGGTAACTATAAAAGTTCAACATCATTACTACGACTATAGATTATAAGTGAGAAAGAAACACCTTTATTTAATTTGTTGTGAGCCTTTGGGGCCATGTGCTGGTGGTGTTACGGGTGTTGTTTGGGCCTCTTTTTTTTAAAGAAATATTGTGAAGTGCATTACTTGTAGTAAGTATTTACATCAACCACCGATGGTGGGGGCATGTCTTAGGCGACAAAAAGAGAATAGCTAACATCTCTTGAGAGCCTTGTACATGACTTTAAAAGTAGAACTAACTTTCCTAATGCCCTAAAAAACCATAAGTATCTCATTTCTAACTAGTGAAAAGTCAAGTGTCTTCTACCAAGGGGTATTTCCAAAGGCCTTATTGTTAATATGGACGCAAATGGTTTGAATTCCTATTGCCCATATGATGTTATGGAGCTACAAAGAACCTTCATTCATGGAGCTTCCATATCCAAACAATATTGTTTTTGCTAAGGCTACAGCATGGAAGCATGCCCTGTCTATCCATCAATGAAGTACCTTCCATATCCCACTGACTTCTACATATTCACATGGTAAATGCTTAAGAGTTTCCTTCCTTCTTACACAAAGGCCATAGAGATTTGATATCTTTCTAGATTTACTAAGTCTTTACCTTATTGGGAATTCATTCATTAGTGTTTTCCATAGAATCAGGTTGAGGTGTTTGGAGGGGAGAGGGTAAGGCCTCAAACACATTTGACTCCCCTCTTCCCAAGTCCTCATCTTGGTTTGCAGATAGCTTGCTTTCCAAAAAGTGCTAACTTTTAGAATGTGTCTACCATCCCCCCTAAAAAAATCTTTGGTTTTCTTGCCTACCTTTGTTTGGAGGCATACCAACATATTCACCTTAGTCTCATAGCATGAGGTTGGCCAATTCTTCTTTCTCTTTGCCAAGATTTCCTTAAGCTAGCTTTTCTTTTTGTAATATACTCGAGCAGTGAGTAAAAATTTCCCATGTAAGCACTTCCTTGAGCATACACAAGCATGTGTTCACTTACATGCACATGAACACATGCATACCTAGTCATTATACAAAAAGTAAACTTCTCTATGGAAACTAATCCTTAGGCAAATACATATATGCCCTTATTTGCACACATGAGAACATGTGCAAAAATACTAATTTTTGCCAACAAAAAAAAAATCAAACTCCTATTGCATACATGTAAATGAGTTGACACATGAACACCTACTTAATCTCATTGAGAAAACACATGAGATTTTGTGGCACACATGCAAATAAAAAAGGGAAGAAAAGAAAAGTCAATGAATTAGTAAAGAAAAGAAGAGTTCAATTCTGACTAGAACTCTTCATTTAAGAGGGAAGTTCAAATCCAACTGAAACTTTATATGAGAGTGATAGATAGGCTTCTCCCAAAAAGATTTTTCCCTCATTATGCCAACTCTCGACAAAGTGGATATTATCCATGATTGCAAAGAAAATCTCCCTCTCCTTATGTCACCTTAGGACAACTCACTTATGCCAATGACATTATAGCATCTCACCCTCCCCCGCTCCCCCTCTCCTATAAATAGAGGCCAAGGGGAGAAGAATAGAGTATGGGAAGCAAAGAGTAAAGCCATGAGCCAACATTAGTGCTAGTGAGAGCGGCATGTAGAACTAGAGAGAGAATATAGAGTGAGAGAGAGAAGAAAAAGAAAAAGAGACAAGGGATAGCATGATGATGCCCAATAGAGAGAAGCAAATAAATACAAGAGTTTTGAGAGAGAAGGAGAGAAGGTGGAGACTAAAATTCTCACTTTTCCAAATTCAATAAACTTTTTTACCTTGTCCTATCCCCTTTCTTTGCTCCATCCATTATGGCCTCTTGCAAAAAGGTTAGTGTGCCTAATGAGGCAAAACCTTCCATCTTCAACAACCCTCGATGCAGGAAAAAATGCGCCCACTAATGCCATTAATTCTAACATCCAAATTTGTATATATTTAATATTTCTACAATTCATTTATCAAGGAAAGGTGTTTAGAAAAATATAGGATCATTCGAGTGAGATCTGAGTTACAATGGAAAGAGATTAGTTTAGCACTAACATCACTATGTTAGGAGCTCGTTAGGAGTATGATATGATCATAAAAAAGAGAAATAATAAATATTACATGAAGGGGAGCTACAGAGCTCTGCCCCAAGACCTACGGACCGCTTATTGATCAAGTGTTTCAAGCCGAGCGGCCATGGCTACCTCTCACATAGCCGACACGCAATGCCTACCTTACGGGTGTAGTGAGCTTACCTTGATGCTCGATCGAGTTCCCTCCTCTCTCTTGCACTCTGGTAGCTCCACGATCCTTGCGGTAAGCTCAAGCAACCTCAAGCTCTCTCTGTCAAGCTCCATCCTCCATAGCCACACGAGAAAAGAGAAGAGAAGAGAAGAGAAGAAGAGAAGATGAAGATGAAGAGAGAAGATGGGAAGCTTCTTCTCCACGATCCCTCACTCTCACACACTCCCTCCCTCACTCCCTCACACTCCCTCAATCCCTCACTCAAGTACAAGCAAGAAGGCAAGAAACAAGAGAAGAAGAAGAAGAAGCTTTGGCCACACACAAGAATGAGCTTCTCGTTCACTTTTCAACTTTATATACAAAACCCTAAATCCGTTTTGGGCGGTCATCCCCTTATCCCCTTTTTTACATGGCCGGCCGTGGCCTAGGCCCTTTTTCCCATTGTCCTTCTATCTTCCTAGCTTCCTTTCCACCGCTCGTCTATATTTACAAATTGCACGAGTGAGAGCCCAGTGCTCCTTAAATTAAATCACGATGCGCTTGTGCTCTTTTACAAAAATATTGACTTGCACTTTTCCTTGTGCGCCTTTTCCCTTATTTAGGACTTTTATGCGCTTCTTGTGTTTCTAGATTTTTCTTAGCGTGCCTTCGTCTTCCGTTTCACTTTGCCTTGGCCTTTGTCTTTTGCTTTAGCTTTTCTAGATTTTCCACCTTTTTCGTCTGATGGTTAACATTACCCCCTCCTAGACGAGTGCCAATCCCATGGCGCTGTGGTGGGGAGTAGTGAGATAGTTGGGGTTGTTGCTAAGTGGAACTGGTGGGTAGATGACCACAATCAAAAGGTGCTGCTGTGCATGCGAGGTGATGGAGTTTGATTAACGATGACCGGGATAGATTCCGGTGTGCTTTAGACTTCATGAAGATGCTCAGAATTTCTCACACTATTGTAGCTCCCGTTCTTTGACGACTGATAAAGGTTTTGCATGGGCATCTCTAATCATTTGGAGAATATGAGGTTCCAAAATCTATACCAATGGTGTGTCAAGATTGTGGGAGAGAAGGAAGGAGTCTCACTTGTAGCTTTCTTGCTTGCACAATGGGGGAATACACACAAAGGTGGAGGCTGAAAACAGTTTTTCTCTTCTTAGTTGTGTAAGCCAAAAAGAACTCAAGTACATAGAAATAGAAGAGCCCTATATATGGGTCTCAAACCAAACTCAACTAACTAAGGTGGCATATTAACTAAGCCACGAACTAGAGTAGATAAGGATAGCTGTCATCTAGCTATTATTCATAGGCGGTGTACCAACCGCATCTGCAACTGACAAGTCAGTGACATAAATGCACAACGGTCACCCTGGCATATCATGAGTGGAGCTCGATATCTCAACACTCCCCCTCGAGCTCACTCCCAATTCCTGCACACCAAGCAGGTCTCTGAACTTGCGCAGCTTCTCTACGCCCAATGCCTTCATAAATATGTCAGCTACCTGATCCTCTGTGCTAACATAAGCTAGATCAATAAGACCTAGTAAAACCCTCTCCCGCACACAGTGATAATGCACCTCAATGTGCTTTGTTCTAGCATGATAGACTGGGTTATTTGCCAAGTGTATACTGCTCATGTTGTCACAATAAACGACAACTGGCCTATCTGTAGGCTGATGCATATCATAAAGTAGCTTATGCAACCAAGCTACCTCACATGCAGCCATTGCTGCGCCCCTATACTCAGCCTTTGTGCTCGACAAGGCAACTGTAGGATGTTTCTTGCTGCTCCAAGTGACTGCAACACTCCCAAAAGAGAACACATATCCACTGGTAGATCGTCTATCAAAAATACTACGAGCCCAATCAGCATCAGTGTATCCATACAACTGTATCTGAACCCCAGTCTCATAAAGTAGTCCATACTGCAATGTGGACTTCACATACCTGAGTATGCATCTAGCCGCATCCAAATGCGGTTTCTTTGGAGCCTGCATAAACTGACTTACCAATCCAACAGCATAGCTCAAATTTGGCCTGGTAATAGCCATATAAATCAAACTTCCTACTATGCGTCTGTACACATAGTAGGGTCTTCTAGAAGCTCACCTGCATCTGCGCTCAGCTTCACATTCTGCTCCAAAGGAACTGAAATAGGCTTATAACCTGTCATCCCATATTTGGACAGCATGTCCAATCCATACTGCCTCTGTAAGAGCCGTATCCCACTTGATGATCTAATCACCTCAATGCCCAAGAAATAACGCACCTCTCCCAAATCCTTCATCTCAAACTTCTGCTTCAATAGCATTTTCACATGAAGGATATCTTCGTCACTGTCACCTGTCATAACCAAATCATCAACATAAATGACAAGTAGCATAATACATTTCTCTGTTTTTCTCACATAAAGTGAGAAATCTGCCTTGGAAATCTAAAAGCCAATAGTGACAAGATACTGTCCTATCTTGTCAGACCATGCTCTAGGTGCTTGCTTCAAGCCATACAAGGCTTTCTTCAACCTACAAACAAACTCAGGATAAACAGCATGCATATAACCTGGTGGTTGCTCCATATATACCTCTTCTTGCAAATCACCATGCAAGAAGGCATTCTTTACACCCATCTGATGTAAAGACCATTCCTTTGATGCAGCCATAGCAATGACTGCTCTTACGGTTGCCATCCTTGCAAGTGGGCTGAATGTTTCTTCATAATCAATGCCATATGTTTGTGCATACCCCTTGACTACTAATCTTGCCTTGTATCTGTTCACAGAACCATTTGCATTGTGCTTCACCTTATAAACCCACTTACAACCAACTGCATTCTTATCTTTAGGCAAAGGTACCAATTCCCATGTAGCATTTTCTTCCAAGGCATCCATTTCTTCATCCATGGCTTTCTCCCATTTTTCTTTTCCCATGGCTTGCTCAAAAGAAATGGGTTATGGTTCATGTATCACTTTGACCATATAGGCATAGTGAATGGCTGTAAATCCATCATATTTAAGCCTATCCACAGGATACCTAGCTCTGGTAGACCTACGCAAAGTAGGTTCACTCCCAGGTGCTCTCAAAAAATCCCTGGTCTTCCTTACTCCAGGTGTAACAATAGAAGGAATACCCAACTCATCATCAATGCTCTGTTCTGAGCCACTGGATTCACCATCCACATAAGAGTGACCTGCATTCACATCAAACATGGGCTGATCTACCTTCTATTTTCCTTTTCGTGATACCTGCATACCACTATCTGCATTGCTTTGAGAAGATTCTCCTGATCTCAATCTGCCTGTCCATGGCAAAGAATGTGAAACACTGCTAGAGGACGCTCCAAGTCCACTAATATCTTGTGACTGCTGCTGTGAATTCTGTGCAGCATTACCATTTTGTGCATCTACATCATCAATCACATTTACTGGTTTATACTAGCTACTCATCTCATCAAAAACAACATCTTTGCTCACTGTAAACTTATGAGTAGAAGGGTTATAGCATCTATACCCTTTCTGCTGTGTAGAGAGTAACCAATAAAGATGTACTTCTCAGCTTTTGGATCCAACTTGGATCTCAACTCATCCGGCACATGAACATAGGCAATGCAACAAAAAATCTTCAAATGAGAAATATCTGGTTTCCTACCAGTATACCTCTCCTCTGGAGTCATCCCATGTATTGCTGCAGTGGGAGTCCTGTTCATTATGTAGACTGTTTTAGCAACTGCTTCAGCCCAGTAAAAATTTGGCAAGTCTTTTTCATTGAGGATGGCACGAGATACCTCTCCAATATGCGTGTTTTTCCTTTCTGCAATTCCATTTTGTTGTGGGGTATGAGTGTATGAATATTGCTGCTTTATGCCATGCTCCTGCAGGAACCTTGCAAACTCATTTGAGAGGTACTCTCCCCCTCCATCTGACCTTAGGCATTTTATTTACAGGCCTGTTTCTTTTTCAACCATAGCTTTAAGAATTTTGAAATGCCCAAACACTTCACTTTTCTTTTTCATAAAGTACACCCAAACTTTTTTGCTATAATCATCAATAAAAGTGACAAAATAATGACAGCCTCCAAGAGATGCAGCTTTAGTAGTCCATACATTAGAGTGGATTAATTCCAATGGCTTCTTACTCTCTTGAACATGTCTAGGAAATGGTTTCCTTGCCTGTTTTCCAAATTGACAAGCTTCACATACCTTATGCATTTCTGCAACCTTGAATTTAGGCAATCATGCAACAATATTTTGGGCTTGCATTGATTTAAGTCGCTGTACATTAACATGACCAATGCGTTTATGCCAGATATCAATATCTGCAACTACACTGGTCCCATGTGAAAACATTGCTACACTCAATTCATGCATGTCTGCTTCCAACGTAAATATTTTGCCCTTCTTCTTTCCTTTTGCTATCAAGCGACCTTTATTTTTCATATCCTCAACAAAGCATCCATGAGAATTAAATCTGACCTGCAAGCCCTGCTCAACCATTTGACCAACAGAAACCAGGTTCTTGGTGATATTCGGGACATGAAATACCTTCGATAGGTATTTCTTTTTCCCATCCTGCATAGACAAATGAATTTTTCCAATCTGCACAATAGGATGTGCAATATCATCACCAGTCTCCACAAATCCTGGTTTTTCCATTTTCCTTGCGTCCTGCATCCATTCTGCATGACCTGTCATGTGGTTTGATGCACTTGAGTCAACATACCATACATCGTTGCTTTCTTCTGCACTTGTCACAGAATTGTTCATGTGCTGCACCATAAACAAATGCTCATTTTTATCATCACCCTGTCTACTAGAAGATGCATAATTCCCTTGTTGCAATTTTCCATTCATGATGTCATTCTGCTTTTTATAGCAGTCTTTAGCCATATGACCCATTTTACCATAGTAGTAGCATTCAACATTACTGTTTGTATTTTGGCCTCTTTGCCATCCACCACGACCTCTTTGGCTCCCCTTGCCTCTAGAGTTACCACGTCCTCCTCCATAGGACTGGTTTTCTTGAGTTTGCTGCATATTCTGATTTCTACCACGGCCTCCAGATCGGCCTCCTCTACCTCTGCCTCTACCTCTTCTAGCATTTGAGTAGAAGATAGCTTCTTTTGAAGTTCCTCTTGAAGAGGATGCACCACCATTTCTTTGCTCCTCAGAAATTAGAAAAGTAATCAACTCCTTAAAATTAGGAAATCTTTCACGGACGGAAATGGATGTTCGGAACTGTTCATAATCCTTTCCTAGACCATTCAAGGTCACAGAAACTAAATCATCATCTTCCACTGAAGACCCAATGGAAGCAAGTGCATTTGCAATCTTCTTCACCTTCATGTGGTAGTCATTGATGCTCATACTTTCTCTTTTTACATTGTGCAACTCTTGCTTGAGCTGCATTTTTCTGGCTTGCATATTTGTGCTATACATTTTTAACAAAGTATCCCATGCCTCCTTTGGCGTACTTGCATCTTGAATATGCACAATCATAGAGTCTGAAATGCTGATAGACAGCCAGTACATAACTTTCCTGGCTCCCTCATACCATGCTTTAAATGCATGCATTTGCTGTTGATTGGGAACGTCAGGAAGAACTAGTTCTTCATTTCCTGCAACGAATTCTGAGTATCCTTTTCCCATAAGGAAACTCGTCATTCTAAACTTCCATGCTTGGAAGTTATTCTTGTCAAGATTTTCAGTGACAATCTGTGAAAGAGAATTAGACGCCATTATAAAACACTGCAAAAAATTCTGTCACTGTAAAGAACACAGCTTCAGCCTCAGAAGGGCAAATATGCAAAACTGACGAAAGTGGTATTTGACCACACAGTCACTTCCTAGTGATGATTTTGCATCAACATGCAACAAGGATGATTCTGTAACTCCCAATGTCTCTGCGCATAGGCATACGATGCAATTTCTACAGTAACTTTTCATCGACCTGTAGAACAATGGTCGCACAGCATAAAACTGGGCCTTTTCCTGAGTGTGTGCAGAAAACGTTCGCCTCCAAAACAGGCCCTGAAACGGCCTCAAATCAAAAAAACTGAGCAACCAAGGGCTAAAGCCCAATCCCGCAGCATATATTTCCCTCCTGCTACACCGCAAAGGGCGTCTCAATCTGAGACAATGCACTCTTGCACTTTCCGGCTATGCTACCTGCAGAGACTTGCTCCCAGAACAGAAAAATGAAAGCAACACTGGTCCTCTTACCAGAACACCGCGAACTTGGTTTGCTTTCTTGAGCTCCTTACCACGAACAAGGCTCTGATACCATGTCAAGATTGTGGGAGAGAAGGAAGGAGTCTCACTTGTAGCTTTCTTGCTTGCACAATGGGGGAATACACACAAAGGTGGAGGCTGAAAACAGTTTTTCTCTTCTTAGTTGTGTAAGCCAAAAAGAACTCAAGTACATAGAAATACAAGAGCCCTATATATGGGTCTCAAACCAAACTCAACTAACTAAGGTGGCATACTAACTGAGCCACGAACTAGAGTAGATAAGAATAGCTGTCATCTAGCTATTATTCATGGGCGGTGTACCAACCGCATCTGCAACAACTGACAAGTCAGTGACATAAATGCACAACGGTCACCCTGGCATATCATGAGTGGAGCTTGATATCTCAACATGGTGGTCCCATCACTGAGTTTTCCTTCTGATTGATTTGGTTCAGTCATGGTAGCCATCAACAGGCAGATAGTCGGCTACATCAACCATGTTGGTCCATCCAACCATCGGAGTATGCAAAAGCTCCTGAAGCTATTGTAGTGGTGCCATGTCCGACTAAGGAAAAAATTCTTGGTCATTAGCGGATGTCGTGAATGGTCTTCTTTAGCTGGGTAGCCATTCACTGAGTCACGATCATAGCCTGCAAGAGAAAGTTATGCACTCCCTAAGGGGTGTGTCTATCTCACGGTGTGGTGTAAGTGTATGTGTAGTGAAACTGGGAGATGGGTCTAACCTTGGGTACGCCCTTGGTAATGTCCCACACTTGAGGACCCAGTTCGTGTGTTGTTGGAGGTGCAGTGCAAAACTTAGGGTGACAGGTCTGGAAGTCCTGCCCTTGATGTGCCCTAAGCGTGAAGTGGGGGAGGGGCTAGGTGTAAACCCTAGGTGTGGTGAGTGAAGTGGGGGAGGGGCTAGGTGTAAACCCTAGGTGCCCTTTTGGCGACCTTGTTTTTTTGATTTGAGGCCATTTCGGGGCCTGTTTTGGAAGTGAAAGTTTTCTGCACGCACTCAGGAAAAGGCCCAGTTTTATGCTGTGCAGCCACTGTTCTACAGATTTGCCTTTGTGAGGCTGAAGCTGTGTTCTTTGCAGTGACAGAATTTTTTGCAGTGTTCTATAATGGCGTCCGATTCTCTCTCACAGATTGTCACTGAAAAGCTTGACAAGAACAACTTCCAAGCATGGAAGTTTAGAATGTCGAATTTCCTTATGGGAAAAGGATATTGGGAATTTGTTGCAGGAAATGAAGAAGAACTAGTTCTTCCTGATATTCCCAATCAACAGCAAATGCAGGCATTTAAAGCATGGCATGAGAGAGCCAGGAAAGTTATGTACTGGCTGCCTATCAGCATTTCAGACTCTATGATTGTGCATATTCAAGATGCAAGTACGCCAAAGGAGGCATGGGATACTTTGTCAAAAATGTATAGCACAAATACGCAAGCCAAGAAAATGCAGCTCAAGCAAGAGTTGCATAATGTGCAAAGAGAAAATATGAGCATCAATGACTACCACATGAAGGTGAAGAAGATTGCAGATGCACTTGCTTCCATTGGGTCGCCAGTGGAAGATGATGATTTAGTCTCAGTGACCTTGAATGGTCTAGGAAAGGATTATGCACAGTTCCGAACGTCCATTTCAGTTCGTGAAAGATTTCCTGATTTTGAGGAGTTGATTGCTCTTCTAATTTCTGAGGAGCAAAGAAATGGTGGTGCATCTTCTTCAGGAGGAACTTCAAAAGAAGCTGTCTTCTACTCAAATGTTGGAAGAGGTAGAGGAGGCAGATTTGGAGGCCCTGGTAGAAATCAGAATATGCAGCAAACTCAAGAAAACCAGTCCTATGGAGGAGGACGTGGTAACTCTAGAGGCAGGGGGAGCCAAAGAGGTCGTGGTGGATGGCAAAGAGGCCAAAATGCAAACAATAATGTTGAATGCTACTACTATGGTAAAATGGGTCATATGGCTAAAGACTGCTATAAAAAGCAGAATGACATCATGAATGGAAAACTGCAACAAGGGAATTATGCATCTTTTAGTAGACAGGGTGATGACAGAAATGAGCATTTGTTTATGGTGCAGCACATGAACAATTCTGTGACAAGTGCAGAAGAAAGCAATGATGTATGGTATGTTGACTCAGGTGCATCAAACCACATGACAGGTCATGCAGAATGGATGAAGGATGCAAGGAAAATGAAAAAACCAGGATTTGTGGAGACTGGTGATGATACTGCACATCCTATTGTGCAGATTGGAAAATTTCCTTTGTCTATGCAGATGGGAAAAAGAAATACCTGTCCGATGTATTTCATGTCCCGAATATCACCAAGAATCTGGTTTCTGTTGGTCAAATGGTTCAGCAGGGCTTGCAAGTCAGATTTAATCCTCATGGATGCTTTGTTGAGGATATGAAAAATAAAGGTCGCTTGATAGCAAAAGGAAAGAAGAAGGGCAGAATGTTTACATTGGATGCAGACATGTCTGAATTGAGTGCAGCAATGTTTGCACATGGGATCGGTGCAGTTGCAGATATTGATATCTGGCATAAACGCATTGGTCATGTTAATGTACAGCGACTTAAATCAATGCAAGCCCAAAATATTGTTGCAGCTTTGCCTAAATTCAAGGTTGCAGAAATGCATAAGGTATGTAAAGCCTGTCAGTTTGGAAAACAGGCAAGGAAACCATTTCCTAGACATGTTCAAGAGAGTGAGAAGCCATTGGAATTAATCCACTCTGATGTGTGGACTACTAAAGCTGCATCTCTTGGAGGCTGTCATTATTTTGTCACTTTTATTGATGACTATAGCAGAAAAGTTTGGGTGTATTTTATGAAAAAGAAAAGTGAAGTTTTTGGGCATTTCAAAACTCTTAAAGCTATGGTTGAAAAAGAAACAGGCCTGTAGATAAAATGCCTAAGGTCAGATGGAGGGGGAGAGTACCTCTCAAATGAGTTTGCAAGGTTCTTGCAGGAGCATGGCATAAAGCAGCAATATTCATGCAGTCATACTCCACAACAAAATGGAATTGCAGAAAGGAAAAACATGTATATTGGAGAGGTATCTCGTGCCATGCCCAATGAAAAAGACTTGCCAGATTTTTATTGGGCTGAAGCAGTTGCTACAGCAGTCTACATAATGAACATGACTCCCACTGCAGCAATACATGGAATGACTCCAGAGGAGAGGTATACTGGTAGGAAACCAAATATTTCTCATTTGAAAATTTTTTGTTGCATTGCCTATGTACATGTGCCAGATGAGTTGAGATCCAAGTTGGATCCAAAAGCTGAGAAGTGCATCTTTATTGGTTACTCTCTGCAGCAAAAAGGGTATAGATGCTATAACCGTTCTACTCGTAAGTTTATAGTGAGCAGAGATGTTGTTTTTGATGAGATGAGTAGCTGATATAAACCAGTAAATGTGATTGATGATGTAGATGCACAAAATGGTAATGCTGCATAGAATTCACAGCAACAGTCACAAAATATTAGTGGACCTGGAGCGTCCTCTAGCAGTGGTTCACATTCTTCGCCATGGACAGGCAGATTGAGATCAGGAGAATCTTCTCAAAGCAATGCAGATAGTGGTATGCAGGTATCACGAAAAGGAAAAGAGAAGGTTGATCAGCCCATGTTTGATGTGAATGCAGGTCACTCTTATGTGGATAGTGAATCCAGTGG
This sequence comes from Lygodium microphyllum, assembly GCF_053477565.2. Lineage (NCBI taxonomy): Eukaryota > Viridiplantae > Streptophyta > Polypodiopsida > Schizaeales > Lygodiaceae > Lygodium > Lygodium microphyllum. The sequence continues at coordinate 44,688,361 of NC_141150.1, forward strand.
CTCAGAACAGAGCATTGATGATGAGTTGGGTATTCCTTCTATTGTTACGCCTGGAGTAAGGAAGACCAGGGATGTTCTGAGAGCACCTGGGAGTGAACCTATTTTGCGCAGGTCTACGAGAGCTAGGTATCCTATGGATAGGCTGAAATATGATAGATTTACAGCCATTCACTATGCATATATGGTCAAAGTGATACAGGAACCAGAACCCACTTCTTTTGAGCAAGCCATGGAAAAAGAAAAATGGGAGAAAGCCATGGATGAAGAAATGGATGCCTTGGAAGCAAATGCTACATGGGAATTGGTACCTTTGCCTAAAGGTAAAAATGCAATTGGCTGTAAGTGGGTTTATAAGGTGAAGCACAATGCAGATGGTTCTGTGAATAGATACAAGGCAAGATTAGTAGTCAAGGGGTATGCACAAACATATGGCATTGACTATGAAGAAACATTCAGTCCGGTTGCAATGATGGCAACCGTAAGAGCAGTCATTGCTATGGCTGCATCAAAGGGATGGTCTTTACATCAGATGGATGTAAAGAATGCCTTCTTGCATGGTGATTTGCAAGAAGAGGTCTACATGGAGCAGCCACCAGGTTATGTGCATGATGTTTATTTTGAGTTTGTTTGCAGGTTGAAGAAAGCCTTGTATGGCTTGAAGCAAGCACCTAGAGCATGGTCTGACAAGATAGGACAGTATCTTGTCACTATTGGCTTTCAGATTTCCAAGGCAGATTTCTCACTTTATGTGAGAAAAACAGAGAAAGGTATTATGCTACTTGTCATTTATGTTGATGATTTGATTATGACAGGTGACAGTGATGAAGATATCCTTCATGTGAAAATGCTATTGAAGCAGAAGTTTGAGATGAAGGATTTGGGAGAGCTGCGTTATTTCTTGGGCATTGAGGTGATTAGATCACCAAGTGGGATACAGCTCTTGCAGAGGCAGTATGGATTGGACATGCTGTCCAAATATGGGATGACAGGTTGTAAGCCTATTTCAGTTCCTTTGGAGCAGAATGTGAAGCTGAGCACAGATGCAGGTGAGCTTCTAGAAGACCCTACTATGTGTACAGACGCATAGTAGGAAGTTTGATTTATATGACTATTACCAGGCCAGATTTGAGCTATGTTGTTGGATTGGTAAGCTAGTTTATGCAGGCTCCAAGGAAACGACATTTGGATGCGGCTAGACGCATACTCAGGTATGTGAAGTCCACATTGCAGTATGGACTATTTTATGAGAATGGGGTTCAGATACAATTGCATGGATACACTGATGCTGATTGGGCTGGTAGTATTTCTGATAGACGATTTACCAGTGGATATGTGTTCTCTTTTGGGAGTGCTGCAGTCACTTGGAGCAGCAAGAAACAGCCTACAGTTGCCTTGTCGAGCACAGAGGCTGAGTACAGGGGTGCAGCAATGGCTGCATGTGAGGTAGCTTGGTTGCATAAGCTACTTTATGATATGCATCAGTCTACAGATGGGCCAGTTGTCATTTATTGTGACAACATGAGTAGTATACACTTGGCAAATAACCCAGTCTATCATGCTAGAACAAAGCACATTGAGGTGCATTATCACTATGTGCGGGAGAGGGTTTTACTAGGCCTTATTGATCTAGTTTATGTCAGCACAGAGGATCAGGTAGCTGACATATTTACGAAGGCATTGGGCGCAGAGAAGCTGCGCAAGTTCAGAGACCTGCTTGGTGTGCAGGAATTGGGATTGAGCTCGAGGGGAAGTGTTGAGATATCGAGCTCCACTCGTGATACGCCAGGGTGACCGTTGTGTATTTATGTCACCAACTTGTCAGTTGCAAACGCGGTTGGTACACCGCCCATGAATAATAGCTACATGATAGCTATCCTTATCTACTCTAGTTCGTGGCTCAGTTAGTATGCCACCTTAGTTAGTTGAGTTTGGTTTGAGACCCATACATAGGGTTCTTCTATTTCTTTGTACTTGAGTTCTTTTGGCTTACACAACTAAGAAGAGGAAAACTGTTTTCAGCCTCCACCCTTGTGTGTATTCCCCCATTGTGCAAGCAAGAAAGCTTCAAGTGAGACTCCTTCATTCTCTCCCACAATCTTGACAATCTAGTCATGGCTCTACTATCTATCCCTAGGTTGATGTCAAAAAAGAGTGGAGGGAGGTGGGCTTCCTCGGTTGTGGGTCCCTGCATTAGTAGGAACTTGATAAGCCTAATATAATTACAGGTAGTTAAGAAGGTTGGATCTGGGCAAGAAGAAAAATCTGCGAGACGAGGAAGCAGTTGATAGATGGGAGGAGATCCTCTAACCTAAAGGCTAGGCATTCCTCAGGGCTCCGGGCATTAACATTATATATCTTAGGAAAGTCAAAATCCCCATGAATATTTCGATCATAGTCAACTCCATGCCTACGGGGGTAGGGCATGTAGATGGGGTCATTGCGTTCTTCAGGGAGTGAGCTGAGAAGGTGGTCCATGCGTCAAAATTGGTATCCCAAATCCTCCTCCGCCACTTTAGCTGTGCCTTGTAGCCTTGGACGGTTTTGGGAACCCTGTTCACCTTGTCTTGCCTGTAGTCTTTAGGCTCTTGCCTCCATCTAGTTATTATGAGGCTTCTTTCCTCTATCCACCTGTTTGCAAGATCATTAGCCAGATCCTTGATCTTGGCTAGAATACCTAGAGGCAAAGCATAGTCCAGAGAGCATGGATAAGCAAATGAAAGTTCAAATAGCCTTGTTTGAAACTCCCATTGACACCATATGGCGAATTCCTGAGGCCAATCGATAGGATGGGGACCCCCCTGTAATGGCACAAGCTCTTCAGGAAATTGTCTTGGCAGTGATCATGCTCTGCGTTGGGCTTACTCTGCTAGTTCTTGTCTTCTTCTTTTGACTGCCACAATGCACTCATGCATATGGGCATCTTTGAGCTCTTCCAGCGGGAGGTCTGGTAGAGGCAGACTGGGCATTCTTTGTTGCTCTTCTTCAGCATCCTGCTCAAAGTTCAAACCCTCTTCGACATTCTGCTTGATAACTGATGGAACCACTTATGGTGGTGGTGGTGGCTACTCATGCTCTTCAAACCCAAGTTCCTTAAGCTTAACAGTGGAGAGGCTGGCACAGCGTAGGTAGTGAACTTACTGCTCTTTCGTGATTCATGTGCTTGTTGGAAGCTCCCGTTCTTAAAGGCCATACTTTAGTGCTCGGGTGGTCAATTCTAGCTTCCTTCTTACCTTCTCCACTGAATCATTGCTCTCCGCCTGGGTGACGTGTAGTAATGTGCTGAGGAAAACTTGTCTTTGTGTGTTGACACATACATCATCAGCTTTTGCCCTGGACTCCGCAAGCACTCTCTCACACTCAGCCATCGCCAAGCGTTCAGTTAAGTCCTAACTCTTTCAAAATTGTTTCTTTCCCACTCACTGGCTCTCTCATCCATCTTCTTTCTTTCCTCCTCTAGCTCACTTGCCAAGGGTGTCACAACCTACTGCTACTCATTCATTTAAGAACCAGAGTTGGTTCCTTTCCCTAGATTTTCGAGCCTGTTGTTCTTCAGCAATTTCTTTTGCCCGATTTGCAATGCTGAATCTTTTTTCTGCCTCAGCAACTAGCTCTCACTTTTCTTGCACAAGCTGCTCGTGACTTTGGATCTCTGCGAAGTGCAATCTTCTTTGGGTGAAGGCCATGGCCATGAGGGCCTCTATGTCTCCCTTAGTAATCTCCAATGCATCTTGCAGTCGTTGTGCCTCATTCTGTAGCCTTTGTGCTCCTGCTGCGGGAACTCCCGGCCTTTCCTATTCTGGAAACTCTATTTCCCTCTCCAATCTGTCTTGTTCTTCAAGTTCATACCATAGCCAGAAAGCTATGGCATCTTCTTGTTGCTCACTTGGCTCGCCCTCCTGAGCTTCTATCTGTCTGTACCTCTCTAGTTTGGCAGTTCTCTATTCCAAGTCAGCATATTGCTGCACTAGTAACTTCAAGCTTCGTTGTTCTACCCCACCAGGTTTTGCTCTTCATCTTCCAGCCTTTGTTTTAGGCGGCTCTCATTGTCCTGGGCTTCCTTGGTCTTTGCTTCCAGAGCTGATCTTGTAGATTTTTCACTTCCCTTCTTCGATCAGCTCCTTGCTTTGAAACTTCTAGCCTTAAGGCTGCCAAAGTTTCCTTTTCTTTCTCTAACTCCACTAGGTGAAGGGGAGCTACGAAGCTCTACCCCGAGACCTACGGACTGCTTATTGATCAGCGTTTCAAGCCAAGCAACCATGGCTACCTCTCACATAGCGGACACACAATGCCTACCTTATGGATGTAGTGAGCTTACCTTGATGCTTGATCGAGTTCCCTCCTCTCTCTTGCACTTCGGTAGCTCCACGATCCTTGTGGCAAGCTCAAGCAACCTCAAGCCCTCTTCGTCAAGCTCCATCCTCCATAGTCGCATGAGAAAAGAGAAGAGAAGAGAAGATGAAGAGAGAAGATGGGGAGCTTCTTCTCCATGATCCCTCACTCTCACACACTCACTCCCTCACACTCCCTCAATCCCTCACTCAAGCACAAGCAAGAAAGCAAGAAACAAGAGGAGAAGAAGAAGAAGCTTTGGCCACACACAAGAATGATCTTCTCATTTACTTTTGAACTTTATATACATACCCTACTTTTTGGGCGGTCATCCCCACTTTTTACATGGCCGGCCATTAGCGGCCATTAGCCTAGGCCCTCTTTTCCTATTTCCCACCGTTCTAACTTATCCCATTCTCAACTAGTAAATACAATTTGCACAGGAGTGAGCTTGGCATTATTTTACAAGGATTCGGGAGCGCTTTCACAATTAATGGTGTGCTTTTACTCTTTTCTTTTCTCGAGGTGACATTAAGGCCTTTTGGAGAGGTTGTCATTCAAATTTTTCAGGGTCTGACTTCCATTCGGGGCGCCTTTTCCTTCCTTTGTCCTGTGCCATTTCAGTTATCTCCTTTTTCCATTTTTCCGCTCCTCTGCTCCATTTTCCCGCTCCTCTGTGCTACGGTAAACATTACTCCCCCTAACTGAGTACCAATCCCATGGTGATGTGGTGGGGAGTAGTGGGGTAGTTGGGGTTGTTGCTAAGTGGAATTGGTGGGTAGATGACCACAATCGAAAGGTGTTGTTGTGAATGAGAGGTGATGGAGTTTGATTAACAATAATCGGGAGAGATTCTGACGTGCTTTAGACTTCATGAAGATGCTTGGCATTTCTCACACAGTTGTAGCTCCCATTCTGTGACGGCTGATAAAGGTTTTGCATGGACATCTCTAATCTTGTTCATTGCCAGCTAGCTGTTGAGAACCATGTAGCCGTGCATCCCGTGCTAATCCGAAAGCACTTAATCGATAAGCAATGCGCAGGTCTAGGGGTTTGAACATACATTTGGAGAATATGAGGCTCCAAAATCTATGCCAATGGTGGGTCCATCACTGAGTTTTCCTTCTGCTTAATTTAGTTCAGTCATGGTAGCCATCAACAGGCAGGTGGTCGCTACATCAAGCATGTTGGTCCATCCAACCATCGGAGTATGCAAAAGCTCCTGAAGCTGCTGTAGTGGTGTCATGTTCGACTCAGGGAAAAATTCCTGGTCATTAGCGGATGTCGTGGATGGTCTTCTTTAGCTGGGTAGCCATTCACTGAGTCACGATCATAGCCTACAAGAGAAAGTTGTGCACTCCCTAAGGGGTGTGCCTGTCTCACAGTGTGGTGTAAGTGCATGCGTAGTGGAACTGGGAGATGGGTCTAACCTTGGGTCCTTGGTAATGTCCCACACTTGAGGACCCAGTCCGTGTATTGTTGGAGGTGCAGTGCAAAACTTAGGGTGACAGGTCTGGAAGTCATGCCCTTGATGTGCACTCTGTAAGGGGTGTGTCTGTCTCACGGTGTGGTGTAAGTGCATGCGTAGTGGAACTGGGAGATGGATCTAACCTTGGGTAAGCCCTTGGTAATGTCCCACACTTGAGGACCTAGTTCGTGTGTTGTTGGAGGTGCAGTGCAAAACTTAGGGTGATAGGTCTGGAAGTCCTGCCCTTGATGTGCCCTAAGCGTGAAGTGGGGGAGGGGCTAGGTGTAAACCCTAGGTGTAGCGAGTGAAGTAAGCCCTCATGCTTTTTTCTTTTCTCTCTTTTTTTTTGGAAGAATTGCATACAAGGAAGATGTCCTAGCTAATGCCTATCACCTTCAGTTGGATTACGAGGCGGTCGCAAGCATTGGGATAGGAATGCGTGACTTTGTAGATATTCTTTAATACCGGCCCGGGCCTTTAGAGGCATGGATGACAAGAAAGGATGATTGCACCTTGTGAAGCGGGTATCACTCATATCCTCTAAGATTTCTAGACAAAAGGAGGAAAGCAAGGTTGCCCTCATCATTAATCTAGTCATGGCTCTACTATCTATCCCTAGGTTGATGTCAAAAAAGAGTGGAGGGAGGTGGGCTTCCTCAGCTGTGGGTCTCTGCATTAGTAGGAACTTGATAAGCCTAAGATAATTACAGGTAGTTAAGAAGGCTGGATCTGGGCAAGAAGAAAAATCCGCGAGGGAGCAGTTGATAGATGGGAGGAGATCCTCTAACCTAAAGACTAGGCATTCCTTGGGGCTCTGGGCATTAACATTATATATCTTAGGAAAGTCAAAATCCCCATGAATATTTCGATCATAGTCAACTCCATGCCTATGGGGGTAGGGCATGTAGATGGGGTCGTTGCGTTCTTTAGGGAGCGAGCTGCAGAAGGAGGTCCAGGCGGCAGCAAAATTGGTATCCCAAATCCTCCTTTGCCACTTTAGTTGTGCCTCGTAGCCTTGGACAGTTTTAGAAACCCTATTTACTTGTCTTGCCACTAGTCTTCAGGCTCTTGCCTCCATCTGGTTATGATGAGGCTTCTTTCCTCTATCCACCTATTTGCAAGATCATTAGCCAGATCTTTGATCTTGGCTAGAATACCTAGAGGCAAAGCACAGTCCAGAGAGCGTGGATAAGCAAATGAAAGTTCAAACGGCCTCGTCTGGAACTCCCGTTGCCAGATCATTAGCCAGATCTTTGATCTTGGCTAAAATACCTAGAGGCAAAGCACAGTCCAGAGAGTGTGGATAAGCAAATGAAAGTTCAAACGGCCTCGTCTAGAACTCCCGTTGACACCATATGACCAATTCCTGAGGCCAATCGATAGGATGGGGATCCCCCTGTAGTGGCACAGGCTCTTCAGGGAATTGTCTTGGCAGTGATCGTGCTCTGCGTTGGGCTTCTGTGATGGTCCAACCCTCAGAGACCCTTCCGGGACCCTTTCGGGACCCCGTCTAGGCCCCGGGGCGGCACTAGACCCTTTCTGGAAACTTTGCATTTTGACCCCGGAACGCGTCACGAGGCACCTCAACACGTCACGGAACACGTCACGGAACGCGACACGGAATGGAACACGATGCGAGGTTTACCAAAGGGCCCATCTTGGGGGCTTCAACTCATATTCATAGATAGAAAGCATTTACAAGCTTGCACGGGCTCAGCAAGGGACCATGTCACGGAGGGTGGGTGGAGCTATCAACGCGCATCAACACGACGCCCAAACCGTGGGTGAGGGAGCTACAAGGAGTACTCCCTCATACACACCTCCCCTTGAAAAAACTCGATGACCACATCGAGTGGGGGAGGCACAACTTACTGGCCTTTGAAAATTGCAAGATGACTCAGACTCATATTTATCGTCGGGGGTCTTAACACGCCTCACTATCAAGGCGGCCAGTGTCTACCCGCTAGGTGCCATGCTCACTGACTCTATTTACAAACGTGAAACATGGACTTTTCATACTTCTTGCATTCCACCCACTGACTCAATTTACAACTGTGGAGTAGAATGGGACTTGGGCAGAATTGTGAAAGAGACTTTATTGTGCACATCAACCCATCCACCTGCTGACCAAAATTTACAAGCACAGAATGGAGGGTAACCCAGTCGAAGACATGTTGTGCACCCATGCTCCAACTTAGGCCAAGCAGCTTGAGCGCGCCGAGCTGCCTGTGGACTAAGGACTTAGCAAGCAGCTTTCACTCTGAATGCCAAGCCCAGAATGCAAGGGTCCAGGCAATGACACCTTGCGGAAGAAGGCCCTCGTTGGCGAGATCTTGCATTTCATTGCCGATGAAGAGAGTGTAAGAGGTGCGTTTTGCCTTGAACGCACCTCCCCTTGAAAAGAGTTGGACCTCCATCGTCCGAATCTTCAGTAGCGCGCGCCCTTTTCTTCTAGCTATTCTCTTTGTGCCCTTGGAGGCACGAATCTGACATGAAGCTCTTTTTGAAGAAAACCACCCGACCTGCTGGGAAGCAGCATGCCGTTTGGCCCTTCGCACGAGGTCCATTTCACTCGCGTCTAGAATCCTTCCCCGCGTTGCAGCGCACACCTTGAACTGAACTTTGTGAGGCTTGAGTTGGATTTGGGGAAGTCTTCTGTTGGACTGACCTGCAAGGGGAGCACTTAGGATACTTGGAATTCTTCCCCACGTTGTAGCACACTCTTTGAACCCACTTTGAGTTAGCTTGAAGAAGATCTGGGGAAGTTTTCCGTTGGACTGAGCTGCACGAGGAGTACGTGTGCCAGGAGCAGCCCGCACGACGCGCCCAAAAGGTGCACGTCGCTTAGCCTGCCTCGAGAGATTCGAGTCTCCCGCATCAAATGCCCCCACCCTTCTTGAAGTTTGCCCCGGCCGAAGGATAGGATGAGAGCACGGACCCTGGTTGGACTGGAGAGTTAGAGCACCTGGCCAGCTCGTGACGACCTGATGGGTTGCATCAAACCGCCGCGCCTGGAGTGTGAGGGCCATTTCCCTCGCTTTGCTTCAGAAATGGGCCTGAGCATGCCCGGATCCGTCTTGACAGCACGCACGAGAGCTAAGCCTTCACACCTCGCCCTCTTCTTCATTACTTGCTCCTTGAAGAGCCGGATTTGCATGGAACTCATAGGAGTGTGAAGCCTCCTTGCTTCCTCCCTGGTTTCGTCTCGTAGTCTTTTGGCCACTTTGATTCCACCAGGATGGTTGCATCCCTTAGGCCCAGAGACCAGAATGGGCTTGACTGCGCACGTGGGTTTCCTTGACTCATGAGCCTCGCCGAAACTCACCACTTGGGTTCGCCTCTTGAAGACGCACTTGCCATGGTTGGACCACACTCGGAGCTCCCCAGCACTCCCAATCTTTATGCCGCGTGAGGGTCTGTTACCCTCGAAATCGGCCGTTGCTCCCCGCTTGCTGCATGAGGGCTTTGTACCCTCTGACTTAGCCATTGAAGCACAAGTTAACTCCTCCTCAGTTTCGCAACAGTGGGACTTCACTTTCTTGCGAAAGCTAACCCGTTGTCGCCTGCTAGCCGATTCGGATTCAAGGGGCATCGGACTCGACAAGGTTGTCTCCTCCTTTGCCCCATAGACAATTGCATGGTTCACGGGTTTCCACATCTTCCTCCTCTTCCTCTTCTCACCACTTCCTTCCTCTCCATCACGCTTCCTCCTCATCTCCTCACTACTCCTCTCTTCCTCACCTCTCCTCTTCCTTTCCTTCTTCACCCAACGTGCAACCATTCGTTTACCCTCCCGGCGCAAGGAGCCTTCCTCATCACACAAGGCCATTCGTTTACCTTCGCGGCTAACGAGCTCCTCCCCATCATCCTCAACACACCCGGCCATTCGTTTACCCTCGCGGCTCACGAGCTTCACACAAGGGTTGCCCGTTCGTTTATCCTCCCGGCGCAAGGAGTCTTCCCCATCCTCAACACATCCGGCCATTCGTTTACCCTCGCGGCTCACAAGCTTAGCACAAGGGTTGCCCGTTCGTTTATCCTCCCGGCGCAAGGAGTCTTCCCTATCCACAATCTTCCGCTTCTCAAGCTCATCCGAAAAAACACAAGGCACCAGTTCGTTTATACTCGCTGGCCCCGACGAGTCCTTCACTTCCTTCCTCTCCTCCTCCGCATTCTGCTTCATCTTCATCTCAGCTTCAAACAAAACACAAGGCACCGGTTCGTTTATACTCGCTGGCCCCGACGAGTCCTCCTTACCCTTCCCTACTCCTATGCATACTTCCGCATTCCTAATTAGCACACAAGGTGGTCCCAGTTCGTTTATGCTCGCTGGGCCGGACGAGCCTTCCTTCATCTCTCCTACTCCTACCTTCCTCCTCAAACCATTCCTACATACCTCCTTACCTACTTCACTTTTACACTTCAACTCCTTATCACTACTTAGTAAAACGCGGGGCTCCAGTTCGTTTATACTCGCTGGGCTAGACGAGTCTTCCTTCGCCTCCTCCTCTTCAACACAACTCAAAAATAGTGAAATACAAGGCTCCAATTCGTTTATACTCGCTGGGCCGAACGAGTCTTCCTTCTTCTCCCCTACTCCAACACATCTCAAAATACCCTCTTCTTCTTTCTCCTCATCTGCACAAGATAGCTTACACGGCGCCAGTTCTTTTATACTCGCTGGGCTAGACGAGTCTTCCTTCTTCCCTCCTACCTCAGCACACTTCAAAACTCCCTTACCTCCTAACTCGGCACGCCTCAACTGGCTTCTACTCTTTATCTCAATATCTATACATGGTAGAATACAAGGCACCAGTTTGTTTATGCTCGCTGGGCCAAACGAGCCTTCCTTCGCTTTCTCCCCTCCAGCACATCTCCACTCAGCACTACGCTTCAGCATTCCATCTCCTTTCAGCTTCACGCCACTTTGCTCCAAGATTTTATCCTTCTTCAGCTCACCCCTTTCCTCACCATGCTTCACTTCATCATGAACACTTTTCTTCAACTCAGCACACCTTTTCAGCTTAACACGGTCTTCCTTCTTCTCTCCTTTCACCTCTTCCTTCCTCTTCTCCTTCTCTTCGATCTCTTCTAACACATAGGGCATATCACCCCGTAGCACCTTTTCAGCACAAGATCTTGACTTAGCCTCTTTGGCCTCGTCCACCTCCTCAATCCACACTCCATCCACAACACGTTTCTCTCCTTTTCCTTCCTTAAACATCACCTTCTTCTTCAAATCTCTCTCTTTCCGCACACCTTGCCTCACCACCAAATCTGCGTTCTGCCTCTTTACCACACCCTTCTCATCAACCAATCTTTTCTTCAAACAAGGGGTCGGCGTTTTTGCCTTAACCCGTATCCTCTCCTCCTCCGAAGTACCCCGCTCCTTCAAACTCTTTTGCATAATTTTCATTAGATGAACAAACTGGGCCTTTGCAGCCCGCCTCTTCTCTTCCCCCTCATTCTCCTCATCCTCACTCTCTTCCTCATCTTCTTCCTCTGTTCCGGAGCTCGAACTCGGCTCGCTACTCTTTGAAGGCACAGGCCGCCGTAGCGGCACATTCATGAGTTTAGGCATAGCTTTCTTCACTTTCGCATCCTCCACTTTCCTCTTCTCCACTCCCTTCTTGCTCCCACGTTCCTCATCCATTCCTTTCCTTGCCACACATTCTCCTTGCATAGGTTTCTTCATTTCAGCACCGTTTGTTTTCTTCCTTTCCACCTCCTTCCCGCTTCCACTTTCCTTCTCTGCACTTCTCTTCACCACTCCTTCTCTTCTTTCTCCCGGCATTCCCCCATAAGGCACAGACATTCCAAAATCCAAAGAAAAATTTCTCCTCAACTCACTCTCCACCTCTAGTGCTTCCCACTCTTCCACCTTGGTTCTCTTTGCGATCCACTTTTCAATATCATCATTCAGATCCATTAGATCGTCTTTCAGCTCCTCTTGCTCCTCTTTCATCTTCCCCACCTTCTTCTTCGACTCACTTTTCACCTTCTCACCTCCTTCCTCCATCTTCCTTTTCAACTCTCTTATCTCCTCTCCCAACTCAAAATAATCTTCAAGAATCCTTCTTTTTTTTTTGTAAAAATCCTCCACCACCACAATCTTTGATGCTTGTAGGGTACCCTTCGAAGTTTTTCCATTACGCCTCAGCCCAGGCTCCCCAACACGATGGTTTGCACACGCCACCCGTGAGGGCGGCTCTGATACCAAGTGTGATGGTCCAACCCTCAAAGACCCTTCCGGGACCCTTTCGGGACCCCGTCTAGGCCCCGAGGCGGCACTAGACCCTTTCTGGAAACTTTGCATTTTGACCCCGGAACGCGTCACGGGGCACCTCAACACGTCACGGAACGCGACACGGAATGGAACACGACGCGAGGTTTACCAAAGGGCCCATCTTGGGGGCTTCAACTCATATTCATAGATAGAAAGCATTTACAAGCTTGCACGGGCTCAGCAAGGGACCATGTCACGGAGGGTGGGTGGAGGTATCAACGCGCATCAACACGACGCCCAAACCGTGGGTGAGGGAGCTACAAGGAGTACTCCCTCATAGCTTCCTTTGCTAGTTCTTGTCTTCTTCTTTTGGCTACCACAATGTGCTTGGGCATATGGGCATCTTCGAGATCTTCGGACGGGAGATCTGGTAGAGGTGGACTGGGCATTCTTTGTTGCTATTCTTTAGCATCCTACTCAAAGTCCGAACCCTCTTTGACATTCTACTCGGCAACAGCTGATGGAACCACTTATGGTGGTGGTGGTGGCTACTCATGCTCTTCAAACCCAAGTTCCTTAAGCTCAACAGTGGAGAGGTCTGCACGGCGTAGGTAGTGAAATTGTTGCTCTTTTGTGATTCATGTGCCTATTGGAAGCTCTCATTCTTGAAGGCCATACTTTAGTGCTCGGGTGGTCAGTTCTAGCTTCCTTCTTACCTTCTTCACTGAATCATTGCCCTCCGCTTGGGTGACATGTAGTACCATGCTGAGAAAGGCTTGCCTTTGTGCATTGGCACATACATCACCAGCTTCTGCCTTGGACTCCGCAAGCACTCTCTCGCACTCAGCCATTGCCAAGCATTCTATTAAGTCTCTAACTCTTTCAAAATTGTCTCTCTCCCATTCTCTGGCTCTCTCATTCATCTTCTTTCTTCCCTTCTCCAGCTCACTTGCCAAGGTTGTCTAAAGCTGCTGAGCTGCTCATTTGTTAAGAACCAGAGTTGGTTCCTCTCCCTAGATTTTTGAGCTAGCTGTTCTTCAGCAATTTCTTTCGCCTAACTTGCAATGCTGAATCTTTTTTCTGCCTCAGCAAATAGCTCTGACTTTTCTTGCACAAGCTACTCGTGACTCTGGATCTTTTCAAGGTGCAATCTTCTTTGAGTGAAGGCCACGGCCATGAGGGCCTCTATGTCTCCCTTGGCAATCTCCAATGCATCTTGCAGTCGTTGTGCCTCATTTTGCAGCTTTTGTGCTTTTGCTGTGGGGACTCCCGGACTTTCTTGTTCTAGGAACTCTATTTCTCTCTCCAATCTGTCTTGTTCTTCAAGTTCATACCATAGCCGAAAAGCTATGGCATCTTCTTGTCGCTCACTTGGCTCACCCTCCTGAGCTTCTATATGTTCGTACCTTTCCAGTTTTGCAATTCTCTATTCCAGGTTAGAATACTGCTACACTAGTAACTCTAGACTTCGTTGTTCTACCACCAGGTTTTGCTCTTCATCTTCTAGCCTTTGTCTTAGGCGGCTCTCATTGTCTTGGCCTTCCTTAGTCTTTGCTTCGAGCTGATCTTGTAGCGCTTTCACTTCCCTTCTTCAGTCGGCTCCTTGCTTTGAAACCTCTAGCCTTAAAGTTGCCGAAGTTTCTTTTTCTTTCTCTAACTCTACCAGGGCTATCTTCTTTTCTTCTTTTGCCTTGTCCAATTGTGCTAGAAGCTCAGCCACATAAGCATCATAGTCGGCACCAAATGGGATGGGAGTAGGGGCTGTAGTGGCTGATGCTTCTAGATTCTGTTGTTTAGGATCTTGCCTAGACTCGGCATCTGCGGCGGCAGCGGGCCTTTTTGCTCCAACTTCTGGTACAATTTTAGCCACTCTACTAACAAGTAGCTGCATCATGTTCATTAGTTGGGCCATGTCTAGAGAGGGCGTGGGTTGCGGGGTGGTTGTGGTTGTGGTGTTGGTTGGTACTAGCACAAAGGAGGAAGGCAGGGGGTGCAACAGGGACTTGCCCTTGCCCACAACAGCTGGGGCCGTTTCCACACTCCCACTTGCTTCAGCTTCATGGCGAGGACTCGAAGGATCGATCTCTCCTCCCCCATGGGTTTCTTCGACAGATCTATGAGTGGCCTCTACCAACTCAGCCAGCTCTTTCATTCTTAGTTCTTCGGCTTCCTCCTATGTCCTTCTTTGCCCCTCTTCTTCTACCCTCTTTGATTCTTCTCTAATTCTTTCGAGTTCTTCCTCTTCTTTTTTCCTTCGCTCCTCCTCCACCCTTCTTGACTCTCTTTGAGCCCTCTTCATCTCAGCTCGCTCTTCTTTTCTCTGTCTTTCTTTCTTCTTCTTCTGGCTCTTGTCACTCTTCTTTTGCTCCCGTGGTTTAGCTGCTTGAGTGGGCGGTACCTCCGACTCTCCTTTGTCGCTTATTGTCTTTTCACTCGAGCCTTCTTCCTCGCAGTGAGGTGAGATTTGGTGCACAGCTTGCTCTTCATCTACACCAACATCCTTGATAGCCTCATCAAGGATTGCCCTCAGGACACCGTCGTATCTGATTGTGGAGGCTTTCGGGGCAGTTTTTTTCTTGCGGATTGTGCAGTAGAGGCAGGAGTGCTGCGGCTAGAGCCAGGAGCGCGGGTGAACTCTTGATAGTTTTCTACACAAAACCGTTCCAATCCACCTCCTCTGGAACTTCTGCAGTGATGATCTCTAGTAATAGCACCCCGATTCTATTCATTAAAGCATTGTATTTGTGTCCTGAGAAAAGGGCGTGGACCATTTTAGCTTGCATCCTTGTTGCAGGGTATGGAATATCAGCCAAACCGATTCCATCCACTGTGTGCACGTCCTCTTTTTTTACTCCCATCATGGTATATACATCTCTTTTTGGGCGCCTCTCCTTCTTGGACACAAGCCCTAGGGCTTTCTCGACAATAGCTGCATTAGGGGGCACTTGCACCCTTCTTTCCTGGTCACCAGTCCTTACTGTGCCGTGCCACAGCTCCTATCTTCATCAAAGCTCCTGAAGAAGTCAGCGCACGTGCTATAATCTACAGCCTATTCGACCTTTTCCACGTACTTTCGGAGGTTGCATTTATCTACCAACTCCTTCATTGCCGGCTCTTCTAGGATGGCATCGTCTAAATTCATGGTATTTTGAACATGAACTAGCTAAATCCACGCATCTCAACACTAATCCCACACTTTGTCAGCTCCTCTTCAGTGAATGGAAGTTTACCTCCCTTTTCTTATCCTGCCATCATAGGTGCCTATCATTACACCATGCCAATATTAGGTTATGAATTGACTCATCACTAACAAGAACCCAAGAAAGAATGCGTGTGACAATTTGCCGCGTTGCTTCAGAGGTATGAAACTTGGAAATAATTCAAAAGCATTATCTATTTCCTCCTTGCATTCTTTCATATTTGAATCCAGTTGATCATTTTCATCCCTCACTACACCTTGCTACATCACTTAGCTCTCACTTTGCTCCCCCCCCCCCCCCCTTCCTTAAGTTTTAAAGGAATCCTTCCTAGGATTAGCAAGGGAAGAAGGAGGACTCACATGGACTTTGTGGGACGAGTTACTTGGCCAACAGCCAAGTATAGAGGTTAGGGTTATATTCAAGCTGGGCATGACGATCAAGTTCACATGGTCGTATGGAAGCTTAGGTGATAGAGGTCAAGACATCATGAAAGATGTCCTCGGATTTGAGGTAGCTAGCAACGTGCAACTCCTCTTCCGTAAGGGATTGATCAATGTACGGGTGGGCCAACACATGGTCATCTAAGTGTATGTTGCATGTAATGGCCAAAACTCTAAACAAAAGAGGTGCCACATAAGTAGGGTCGTGTTCAATTGTTTTGATTGCCCTTCTTTGCTCGGCATTGGTCATGATGCGGCAGCCTTTTTTCTCCCACTGGAGTTGCAAGGTATACCACAATTGTAAGAACGAAGAATCAGAGCTGGCAAGTTGTGTGAGCTCCTCCAGTTCTTGTTCAGGTGTGCAGCCCTTCGAAAAATGGGGCATTGACTTCATTGGACCTATCAGTCCTGCGGCACAGTACTCCCAGGCACGCTATATCATTGTGGCAACTCATTACCTGACGAAGTGGGCAAAGGCAAGAGCCACTAGGAAGAATGACGCTAGAACCACTACGAAGTTCTTGTGGGAGCAGGTCCTTTCACGTCTTGGTTGTCCAATTGAACTAGTAAGTGATCAGGGCACACACTTCATTAATGAAGTGATATCCCACCTGCTCTCGACCTTCCTAATCATTCATAGAAGGTCCTTGCCCTACTACCCTCAAGCAAATGGCCAAGAAGAATCCACGAATAAAACCTAGTCAATGTCCTTATGAAGGTGGTATCCACATCACGAAGTGACTAGGATAACAAATTAATAGCGGCCTTGTGGGCCTATCATATAGCTTATAAGAAGGCTGTAGGACAGATGCCCTTTAGGTTGACTTACGGAACGAAGGCCATTCTACCCTTAGAGTTCTTTGTCACTAGCTTAAGGATAGCAGCCTAGGAGTGTTGGGAGGGAAGAGAGGCTTGGACCAACCGCTTGGTGGACTTAGAGCGTCTCACGAAGACTCTAGTCTTAGCCACCCACACTCTGATTTGTGAGAAGGCACAAAGAAAGATGTGGTTCAAGAAACATGTCAAACACCGCAACTTTGATCAGGGGGACATCGTTCTTCTATACTCTGTGAAGGGTCACAAACAGAAAATTAAATTTCGAGGACTAGGACCTTTTCGAGTACGTACAATTAGTAGAATAGGCAATGTTTCATTGGAGACACTCGAAGGTGAAGGAATAGGCTTTTTCAATGGCAGTCACATGAAAAAGTACTATCCTCCTTCCCATTCGTTGCACGAGCCACCTATGTTGGAAGCTCCTATCAACGTTTGCGTGGCCACTATTACCGAACTGACAGATTAAGATGAAGAAGCAGTGGCACCCGCCTATCTACGAATCATGGTTATTGTAGAATAGATGTATTCTTTTGATGCCTTGATCGACGAAGGTGCCGACTATAATATCTTGATGCATGACCATTGGACACGCATTGGACAACCTAAATTATAGCCCACAAATGCGAAACTCAGCCCATTTGGGGGCAACACTTACTCACTCTTAGGAAAATGCAAAGTGGTTGTCTCTATCGAGTCTAAAAGTATACCAGTCTTCTTTTATGTGTTGCCAAAAAACTTAAAGGGGCCGGAAATAAGTCACTACTAGGTCACACTTTTAAAAAGCAGACGAATTGCAATGTGGACTATAACCTAGATCTCATCCATCTTGCTATAGGCAATTTGCGCCTAGTGACTACTTTCAGCAAGGGTTATCTTGATCCTTCTACAATTGCAAAGCCACCGATAGAGACCCTTACGACCATGCCTATGACCAAGCCTAGGGAGAAGGGATGTGATATCTCACCCCATGCTCAAACTACTAAAACCAAGCCCACCAAGGCCATTCACAAGGCCAAGGAGTCCACGCTCATGTGGGTGCCAAAACGACAAGGGCCACCTCCTTGTAAACCGCAGAAACGTGCTTCTAAACGCAAAAACTATCAGTCACAGCCTAAGAGGCAGCTCAGACACTATCGACGTAGGCGCACGACCATGCCGCGATGGATCCCCAAAGATCTCTTGCAAGCACAAGGATACTACGAGGGCAACCCCTAGATATGGGTGCCTAAGAGTGGACATTCAAGAGGCTCAACTCTAAGCAACCTCACTCTAGCTAGAGAGGCTTGCACATACGGAGCCCAGGCTGCAAAGCAAGCTAGACTAGCACCGGTTGTGATTAATGAATCCCAACACATTTATCATCCAAAGCTAGATGCACCAGAATTATCCAAGTCAGAGGAGTTGAGCACCCCCATGCTGGCTCAGATAGAATGCAGCACACCTCTTATGCCATTGGGGCCCCTTGAGCATCTCAAAGTGCTTCTGAGTGCAAAGTACCATCTGTGATGCCATCAATGGAGTCACCACTGTCCAACCCAATTGCACCATCACCACCAGCAGGTCTTAGGCCTTCGTATGAAAGTCGATCTTTCCTTTCAGTGGCCAAGGATCTTGCTGAGACCTCGGGAGATGACGTAGTGACATGCATTAAGGAGTTACATAACACCTTCATCACATTTGCTAGGAGCTATGAGAGGCTTGACCTAGGACTTCTTGATGAACCCCTTGCCTCTGATGTTCGTGCGTTGCCATGCACTTGGGAACACTACGAATTTATGACCGTCAAATTTTCCCAAATTGCCGCCGAACTAATCGCTAATGGAGAAATCTCAAAGGAGCAAGCCATTCTCAGAAGACTAATTACCTCGTACCACAAGCTTGCTCGCTCTGCACCTGAACAAGAACTGGAGGAGCTCATGCAGCTTGCCAGCTTTGATTCTTTGTTCTTACAACTGTGGTATGCCTTGCGACTCCAATGGGAGAAAAAAGGCTGCCGCATCATGACCACTGCCGAGCAAAGAAGGGCAATCAAAACAATTGAACACGACCCTACTTATGTGGCACCTCTTTCGTTTAGGGTTTTGCCATTACACACAACATACACTTAGATGACCATATGTTAGCCCACCCTTACATTGACCAATTCCTTACGGAAGAGGAACTGCACATTGCTAGCTGCCTCAACTCCGGGGACATCTTTCATTATGTCTTGATCTATATCATCCAAGCTTCCATATGACCATGTGAACTTGATCGTCATGCCCAACTTGAATATAACACTAACCTCTATACTTGGTTGTTGGCCAAGTAACTCGTCCCACAAAGTCCATGTGAGTCCTCCTTCTTCCCTTTCTAATCCTAGGAAGGATTCCTTTAAAACTTAAGGAAGGGGGGAGGGAGCAAAGTGAGAGCTAAGTGATGTAGCAAGGTGTAGGGAGGGATGAAAATGATCAACTGAATTCAATGCAAGGAGGAAATAGATGTTGCTTTTGAATTATTTCCAAGTTTCATACCTTTGAAGCGGCACGGAAAATTGTCACACGCATTCTTTCTTGGGTTTTCGTTAGTGATGAGTCAATTCATAACGCTAATATTGGCATGGTGTAATGACAGGCACCTACGATGGCAGGATATGAAAAGGGGGGTAAACTTCCATTCATTGAAGAGGAGCTGACAAAGTATGGGATCAGTGTTGAGACACGTGGATTTAGCCAGTTCACGTTCAAACGTACCATGAATTTAGATGATGCCATCCTGGAAGAGCCGCCAGTGAAGGAGTTGGTGGATAAATGCAACCTCCGAAAGTACGTGGAAAAGGTCGGACAGGTTGTAGATTATAGCATGTGCGTTGACTTCTTAAGGAGCTTTGATGAAGATAGGAGCTGTTGCATGGTCATAGTAAGGATTGGTGACTAGGAAAGAAGGGTGCAAGTGCCCCCTAATGTAGCTATTGTCGAGAAAGCCTTGGGGCTTGTGTCCAAGAAGGAGAGGCGCCCAAAAAGAGATGTATATACCATGATGGGAGTAAAAAAAGAGGACGTGCACACAGCGGATGGAATCGGTTTGGCTGATATTCCAGACCCCGCAACAAGGATGCGAGCTAAAATGGTCCACGCCCTTTTCTCAGGACACAAATACAACGCTTTAATGAGCAGAATCAGGGTGCTATTACTAGAGATCATCATTGTAGAAGTTCCAAAGGAGGTGGATTGGAACGGTTTTGTGCAGAAAACTATTAAGAGTTCAGTCGTGCTCCTGGCTCCAGCCGCCGTAGCACTAGCTGGTGGGAAGTCTCATGCCTCTACTACACGAACCACAAGAAAAAAACCTGCCCCAAAAGCCTCCACAATCAGATACGACGGTGTCCTGAGGGCAATCATTGATGAGGCTATCAAGGATGCTGGTGTAGATGAAGAGCAAGTTGTACACCAAAGCTCACATCACCGCGAGGAAGAAGGCTCAAGTGAAAGGACAATAAGCGACAAAGGAAATCCGGAGGTACCACCTACTCAAGCGGCTAAACCACAGGAGCAAAAGAAGAGTGACAAGAGCCAAAAGGAGAAGAAAGAAAGACTGAGCAAAGAAGAGCGAGCCGAGATGAAGAGGGCTCAAAGAGAGTCAAGAAGGGTGGAGGAGGAACGGAGGAAAAAAGAAGAGGAATAACTCAAAAAATTTAGAGAAGACTCAAAGAGACAGAGGAGAAAGCCAAAGAACTAAGAATGAAAGAACTTGCTGAGTTGGCAGAGGCACTCATAGATCTATCGAAGAAACCCATGGGGGAGGAGAGATCGATTCTTTGAGTCCCCGAGATTGACAATTGCTTTTAATAACAAGGAACTCATCAGGAGATATAATAACATCAAGGAATCCACTATTAAGAGAAGATCCCAAAACATAGTTGGGTGCCCAAGAGCCCCATCAATAGGACCCTAAGAGGACACGAAGATCCAGAAGGCGACAACATAGAACGGACGCTGCCGGAGCTACTCAAATTGATCGACGACCTTGTGGAGCTGGAAGTAGGAGCAATGTCAAGATCACGAGGCGGACAAGGAGAGGACCGACTGGACTTGGGAGAATTCCCAGTCTTAGTGTAGGAGTTAGTCAATGAGTACGACTTGTTGACTAGGACGGTAGTTCAAGGCAAACCAGTAGAGGAAGTGGTAGCAAGCCTGGAAGAGAAAAGAAATGCGATTAGAAAGGCGCTAGAGAGCATAATTGCCTATAACCACGAGCAGAAGGAGAGAACGAGCAGCAAAGGCTGACTTATCGTTGAGTGAAATCATAGCCAAGCGGCTCATGGACAATACGTCCGCTGTGAGCAGAGCGCAACAACCTTAGCCACCACATTACTCTCTAGATTAGGGGTTATGCAAGGGGCAAAGGGGTAATCTAGAATCTCTATTGTAGCAAAGCAGCTAGACAAGTATGAACCTAGCAATGACCCATATAGCTTTGTAGAGCAATTTGAACATGTGTGCAAAGCAAACGGTCTCACAGACCTTGCACAATGCTCTCAAGCTTTCGATCTGTGCTTACGTGATAATGGGAGAATTTGGTACACTAGTCTAGATGCAGCTGAGCACACGAACTTTGCCCATCTTAAGGACCCTTTTATCAAGAGATTCTCTGAGGCAAGGTACTCTGACAATCTCATCGTCTGGTTGATGAATGTCAGTCCAAAGGAAAAAGGAAGACGTAAGGGACAATGTCACTCATGTGTGTAGCCTCTTCAACAGGATCCCTGCAAATGAGCGACCTAACGAGAAGGCTGTGTCTACCATATTTATAAATGGAATTTGAAGCGAGGAGCTCTACAAGGCTTGGCTAGTAACTTCACTCTACACCGAAATGTGTTAGCTAGAGTCTTTGAAGAGGCAATAAGGGTCGATGATCAGCTTAGGGAGAGAAGCATGAGAAACACCAGTCGGGACAGTACAAGTCAGAGAGCTCCAGAGCGGTCAGCAGTTTCAGGAGAGAGCGAGAACTCTAGCATACAAGATAAGGAAAAGAGTGTTGACTAAGGCTAGCAGAGCTGGCTGAGGTGAGAATGGAGCTTGCACGATTGTAAGACCAAATGAGGAAACTTGTGCGATCGCATGTGCAGCGTATACATTGTGGCGATAACCACCTCCCAACCGAGCTGCTCGAAAAGGGAACATGCAAACAAGGACAAAGCTGACCTTTGATGCACAGAGTGTGGAATCACACACCTATTTCTTGACTATCCTAGACGGAAGCCATCAACTAGTTCTGCCAACGTGCCCTCAGTACCCTTGGGGCTGTTCGGTGTGGAGACCTTTGATAGTGAGGATATGCCCATCCCACTACATGTCATGACACGAGCACAAACAAAATAGGCAGGCATCTCATTGCCTGGGCCAAGTAACTTGGATGCAGCCTCGTTGGGAAAGAAAAGCCGGAGGAGAAGGAGAAAGAGAACACACGCAAAGATTACCCTTACGACTGAGGAAGCTACAATGCTTGACAGGAAAGAGGGTCACTGATGCAGAGGCAGAGACCTCAGCTCCTAAGATAGTAGAACTAGGTAGTGCCAAGGTAGGGAAATACCCCCACCCCAAACAACAACTTGAGGCTATAGCCAAAGTCAAGGAGTGGGTCAAGGATACCTAGGAACACCTTAAGGGCGTAGGGCCCATACTGGAAGACCAAATTGAAGATCTCTCTAGTGTGAGTACACCCGTTTCACCGTCGCGGCCTCAATCGGGGAACACACCCACACCACATGAGATGCCACAGAGGCAAGATCAGGAAGAAGCATGTACTGTTGGACCGACCTTAGATGAGGAACGCTCGAGTTATTGGAGATTGGGGTAACAATCTCATCTTCTTGGGGAATAGAACAGAAGCGGTAAGGGTCGAGATGGATATCTGGAAGACTACCCCAGCCAACCTTGATGCTATCTCAACCATGCTAAAAGGTGATGCACATGCAAGCAAACCCTATGGGTCATTGACCAAGTACATCCCTTTCCCTAAGGATGAGCGGGATTGAATGCACATCTTGGCAACCGTTGACCTATTGTTCTCAGATGAGGAAGAGCTATTTGGCAAGCTGCTAAATCCCCAAGCATGCCAGTAAGGGAGCCCATTGTGCCACTCTGCATGATGGCAGGAAGCTCACGTAACCCAAGGAAAATAGTCTCGTTCCATATCCCCACCAACAAGCTCGAGCTTCAAGAAATCATAGAGTACTTGACCGATAAACTGAAGGGCAACATGGTTGCTAATCTAAAATCCCTAAGTGATCTTTTGGCTAAGCGTGAGTGAAAATGGACCAAAATTCACGATCTGAACCTATTATACAATTGGGCTTTAGTCACTAACGAAAAGGAGATTGGAGAGGAAAGCCTGGGGGATGACGAGCAGTCAGAGGAGCAAGACTTTGATGATGAGGAGTACGAGGACTGCCGCTCTATTGGAGACGAGAGTGAAGAAGAGTTAGACATGATAGAATATGACACTGAAGGGAGAATGATCGAACAGATCAAGGCAGAATCTAGGCCTAGAAGGGAAAGGGCACGCTGGAATGAAAGAGGAGTCATGCGGATGGAGTGTGATAGATCCTGGTTGGAGCACATAGGAGCCATGGATTACGAGCAGGCCGGAGTGGCGCAACCATTGGTAGTTCCAGTGCTTAAGACGGATACACCTACTGAATTATGACCCCCTAGCAAAACTCCTTCCTCAAATGAGGGATGTGAGTTTATCTCGGAGTCAGAAGTCTGTACGGAGAGTGATCCCAAAATACCCCAACCCTCTCAGGTCAGACGCACCAAAGGGGACTTGCCAGTCCACCTAAGGCGCATACGACTAAAGGAGGAGGCTAGGAAGCAAACTAAGGACTCAAAAGCAGAGAGGCAAAAGAAGCCATAGGATCTCCCCAAATGCTGCACAAAGTTTAAGAAAGGTGATAGAGTGGTGATTCTGCTAGGAGCAAAGAGACAAGGGCAAACCAATGAGCCAATTGAGGGACCTGCCAAGGTCAAGGAAGTCAACTTGGTAGGGGAAGGTGAGAAGCCTCGACCTGTGTTCATTGCTGACAACTTGACCAAGGATGAGGAGGCTAAACTTGTTGCTCTCCTATGAGAGTATATCGACGTGTTTGCCTGGTCCTTGGAGAAACTTAAAGGAGTCGATCCTAGGGTTGTGACCCATGATATCCCAATGGTTCCAGATGCGGTGTCAACAAAGCAACGACCTTACCCTATGAATCCCAAATATGCCTATGTAGTGAAGGAGGAAATCGATAAGCTCCTGAAGGTGGGATTTATATATGAGATTGAGCACACGGATTGGGTATCACCTATAGTGATCGTTATGAAAAAGAATGGTAAAATTCGAGTATGCATGAATTACAAGAAAGTTAATGCCGCTACAAAGAGGAACAACTATCCCTTACCATATACCGAGCACATGTTGGAGAGGGTAGCAGGCAAAGAAGCCTACAGCTTCTTGGATGGCTTCTCTGGCTATAATCAAGTGCAAGTGCACCCTGACGACAGGCACAAGACTGCCTTCGCCACGGAGTGGGATGTATTCGCCTACATCGTTATGCCCTTTGGGCTAATGAATGCACCTGCGACCTTCCAATGATTAATGTGCACCATCTTCAAGGATATGCTTAGACGAGAGCTAGAGGTGTTCGTAGATGACTTATGCATACACTCTAGTTGGGTCGAACACTTAGAAAAGTTGAGAGCTGTCTTTGAATGGTGTTGGTTATATAACCTCTCGTTGAACCCCTTAAAGTGCCAGTTCTGGGTGAAGCACGGATGTATCCTAGGGCACGTAGTGTCAAGGAATGGCATTGCCACCGACTTCTCAAAAGTCAAGGTCATTGTTGACCTACCACCACCCATTAACTACAAGGGCGTTCAGTGTTTCTTAGGCCATACGGGATACTATCGACGCTTTGTACTGAATTATGCATTGATTGCTAGACCATTGTACAAGCTGCTAATCGTATTCGAGTGGACTGAGGAATGCCAACGTGCATATGAAGAGTTGAAGAAGGCTCTCACCATTGCACCAATCTTACGAGCCCCAGACTAGAGCATAATGTTTCATGTACACATAGATGCCTCTAAGTTTGCTATTGGGGCTGTTCTATGCCAGCCTAGTGAGCATAACCTAGATTGCCCCGTGAGTTTTGCCAGCAGGTAGCTCACTGAAACGGAGATGAACTATTCCACTACAGAAAGGGAAGGGTTAGCCATGGTGTTTGCTGTAAAGAAATTTAGGCATTATCTGCTGGCCACCCCCTTCGTCTTTTTCATTGACCACCAAGCCTTGCTTTATCTCGTGAACAAGCCGTGCACTATAGGTCGCATAGCTAGATGGTTATTTCTCTTGTCGAAATTTTATTTCTCTGTGGTTGTACGAAAGGGATAGCAGCACTACATGGCTGCCGGCATACCCACATTAAAAACTGCTGGACAAGGCATACTTGATGACCTACTAGACGCTCATCTCTTTGGCCTGTCTAGTGAAAGAGACTTGTTTAGAGCCGATCTGATGCCATATTGGGTAGATGATGTAGTTCAAGTGCTAGAGAATGGTCTACCTGAGAGACCTATTGAGAAAGCCAGGCTAAGGAGACTTATCTTAAAGATCCAACCATACCAATTGATCGCCGACCAACTCTATAGGCTAGGACAAGACAGTTTGTTGCGTAGATGTGTGTGTGAGCACGAGATGCATGATGTATTGAGAGAAACACATGGTGGAATAGCTGGAGGACACTTTAGTGGGGATGCAACAGCTCGTAAGGTGCTACAATCCCAACTATGGTGGCCCACTCTATTTCGTGATATTGCTAAATTTGTAAAACACTGTGATAAGTGCCACAGGACTAAGGTGCCTATGCGCAAGGATAAGATGGAGGTGACCCCCGTAATAGCATGATAGCCCTTCGAAAAATGGGTCATTGACTTCATTGGACCTATCATCCCTACGGCACAGTACTCCCAGGCATGCTACATCATAGTGGTAATTGATTACCTGACGAAGTGGGTAGAGGCAAGAGCCACTAGAAAGAACGATGCTAGAACCACTGCAAAGTTCTTGTGGGAACAGGTCCTTTCATGTTTTGGTTGTCCAATTGAACTAGTAAGTGATCAAGGCACGCATTTCATTAGTGAAGTGATATCCCACCTGCTCTCGACCTTCCTAATCATTCATAGAAGGTCCTCACCCTACTACCTTCAAGCAAATGGCCAAGCAGAATCCACGAATAAAATCCTAGTCAATGTGCTTATGAAAATAGTATCCACATCACGAAGTGATTGGGATAAAAAATTAATGGCGGCCTTGTGGGCCTATCGTATAGCTTATAAGACGGCTGTAGGACAGACGCCCTTCACGCTGACTTATGGAACGGAGGCCATTATACCCTTAGAGTTCTTTGTCCCTAGCTTAAGGATAGCAGCCCAAGAGCATTGGGAGGGAAGAGAGGCTTGGACCAACCGCTTAGTGGAGTTAGAGCGTCTCACGAAGACTCGACTCAGCCACCCACGCTCTGATTTGTGAGAAGGCACAAAGAAAGATGTGGTTCAACAAACATGTCAAACACCGCAACTTTGATGAGGGGGACCTCGTTCTACTATACTCTGTGAAGGGTCACAAACAGAAAATGAAATTTCGAGGACTAGGACCTTTCCGAGTACGTACAATTAGTAGAACATGCAACATTGAATTGGAGACGCTCGAATGTGAAGGAATAGACTTCTTCAATGGCAGTCGCATGAAAAAGTACTATCCTCCTTCCCATCTGTTGCACGAGACACCTATGCTTGAAGCCCCTATCAACGTCTGCATGGCCACTATTACCGAACTGACAGATCAAGATGATGAAGCAGTGGCACCCGCCTACCTACGAATCACTGTCACTGCAGAACGGATGTATTCTTTTGATGGCTTGATCGAGAAGGTGCAAACTATAATATCTTGATGCACGACCATTGGACATGCATTGGTCAACCTAAATTATAGCCCAAAAATGCTAAACTCAGCCCATTTGGAGGCAACACTTACTCACTCTTAGGAAAATGCAAAGTGGCTGTCTCTATCGAATCTGAAAGTATACTAGTCTTCTTTTATGTGTTGCCAAACACTAAAGGGACTGGTAATAAGTCACTACTAGGGCGCACTTTTAAAAATTAGATGAATTGCAATGTGGACTATAACCTAGATCGCATCCATCTTGCTATAGGCAATGTGCACATAGTGACTACTTTCAGCAAGGGTCATCTTGAGCCTTCTACAATTGCAAAGCCACCGATAGAGACCCCTACGACCACGCCTATGACCATGCCTAGGGAGAAGGGTTGTGATATCTCACCCCATGCTCAAACTGCTAGGACCAAGCCCACTAAGGCCATTCACAAGGCCAAAGAGTCCACGCTCATATGGGTGCCAAAACGGCAAGGGCCACCTCCTTATAAACCGCAAAAACGTGCTTCTAAACACAAAAACTATCAGTCACAGCCTAAGAGGCAGCTCGGACGCTATCGACATAGGCGCACTACCATGCTGCGATGGATCTCCAAAGATCTCTTGCGAGCACAAGGATACTATGAGGGCAACCCCTGGATATGGGTGCCTAAGAGTGGACATTCAAGAGGCTCAACTCTAAGCAACCTCACTCCAGCTAGAGAGGCTTGCACATATGGAGCCCAGGCTGCAAAGCAAGCTAGACCAACATTGGTTGTGATTAATGAATCCCAACTCATTTATTGTCCAAAGCTAGATGCCCTAGAATTATCCAAGTCAGAGGAGTCAAGCACCCCCATGCCGGCTCAGGTAGAATGCAGCACACCTCCTATGCCACTGGAGCCCCTTGCAGTATCTCAAAGTTCTCCTGAGTGCAAAGTCCCATCTGTGATGCCATCAATGGAGCCACCACTGTCCAGCCCAATTGCACCATCACCACTAGCAGGTCTTAGGCCTTTGTATGAAAGACGATCTTTCCTTTCAGTGGCCAAGGATCTTGCTGAGACCTCGGGAGATGATGTAGTGACATGCATCAAGGAGTTAGATAACACCTTCACCATATTCGCTAGGAGCTATGAGAGGCTTGACCTAGGTCTCCTTGATGAATCCCTTCCTTCTGATGTTTGTGCGTTGCCATGCACTTGGGAAGACTACAAATTCATGATTGTCAAATGTCCCAAAATTTTCACCGAATTAATAGGGTGGGCCACCATTGTTGGGATTGTAGCACCTTACGGGATGTTGTATCCCCACTAAAGTGTCCTCCAGCTATTCCACCATGCACTTCTCTCAATAGATCATGCATCTTGTGCTCACACACACATCTACGCAACAAACTATCTTGTCCTAGCCTTATAGAGTTGGCCGACGATCAATTGGTATGGCTGGATCTTTAAGATAAGTTTCCTTATCCTGGCTTTCTCAATAGGTCTCTTAGGTAGACCGTTCTCTAGCACTTGAACTACATCATCGGCCCAATATGGCATCAGATTGGCTCTAAGCAAGTCTTTCGCTAGATAGGCCAAAGAGATGAGTGTCTAGTAGGTTGTCAGGTATTTCTTGTCCAACAACTTCTACTGTGGGTATGTGGGACATGTGACCAGCCATGTAGTGTTTCTTTCCCTTACGTACAACCACAGAGAAATGGAATTCCAACAAGAGAAGTAACCGTCTAGCTATGCGACCTGTAGCGCACGGCTTGTTCACAAGATAAAACAAGGCTTGATGATCAACGAAAAAGACAAAGGGGGTGGCCAACAGATAATGCCTAAATTTCTTTACAGCAAACACCATGGCTAACCCTTCCCTTTCTGTAGTGGAATAGTTCATTTCCGTTTCAGTGAACTGCCTGCTGGCAAAACTCACGGGGTAATCTAGGTTATGCTCACCAGGCTGGCATAGAACAGCCCCAATAGCAAACTTAAAGGCATCTATGTGTACATGAAATGTTATGCTCTAGCCTGGGGCTCGTAAGATTGGTGCAGTGGTGAGAGCCTCTTCAACTCTTCGTATGCACACTGACATTCCTCAGTCCACTCGAATACGATCAGTAGCTTGTACAATGGTCTAGCAATCAGTGCGTAATTCAGTACAAAGCATTGATAGTATCCCGTATGGCCTAAGAAACACTCAATGCCCTTGTAGTTAATGGGTGTGGTAGGTCAATAATGACCTTGACTTTTGAGAAGTTAGTGGCAATGCCGTTCCTTGACACTAGGTGCCCTAGGATACATCCGTGCTTCACCCAGAACTGGCACTTTAAGGGGTTCAATGAGAGGTTGTATAACCGACACTGTTCAAAGACAACTCTCAACTTTTCTAAGTATTAGGCCCAACTAGAGTGTATGCATAAGTCGTCTACAAACACCTCTAGCTCGCGTCTAAGCATATCCTTGAAGATGGTGCACATTAATCATTGGAAGGTCGCAGGCGCATTCATTAGCCCAAAGGGCATAACGATGTAGGCGAATACACCCCACTCCGTGCCAAAGGCAGTCTTGTGCCTGTTGTCAGGGTGCACTTGCACTTGATTATAGCCAGAGAAGCCATCCAAGAAGCTGTAGGCTTCTTTGCCTACTACCCTCTCCAGCATGTGCTTGGTATATGGTAAGGGATAGTTGTCCCTCTTCGTAGTGGCATTAACTTTCTTGTAATTTACGCACACTTGAATTTTACCATTCTTTTTCATAACAATCACTATAGGTGATACCCAATCCGTGTGCTCAATCTCATATATAAATCCTACCTTCATCAGGAGCTTATCGATTTCCTCCTTCACTGCATAGGCGTGTTTGGGATTCATAGGGTAAGGTCATTGCTTTGTTGGCACCACATCTGGAACCACTAGGATATTATGGGTCACAACCCTAGGATCGACTCCTTTAAGTTCCTCCAAGGACCAGGCAAACACGTCGACATACTCTCGTAGGAGAGCAAGAAGTTTAGCCTCCTCATCCTTGGTCAAGTCGTCAGCAATGAACACAGGTCGAGGCTTCTCGCCTTCCCTTGCCAAGTTGACTTCCTTGACCTTGGCGGGTCCCTCAATTGGCTCACTGGTTTGCCCTTGTCTCTTTGCTCCTAGCAGAATCACCACTCTATCACCCTTCTTAAACTTTGTGAAGCGTTTGGGGAGATCCTGCGGCTTCTTTTGCCTCTCTGCTTTCGAGTCCTTAGTTCGCTTCCTGGCCTCCTCCTTTAGCCGTTTGCACCTTAGGTGGACTGGCAAGTCCCCTTTGGTGCGTCTGACCTTAGAGGGTTGGGGTATTTCGGGATCACTCTCCGTACTGACTTCTGATGCCGAGTTAAACTCACATCCCTCGCTTGAGGAAGGAGTTTCACTAGGGGTTCGTAATTCAGTAGGTGTATCCGTCTTAAGCACTGGAACTACCAATGGTTGTGCCACTCCTGCCTACTTGTAATCCATGGCTTCTATGTGCTCCAACTAGGATCTATCGGACTCCATCCGCATGACTCCTCTTTCATTCCAGCCTGCCCTTTCCCTTTTAGGCCTAGAGTTTGCCTTGATCTGTTCAATCATTCTCCCTTCAGTGTTATATTTTATCGTGTCTAACGCTTCTTCACTCTCGTCTCCAATAGAGCGATAGTCCTCGTACTCCTTATCATCAGAGTCTTGCCCCTCTGACTGCTCGTCATCCCCCAGGCTTTCCTCTCCAATCTCCTTTTCATCAGTAACTAAAGCCCAATTGTATAATAGGTTCAGATCGTGAATTTTGGTCCATTTCCACTCAGGCTTAGCCAAAAGATCACTTAGGGGTTTTAGATTGGCAGCCATGTTGCCCTTCAGTTTATCGGTCAGGTACTCTATGATTTCCTGAAGCTCGAGCTTGTTGGTGGGGATATGGAACGAGACCTTTTTCTGTGGGTTACGTGAGCTTCCTCCCATCATGAAGAGTGGCACGATGGGCTCCCTTGTTGGCATGCTTGGAGATTTAGTAGCTTGCCTATATAGCTCTTTCTCATCTGAGAATGGTAGGTCAATGGTTGCCAAGACATGCATCCAATCCCGCTCGTCCTTAGGGCAAGGGATGTACTTGGTCAATGACCCATGGGTTTTGCTTACCTATGCATCACCCTTTAGCATGGTTGAGATAGCATCAAGGTCGGTTGGGGTAGTCTTCCAGGTATCCATCTCAATCCTTACCACTTCGGTTCTATTCCCTAAGAAGATGAGATTGTTACCCCA
This sequence comes from Lygodium microphyllum, assembly GCF_053477565.2. NCBI lineage: Eukaryota > Viridiplantae > Streptophyta > Polypodiopsida > Schizaeales > Lygodiaceae > Lygodium > Lygodium microphyllum. The sequence goes on from NC_141150.1 coordinate 44,719,079, forward strand.
ATCTTCAATAACTTGAGCATTCCTCATCCAGGGTCGGTATAGTAGTATGTCATAGTCCACTCCCTTCATGACAATGAAGTTCACAAAAAACTGCACCCCTGTGACGTTCACTAGCTAGTTCTTTAGGACCTCGAAGGACCTTCATTCCGTTGGCCAATGTGACATTGAACCTAGTCGTTTCCACGGGTGGGTTTCCCCAGGCCTGTAGAACTGCGTGGCTCAAGACAGTGACACTGGCACCTGTGTCTACGATTCCTTTTCGTGTTACATCCCCCAAGGCTAAGATAGGTAAGACTGCATGCATCTCAGTGCCTTCCCAGAAAGCATTGACATGTAGTGACCTTAGAACTGCATGTAGCATTAGGCTTGGAATCTGCGTGACTACATCCTGCTCTTGCAAGTCAGTGGCAACGTGCTCCTCTTTTCCCTCCACCTAGTGCTTTAATTCTTGCCATAAGGAAGGGTGCTGCCGAAGTAGATCTCCTAGGCTCAAGGTTACTGGCGTGGTTACTTAAGTGGTGAGGAGGTTGCTGGGTGATTGTCTTCCTCCTTGTTTAGAACTCTTTGGCCATATCTCTTGGTTAGCTTGTTGACATGCTTCTTTGTGGTCTTGCCTCTGTGGCATCTCATGTGGTGTGGGTGCGTTCCCCGATTGAGGTTGCGATGGTAAAACGTGTGTATTCACACTAGAGAGGTCTTCAACTTGGTCTTCCAGTATGGGCTCTACGTCCTTAAGGTGTTCCTAGGCATCCTTGACCCACTTCTTGACTTTGGCTATAGCCTCCAGTTGCCATTCAGGGTGGGGGTATTCCCCTACCTTGGCACTCCCTAGTTTTGCTGTCTTAGGAGCTGAGGTCTCTGCCTCTGCATCAGTGACCCTCTTTCCTGTCACTAGCATTGTAGCTTCCTCAGTCTTAAGGGTAATCTTTGCATCTGTTCTCTTTCTCCTTCTCCTCCGTCTTTTCTTTCCCAACAAGGCTACATCTAGGTTACTTGGCCCAGGCAATGAGATGCCTACTTGTTTTGTCTGTGCTCGCATCATGACATGTAGTGGGATGGGTGTATCCTCACTATCAAAGGTCTCCACACCGAACAACCCCAAGGGTACTGAGGGCACGTTGGCAGAACTAGTTGATGGCTTCCATCTAGGACAGTCAGGAAATATGTGTGTGATTCCACACTCGGTGCATCGAAGGTCGGCTTTGTCCTTGTTTGCATGTTCCTTTTCCAGGCAGCGTGATGAAATATGGCCTGGATGACCGCAAGTCCAGCATGAGATTGGATCTTGGCTTGGTCCTCTCTGCCTCTTCCTCTACTTAGTGCCATCATCGGTACTAGTTGGTAGTCCATCACGACTGGATTGCCTTCCTCATCATAGGATATGTATGGGTTCACATAGGTCTCCTCTTCACTAGGTTCTTCCACATAGTGAACAGGAGCATCACTCGGTGGATGGGCTACATAGGGCCCTGGGGGACGGACCGCTTATTGATCAAGCGTTTCAAGCCGAGCGCCATGGCTACCTCTCACATAGACAACACACAATGCCTACCTTACAAGTGTAGTGAGCTTACCTTGATGCTCGATTGAGTTCCCTTCTCTCTCTTGCACTCCGGTAGCTCCACAATCCTTGCGGCAAGCTCAAGCCCTCTCCGCCGTCAAGCTCCATCCTCCATAGCCGCGCGAGAAAAGAGAAGAGAAGAGAAGATGAAGAGAGAAGATGGGGAGCTTCTTCTCCACGATCCCTCACTCTCACACACTCCCTCCCTCACTCCTTCACGCTCCCTAAATCCCTCACTCAAGCACAAGCAAGAAGGCAAGAAACAAGAGAAGAACAAGAAGAAGCTTTGGCCACACACAAGAATGAGCTTCTCATTCACTTTTCAACTTTATATACAAAACCCTAAATCCCTTTTGGGCGGTCATCCCCTTATCCCCTTTTTTACATGGCCAGTCATGGCCTAGGCCCTTTTTCCCATTGTCCTTCTATCTTCCTAGCTTCCTTTCCACCACTCGTCTATATTTACAAATTGCACGGGTGAGAGCCCGGCCTTTTCCCTTATTTAGGACTTTTATGTGCTTCTTGTGTTTCTAGATTTTTCTTGGTGCGCCTTCGTCTTCCGTTTCACTTTGCCTTGGCCTTTGTCTTCTACTTTAGCTTTTCCATATTTTCCACCTTGTTTGTCTGACGGTTAACATTACAATAGGACCTTGAGGTTTTACCAAGTGAGGTACTTCTTATAGGGAAAATCTTATTGTAGTATACACATAATTCAATAAGAATAAAAAAATATTAATGCTAGGGATTGAGGAAGGGAAAAGGAAAAACTTTCGAAGCTGTGATATGATAATAAAGCCTATGAAAAATGATAGGGAATCATATAAGCATGTGAGTACCTGAATGCATTAGACTAGGAGTTGTAATCAACACATATGGGATATATAAGAGACAATTATAAGATTAGAGGCCTTCTTCAAATGTTCTTATATGTGCAGATGTTAGGATAAGTATGGATATGATACAAAAGGGTTGTGCATGAGTGAGGATATCAACCCTACAAATGTATGGCCATGAAGGCAGAGATGTTACAATACTATTAAATATATTCTTGTATGTACATAAAAATTATTTTTTGATTAATGGAAGTACCTTAGCCTGAATGAAGGCTAGCGGTGGAATTGCTGCTTTGTAAAGATGCTTTAGTGTAGTTAATGCCATTTCTAGTTATGGATAAATGTGGCTATTTTTTGATATGTCTGAAATGATGTATGTCAAAAGTCAAGGAGACAAGATGTGATGATGTAGTGCATATTTGTTGTAAGAGGCAGCACTATGGTCTATGTGATGATGTAGTGCAAATTTGTCACATAAGGCAGCACTACATATGGTGTAGATTCATTACATGAGACAGCATCATGGCCGATATATACTCACCTCAAGGTCTTTCCATCATGGCTTACACCTGGCTTATTTCTATGTATCTAGAGTATAGACCGCCACCTAAATGAGAGGTTAAACATGCGTGGAAGGTTCATCCCTTAAGGTGGTCGAGAACCAATGGGGCTCTAGTAGTAATACTTAAACTCATAAGAATCCTTGGCAAGCACAGTGTGTGGGGCAGGTACATTGAAGAGACTTGAGATCAAGAGAGGGTACAAAGTGAGAAAATGAGTGCAATGCAGTGAGCATTTGAAGCCCAAAAATTATGGATTTTTTATTGCTTTAAATAAAGATTGGATTCTTGAAAAGATTAATTTATTCAATGTTTGAAAATTTTGTTTTTACTTTTTTGTGTATGCGGTTAAAGGTATTTAATAAACACTATTTAAAGGATAATTAAGAAAGTTGATTTTATATGTTTAATAATGTGGTAGAACCTAATTAGATACTTGAGCACGCCATGTGTGTGCATGGAAAGCGAGTGGATGGTTATCACATTAACAATGTCCAACGGATGGATGGATCGATTAGTCGAGTGCTTTTCGAAAGATTGAAAATAGGAAAAGAGTCGAACATTGACTATCTAAGGTCCATTTCTTATAACCTAATTATGTGTTGTTTTAGGTGAACACAACTAAAATTATGCCTAATGGACAAAGAGGTCGAGCCCGAATCCCCCTCACCTCTCACTCTCTTTGAACCAAGTGCAGTGACTAGTCTGCTCTTAGTTATGAGAGATTACAATATGATCTTCATGACTAGGCACTAGAAAGTTGGTAGAGTATCTTGGATCATAAGTCTCTTAGGTCAATCCTAATGGGTCATGGCCGGATGTTTTGCTGTGAGGTAGACTTGGACCAATAACGTCTATCAATCCTAAGGGGTCCAAACCATGCTATCATAAGGCTATATGTTTAAATGAAGGAAAAGCAAAAAAAAGACAACTATACAAATATTTTGAGTATTTGTTTATGGGTTACTTAAGCAAGATCAACAAAATTTTCAGGGAGTAGAATTGGTCCATCAAAATAGTCTAAATTTCCAATATTAAGTTCTAATGAATTTAATGAGAACTTTGGATGAATCCAAATATTTACAAGGGTCTATCTTGAATAGTGCGCATTGTCTAAGACCAAAAATATCAAAAAGTAATGTGTTTTACAAAAAAAGCACCGTTTTCAAATAGTGTGGGAGGATTTTCACAATTCTGCTCAGGCTGGCTTATAGATATGGTTGTTTTGATTATTTTGAGTACTTGGATGACTATATTTTGAGTTATGGTTGAAACAAGTTGTAGCCAAAACTCAAGGCCTACAAAAAAACAAAAACAAGGAAAGCAAAAGGCAAAGACAAGAAATGCAAAATCAAGCTTTTGTGTTTAGAAAGCAACTATTTAAGTTTGTAAAGAAGGGATAGAGTTGTATACATAGAAGCATGGATAAAGGAGAAGGCCTAGGCAATCAAGAGAATTGGGAAAATTAGGAATTGATCACTAGATTTAGATAAGTACTAGATAGGTGCCTTGGCCCACAATGGCTCAGTTGACGATCACTTAAATTGGATTATTTTGTTTGGGTTTCTTTTTATACTCTATTTACTACTACGGTAGAGATTTGGGATTCACAAAGTGGATGGATTTCATGCCATCAAGAGTTGAGCTCAAGCTAATAGCTTGAGACAGGGCTCATGAATTCCAAGAAGTATTTTACAATGTACGTAGATTATATAGGGTTATTTATTTAGTATTCAGTATACGATATTGGGTTTATATTTTTCATATCTTGTCTTCTATCTTGTTTATTCTCAAGAGCCCCTATGGTTAGTGGCTTGACACAACACCTCCCCCTCTCCTTGGTAACACTTCTCAAGATAGACATCTAAGCAACCAAATGCTCTCTCCGCTAGCTTGGCTTGGGTAGACATGTCACATTCCTGCTTGCTCCGATTCCATCTTCTAAGCATTTTCATCTCTTCCACCCAGTTGAGGATTTTCTCATCCCATAGGTCCTTCCACCTACGAATGCCCTAATTATACAACTTCCTGGCTAATTTAACACAATTTATCTTTCAAGTCCCATTCTTCATTATTTAGAATAGCGGGGACTCCAAAAAGACATATTTAAGTTTTCCAAAGCTATCATCTGACACATCATTGGAAATCTAGTGCATGAGGCCATGTGTAAAAAAATTCTACTCTAACCAAGAAATCTAATTGAACTACTCCTAATTAAACAAAGAATTACAAAGGAATTTCACAATCATGGCCATGCCATAGATCAATATTCCATTAATCCAATGGCACAAGGTAGCCATGGTAGCAAACTAAGAAAGTACATAAAAATATATGTGCTATACACCCCAAGCTAGTGCAAGATCAAGATGATCTAGTTTTGTTAAATGAGCAAAAAGATTATAAATTATTACATGTCTCCCCTTTTATACTTGTTCCTTAATACTAGTGACTAAGGCTAATTTTCTCTGAATTTTTTCTATGTTACACAATATAGAGTGTAGAAATGAATATTGTTGGTCTAGATTGGACATATGGGTCTTTAGTGCTTGTCTAGGTACAACCTATTAGGTGGTGCCTTGGAAGATAGCAAGGCCAATGCCTTCATATTACAATTCAACATACACTTGACTATTTTGAGATCACCACCCAAGTGTGACTCCTTCCATACAAACCTTCCCACCATTTGCTTGCCTCACAATTATATCAGGATAAGGAGTTCATTAAAATATCCCTGCAACTATTTATAGATAAATCTTGTGTTTTCTTCTTGACAAATACCTCAAAACTTACAAATCCAAAATTTGTAACTTGTGCACCCACTTTCAATCAACACAATCAAAATTGCAATATATCCTAAAACTACTATCCGCAACCTTGTAAATCTAAAATGCAGTCTGAAATGTTCTCAAATGGGCAACAAAGCTGTGGGCTAGCCCTAAAGGCCTAATCTATAGACTATACAATACTTTGCTTGCACACCAAATCTCATAGTAATCTATGATTTTTGCTCTACGCCTTGCTTCCAATGCCTTCACAAGCACTATCTAAGAGAAAGAGTGGAAGAATGGGAGAGCTTCTTAGCTTTTACTTGCTCCCTTGAATTCTTGCTTCTTCTCCTTCACTTTAACCTTCAAAACCAGCATCTCTCAATGGTTTCATTCTGGTACCATGTCACAAATTGCATGGTGGGGGGACTTGCTTGAGCTGCTATGCTAAACACACACCATATGCATAACAGGAAGCTCACTCAAGAACACAAGAAGAGAGATGGAGGCCAAAATATTGTTTTGATGGTTTCTTCTTCTTTTTTTTTACATACAATACAATGTACACAAAGTATAGATAAGATACAACATAAAGAAAAGTAGCCTATTAAGTCAAACAATGTATAACTAACTATACTAATTGATTAGCGCTACAACTATGCCAACTATAGAAAGGTGCAACCAAGTAAATATAATAAGTGATAAGGATTGTAATGACCAAAGATGTGTTAAGTATAGATATGTGGACCCATCTAACCAGGTGTTCCATCATCAATGTCCGCACATGTTAAGCTTGCCATCTCAACATAAGCATATCATTAACATAAAGTACCAAGATAATAAGGCTGCCATTATGAGTATTCTTCATATATAAACATGGATCTATCTCATTGCCACAATATCCCTACAAATGCATAAAAGCATCAAACTTATAGTACCACTTCCTAGGTGCCTGCTTAAGCCCATAAAGACTCTTCTTCAATTTGTACACTAGGTACTCCTTGCCTTTCTTGACAAAGCCCTTAGGCTATTATATATAAATCTCATCATGCAAGTCTCTATGTAGGAAAGTTATCGTAACATCCATGTGATAAAGATCCAAATCCAACTAGCAACCAAGGCCAAGACCAAGCATAGGGTGGTCATCTTTACTATAGGAGAAAAGACTTCAACACCATGCTCTTGCTTAAAACCCTTCACAACCAATCTAGCCTTATATGCTAACTTAGAGTGACCATGGGTACTTTTCAACTTGTACACCCACTTGCATGGAAATTTATATTTCAGCAAGGAAACTAAGTCTCATATATGGTTATTCTGTAGTGAATCAAACTCAGACTACATAGCCCTCTCCCAAAAATGAGAATCACCTCTGCCCATAGCCTCTTCATAGATAAGTGACTTAGTAGAGTTTGTCACCATGACATAATCCATAGAGATTCCATAGCGATTAAGAGAACACAAAGCTTTAACAAACTGCCTCAAACCTAGCTGCAGAGCATGTACGGCATGGCCTCTCATCTAACAGTGTGATCCTACACAATGGGCACATCATGGACCACTACATCATGGACAAATATAGTAGGCTATCTCATTGGGAGTAGCAATACTATAACAGGTAGCTCCTCCTATAAGATCACATCCTTGTGTATCTCAATCATCTACCCTAGTCTCATATGCATCTTATCCTCATGGAAGGTAACATCATAACTGCAGATAACCTTTTGAGCCTAAGGATCCCAAAGATGATAGCCCATCTCACCTACATTTCCATATCCAAGAAAGATGCATTTGACAGACTTTTGGTCCAATTTATTATGCTTATTTTTCGGAATATGGAAGAAAGCCTCACATTCAAATACTAGTGTGCATATGAAGGAGGTTTCCCAAACCATACCTCCTCTACAACTCTACCACCAAGAACAGTGCATAGGGATCTATTAATGAGATGCATGATAGTCGTAACTACCTCACATCAAAAGTATTGTGATAAGCCTACATGACTAAGCATATTATGGACTCTTTCCTAAATAGTCATGTTCATGCACTCTACAATACCATTCTAGAGTGGGGTGTATGGGGTGGTCAATTGATGCTTAATATCCCTCTCATCACATAGCTACTCAAAATCCTTAGATACATATTCAACCCCATTATCAAACCTTGTAGGTATTTCACTCTATACCCATATTGGTTCTCAACCATGGCAATGGCAGGCACCGATTTGTGCTTAATGGGATAGGCCTAAACCTTATGCAAAAAATCATCTATGAACATAACAAAATACTTTGTGCCACCCAAGGACTAACAAGGCATAGAGCCACAAACATTCGAATCCATAAGAGCCAAAGGCTCACCCACCTGCGTAGAACCAAATTTCTTATGCGAGTTATGTGTCTACCTACCACAAAGACAACGATCACATGAATCAAAACAAGAATAATCCAAGAGTAGGAGATACTTTAAATGGGTCAAGACTTCCATTATTTTCAAAGACATGCCTAATGTGATGATACCATAAAGATACATGTGAAAGATCAGCCACAGCCAATATATGGTCAACAAATCCAAAAACAAGAAAAAGGTAGAGACAGCCAACCCTGACACCTCTAGCAAAAACCAAATTACCACACGTGATGTTTCATTAAGAATCATTAAAGGATACATGGTACCTAGCATCATCCAATTTTCCAACTAAAATAAGACTTTTCATCAAAGCAGGAACATGGTATACACCATGAAGCACAAATGGAGCACCAATACCAAACTACATTCGAATATCATCCATGCAAATGATATCCAATGCCGCATGATCCCCTAGTCTAATAGAACCCTTAACAATATAGTAGCTATGAAACCAATAGCAATGTCAGGTAATATGAAAGGAAACCTCCAAATCAAGAAGCTAACATTAAGAGTAAGTAGTTAGTGCATCAATCAACTAAGTAGCATCAAGAGATGAAGCTACAAGAATATAATCATCAAAACTATACTCGAATGCATTTATATATGACCCTACTACTCACAATAATGGCATGTCAAAGAGGACATACATCCATAGGACTTATTGTGGGATTGCCCACAAGACTGAGACTCACCCCTATTGGGCCATGAGTCTCTACCACAATTATTATTTCCATTACCAATACTTCTTCCTCTAACATTCAATGCATGAGAAGTGAGAGCTACATCAATGTTCTTCTTGTTTACTTCTTTTATCAGTAGAGTACTCTCTATATTATTTTATTTAAAACCACCCTCAGGGAATGAGCACTCATAGCAGTATGAAAAGTTTTCTATGACTCATACAATATAACAAGCAAGGACAAAGACTTAATATTATCTTCAAACTGAATGTCCTACAAGATAAGCTAGTTGAAAATGGAATGAAACTCATTTAAATGAGTAGACATGGGTGTAACCCTCCATGAGAAGATCCACAAGCTTCATAACTAAGATGCAAGGCTTTGCTTGTCATAAATATCACAAATCTTTTTCTATAATGCATAAGTGCCACCTTCAATGTCAATGATATTAAAATACACCTCCTTCAATAATGATAGAAGGATTGTGGACATGCATAGCTCATCAAATTCTTGCCAATCCTTTACATCATAAATCTCATGCTTTATGGCCTCTAACTTCAACTATTTAACCTGTCTCTTCTACATCAAGTCTTGCCATATCTATGTCTTCCAATATTGGAAGTTATTGCCATCAAGTTTTTCAATATTGAAAATAGCACTATTGACTGATGAACCTGCCATATTGATTGAAAATGTATACTAATGATAAGGGTATGGGCTATTGTAAATTCAGCCTTACATCCCTAAAACAATGAACTATAGTTGTCCACAAATTACAAAAAAAAAAGAGTACCAAAACAAACTATCTACTCTCCAAAAGAGTGCTAAAACTATAATTACAACAATGTTGAAATAAAGAGAACAATATATGTCAATCTAAGTGTGGGCAAATATCCAAGAAAGCAAGCTTCCACTGCTAGGGATATTCGGGTAGAAATCAAGATAGAAAGAATGCAACTTGCAGTGAATGAGCATAGACCACCGATACCAAAGATTGTCATGAACTCGTAGTGTTAGTAAACCATACATCCCATAAGCATATACATCATGCATATAGAAGATCTCAAGAGCTACATAACCACTATGTATGTATACATCACAAACAAATTGCTAACAGAGGTAAGTGTCGATGTCCAAAGAATATGAAAGCAAATCAGCCCACAAGCAGAGGTAACTATGTTCAATCGCATACAAGAGAGAATATACATGAAGCAAGAGTCCCACTATCTTAAAGAACCAAGATCTACCAAGTAAGTACAAGCATCTCCACTCAAAGTGAATTGAAAATGCAACGTGAGTAAGAAAAGCTCACAACATATACATCAACGCATTCGGAAAGCCTAATTACATCATGATTACATCTAGGAGCATAAGTGTCAAATGAATCTTCAATACCCATAAGTGAGTAAGCACCAAAGCTCAAAGAAACTAGAAAATCCCAAGCACATCAAATGTAGCTCAAATAAAAGTCCCAAACATGGCATAACCATATTTGGGTTTATATATCAATGCTAGACATCATAGAAGACATGTAGTACACCCAAAATACCATGTAGGCACAATATGTATAAAGCCTTCTCAATAAAAGTTTTTTGTCCACACTATTATAGCAATTCATATCATGTCAAGACTAAGCTAATGCAATCCCAAATGTATCCCAAAAGCACCTTAATTCATCCACAAATGATCCAGCATCAATACATGAACATATGGCCATCAATAGAAGCATAAATGAGCTCCAAACCCTGAAGTAAAACTATCCCAAACCTATATACAGCAAGTTTGTTGTATATAACAACAATGACAAAGGTTGGAGACTATCAAATAATACCCAAGTGTAAGCACCAATGCTAGGGAGGAAGCCAAAGTATGTGTCAAGTGCCAGAGGGCCAAAGCAAGAGATGTAGATGGTGTAGATTGTCAAGGATAGTGAGTTAAAAACCTAGTGCGAATCATGTTGATGTTTTTGGTTACTTTGCTACTCCTATTGGTTGCTAATAAGCCTCAAGTAAGGCTCAATTAAGCCCTTGGAACTCCTAGAACAAGCCTTGACTAGTGGGAACAAGCCACGAGAAGGAAGTCAATGCATACCTTGGGAGAAAGAAGCAATTGCTTCCATGGAACTTTGAACTAAGCTTTAAATCCAAGTTGAAGCAAATAAAGATGAAGCTCCTTGAATTCCCACTCTAATACCATTGGAAGGTGAGAAAAAGGTGGAAACGTGAGCATAAGAAAAAAGGGAGCAAGAGGTATGGATATTTAAGCAAGAAGAAGAAGAGAGACTAATGTGTGGGAACTCCAATAGTCACAATGTGTGATGTGCCTTCCCTTATTCTATTTTTCATGAAAAGAATGAAAAATAAAGTGACAATTATGGATGCCCACTACCTATAGTTTACGTGTGTGTGGATTTATATACAATAAATGTAGGTGGCTAGGCACAAGAGGCCTTTAAACCCCCAACAACTAGACAACCTAACCATAGGGCTTCCTTGCAAGCCTCAATGGTTGTAATGTACTCAGCTTCAGTAGTAAACAAGGCCATACATTTTTGCACCTTGGACATCCAAAAAACAACACCTCGATTATAGATGAAGACATGGCCAAAGGTGTTGAACTTCCAACCATTTGTATGTCCTGCATAATCAAAGCCTGTGTAGCCCATGACTCATATATTTTGGCAACCATAACAAGTTTATATATCTCCAATGTCCTTAAGGTATCTCATGATACTCTTCATGGCATCCCAATGTGACAAGCTAGGGATCCCCATATAATGAACCACAATTCCCACTACAAATGCTATATCAAGTCTAATGGCTATCATGGCATATATTAAGCTGTCATTGCATATGCATACGTGAACATGGCCATCTCTACTAACATTCACATACGTATATATGGGGAACATGGCCTCTACTAACATTCACATACGTGAACATGGCCATCTCTATTAAGCTGTCATTGCATATGCATACGTGAACATGGACAATCTTCCTAACAACTAACATTCACATGTGAAGGTAAAGGGTAGCCAATAGGCTTACCACCATGCATACGAAATCGCTCAAGTACTCTATGGATGTAGTCCTTCTATGATAAGTAGACAAGTCCCTTAAAGTGATTATATGTAATGCACATACCCAAGTATGTGTGAGAAACATGCCCCATGTCCATCTCAAAGCTCTTCTTGAGCCGAGTCTTCAAAGCATCAAGCTCATCATGAGCACTTCCAATAATCAATATGGCCTTCATCTCAAAGCTCTTCTTGAGTCGAGTCTTCAAAGCATCTAGCTCAACATGATCACTCCCAACAATCAGTATGTGATCAACATATAGTACCAAAATGATCAGGCTACCATCACGTGCCTTCTTCATATAAAGATAGGATCCATAGCACTACAAAAGTAATCTTGCAAATCCATAAAAGCATCAGACTTGTGGTACCATTCCCTAGGTTACATTCATAGAGAATCTTTATTAGATTGCACACTAGGTATTCCATGTCCTTTCTACAAAGCCCTTAGGCTATTGCATATAAATGTCCTCATGCAACCCCCCATATAAGAAAGTTATTTTCATAACCATATGATAAAGATCTAGATCTAACTATACAGCCCAAGGCCAAAACCAAGCGCAGGGTCATCATCTTGATCGCGGGTGAATATCTCATCAAATTCAACTCCCTTTTCCTATTTAAAATACTTTGAAACCAAACGTGCCTTGTATGTTGGTTTAAGTCAACCACAAGTACTCTTCAACCTATACATCCACTTGCATGTCAATGCATATTTACCATCTTACAAGGAAACCAAGTCCCACGTATGTTTTTTCTACAATGAATCAAAATTAGACTGCATGGCCCTCTCCCAAGAGTGATTATCACCTCTATGCATAGCCTCCTATTAATTACGGGGCTCATCAAAATCTACCACCAAGGCATAATGCATAGAGGGCTCAAAATGATCAAGAGGATGCGAGGCTCTAGTAGAGCATCTCAAAATCTTCTCTGGGGCCATACTACTTGTCCTTTCTATCTAATGTCATGATTTTGCACAACAAGCAAATCATGGGTCACTACATTATCATTATAGCAATTACTATAGACTGTCTAACTAGGGCTATATGTGCTAGAATAGGAGGCTCCTCCTGAAAGATCACGCTACATACCTTAACCACAAGCTCTAGTCTCATATGTATCTTTTCCTCATGAAATACAAAATCATGGCTATCAATAATCTTTCAAGCTTGCAGATCCCAAAAGTGATAGTCCATCTCACATATATTATCATATCAAGGAAAGATGGATTTGATAGGCTTTCGATCCAACTTGTTGTATTTGTCTTTGGGAATATGTTAGAAATACTCACATCCAAAGACTCACAAGTTTGCATATGGGGGAGGTGAACTAGACCAACTTGTTGGATTTTTCTTTCCAAAGGCTTGTAAGTGTGTATATGAGGGAGGTAGATATTTGGGGAGCAATTGGAATATAAAATGCAACTAGTAGTGCATGATATAGTATAAACCACCAAGGTACCAAATGCTATTAAAGACCAAAAGGTGTCAAATACATAGATGCAATCCCAAACTAAGAAGTAGCATGTACATGATCCACCAATCTGCAACTAACTCACTGCATATAAACAATGAAGCTCAAGTACATAACCAAGCATACATCCAAAGCTAACAAACCCCTCTAATAGGAGGAAGTATTGGATGTACAAAACAAATCTAAATCAGCCCATAATCATCAATGTTTGTAAGAACATTTACTAGAACCAATTGAGCATATATACATAGGCAGGAAACTCCCACTATCTCAGATAAACCAAGCTCTATAATGAGAAATATCAAAGTGCTCCCATGGAAGCAAATCTAAAATGTCCAAAAATATATATATATCAATGCATATGTCTCGTAACATCCGAGTGTCCAAAGATATGAAACAATATATCCAAGAGTATATATCCACTATAAGCCTTCAAGGCCATAAATGAGAAGCCACTTAAGTAAAAATCCCACTACAAATGCGTATCCAACATACCCAAATCGAAATCTTAGAGCTCAATGTAAGCATATCCAAGCATAATGGTCAATGCCAAGCACCAATACATCCATGTAGCATCCCTAAAGCATCTGTAGACATTCAATATATAAGCATTCACTGTGTATGCTTGCTGCCCACAGGGTATTACAGCAAAGAACCCTTCAATAATGGAGCTATTTGAGCTCTAACAGATCAAAAACCTTTCTCAAGAATCAATACATCATTTGGGCATTAGAAACTTCCCCTATAGTATACAGTAGGTCTATCTTGGACAATAAATCAAGCTGAGCTCAAACACTCAAAATGATGATAAAAATCAAAGCATTCAATACCAAGGAGGATGCCAAGAAATTGACCAATGCTGGAGCGATGCTGGTCTGGAGATGACTAATAAGGGACAGCCACCAAGACAAGGTGGCATTGTTATATAGCGAATGGAATGAATCAAAAGCTTGCTAAGAAGATTTCATTTTACAAGGATATGGGTGGAACAATTTGGAAAACATAATAAGCTCAAATCTTTGGAAAAAGCTTCAACAATCTCATCACAAAGTCGTTCGTGAGTAGGTCTACCGATTGCTTCTTTAGACATATAGATTGATTTGATCACGAACATTGAGAGTCACTTTGATGCATAATGGTCATGTCCTTTGTTGTGATTTGTGCAAAGCATGGGATCCTAGATATCTAGTAACTTTCAAATAGCTCCAAATAGTAGTGCAAATAGTGGTAAGAGATGACATATCAATACCTAAGTTAACAACAAGTCATTGAAGCCACACACCGAGTATTGTTAGGATTATCGCTTTGTACTAAGCTTCATAAATGCAAAGTAAGATGTCTTTTGCTTAGCCATGTTATACTTAAAGGGCCAACATAAAAGCAAAAATTGCACTGGACACTCATAGCCTGCCTTATCAAAGTTACAAAAAGGTACACAATTGTGAATCAACATCGTGTGGATAGAATGAAGCATAATCATTTGTGCCTTGCAAGTAGTGAAAGATATACTTCATAGCTAGCCAATGCTTTCAACCTAGGCTATGCATCAATGTACTTACATGTGATATTGCAAAACAAATAATACATTTGGCAAACCATAAAGAAGAAACCAAACTACTTGTCAATCTATGAATGCATTAACTATATCTTGAAGATTAAGGTGGCTAGGTTCTATAGGAGTAGCAATAGGGTTGCATGCATCACATAAAATTTAACATTGTTGTGTATGATGGAGAGAACACTAGATTATGTGGGTTTTTGCTTCCTCAAGGGGTTTTTCTCATCAAGTTTATACTACACTTGTTCATTTTTAATGGTTTTACTTATGTTTTAGTTATGCTTAGGATGTTTGTGTCATGAAAAATCCATATTTGAGTCATGTGGCTCTCACTAGGCATGTACTACAATTATCCACCATAGGATTTTTTTGGATTGGATACTAAATTGAGCTTTGCTCTAAAATGGTAAATCCCTTACATGTTATAGAGTGATCTTCATGAGTGCAATGCTTACTTGTTCTAATTTTTTATGTTTAATTAAATTGCAAAGATAATCTTCCCTTCCATGTATACTTTTATTTGCCTCTTCAAATGCATTGCATCTTTTATGTGTTTGTGGTCATCCAGTAGCTTTATGATTGTCATATTTTGTAGATATCTCTTCTTTGCAGATGTATGGTCTAGGAAAAGCAAAAGCCCATGGAAAATATTACTAAAAAGTATTTGTCTTAACCCCAGCTTGAGACGGAATAAAAAGAAGTAAAATATAGAGACAATGGAAGAAATAGGATGGAGAATTAGCAAAGGCGCAAGGATGACCTCTAAAATCAAGTTAAAGGCAAATGTGCATTTTTGAGTGAAAGGCACCCCAAAACTTTTGTAAAAGAGCGCTAGGTTCCCTCTTGTGCAAATTGTAAAAGGGTAGACAAACATTAGCTAAAGAAATAGGCCAAGTAGAAGGGAATGGGAAGAAGGACCTTGCCACAATGGCCGCTTACGTAAAAAAGGGGATGGGTGCCCATGGGATTTTAGGGCATGTATATAAAGTTCAAAAAGTGAATTTGAGAGCTCATTCTTTTGGTGTGTGGCAACAAGAGACTCTTCTTCTTCTCTTTTTCTCTTCTCCTTGCTTGCTTGTGTGGGTGTTTAAGAGAGGGAGTGTGAGAGTTTGAGGAAGTAATTGTGTGATGGTGAGGGATCAAGGAGGTGAAGCTCTCGAGCATCTCCTCTCTTCTTCTTCTCTTCTCTTCTTTTCTCTTATCTCATGCATGGCTATGGAGGATGGAGAAAGGAGGTGGAGGCTTGAGAATGCTTGAGCTTGCATCTAGAATTGTGGAGCTACCAATATGCTTGAGGGAGGAGGCAACTCATTCAGGCATAAAAGTAAGCTCACTACACCCTAGTAGGATTGAAGGTGTGTCAGCTAGGTGAGAGATAGCCATAGAGGCTCGCTTAAAACACTTGAACAATAAGTGGTCCGTGGGTCTTGGTGCAGCATGAGCTCACCTTCACATTTGGTTCCATTGCTGGGACCAATGGATTCAAGCTTGAGCGCCTGCGCACCTCAAATTGAGCATTGAAGTAAGTGTTTCATCCCCAAACCAGAGCTTGAGATAGGTAAGAAGTTTTGGGTTTTTTAATCTTCACAACAAGTAAGTATTTTGGTTTTTTTGGTGGTTTGACAATTAGGAGCATAGGAGAAATCAGTTCAGTACTTTGCTTTCGATTATGGTTGCATTTAGAGTAGGTTAGGAATAAGAAATCAAATTGGAAAAGCGCATGATTTGTTGTTATAAAATATGCTCAAATAGGGCTCAAATCAAGAAAAACGGGGAAGAAGAGTGCTAAGGGGATTAAGGTCAACAAGTGAGTGATTAGGAGAGGCAAGACCTTTGTTGGGAAGGTTTAATAGCCAAGAGGCCAAGGGAGAGCTCATTTGAAACCCTAGTTGTGAGAGAGAGAGAGAGAGAGAGAGAGAGAGAGAGATCCATTGCATCGATTCACTTTGATCTTGCTGCTGACAAGTTTGTTGCCCTCTACAGGTATACTCGCACCTTCTCCTTAATGTATAGATAGGATCTAGAAGTGCTTGATAAGTATGAAGCAAAGAATCACTCGGTAAGTCAAATTTTTTGCCATTTTGATTAAAAAATGTGTCGCATTCAGCCCGTTCGAGCGGCTCGAGATCCTAGGTCGAGTCCTAGAATCCACCTTCTACCACTCATCTTCGGCCATTTGGCCTAGGCCATCCGAGTCCTCTTGGCACATTCGAACATGTAGCAACTCGGCCAACCTACAGCACGAGTCTAAGTCATACACTCAGACAGACTAGGCATTTGGATTTCCCTACTTAGCCTAGTCACTAAGCCATTCGGCCCACATCCGAACTCCATATTCGGCCTTGATCCACTTGTGCCATGTGCCATTTGGCTTGGCCCAATTTGGCCCAGTTTCACTTGGCCCTTGACCGTTTGGCCCATCCGAGTTAGGCACTTGGCCCTTGCAATTCGAAGTGTTGGACTAAATTTGATTTTTTCAAAAAAAAAAAAAAATTTCAGGACCAAACCCACCTAAACACCGGCCATACAAACCTTCGAAGGCCACATAGACACTTGAAACACATTTCTAGTGCAAGGAATAGAGGAATTAGTGAAACACACACATAAAGGCAATGCTAGTCAACTATCTAGCAACCCAGCCCATTAGCGGCATCGAGCAAAGTTAGGCCAATGAGGACAGCCAGAAACCAAATATACAATCCTATCAAACCAAACCCATAAACAAGAGTGCTAGAGCTGCTTAGACACTTTGTTTTCTCACACTGTGATTTCTAGCACTCGAAACACACTTAAGAAGAGCTAAAAGCTTGATTGTGCACAGTGCACGGAAAAGAATATAGATGCACACACATGCACAGAGTGAGGGTAAGTTGAGGAATATTTGCAATTAACAAGGAACTCACTCATACATAAAAACTTGAAGGAACCCACCAGTAAGAGAAGATCCCAAGAGAAAGATGGGTGATTGAATCCCCAAAAGTAGGACCAAGCAAATAATGCAACTAAAAAGCCGATGCAACAAGGATTGACACTATCAAGGAAGTGGATCTACCCAACCTGATCGACAACTTGGTAGAACAAGAAATCTTAGACATGGAAGAGGGCAGCTCATGCCATAGAAGCAATGAAGAACTTAACCTAGGAGATTTTCTTGAGGCGATCCAGCAATTAGTGAGAAAATATGCTGCTCAAACCCGGCTAGAACACTGCGACAAACCTGTAGAGGACATCATAGCAGATCTTGAGGAGGAGAGGAAGCTAGCACGCAAGGCTCTGCAAGGAATAGTCACGTACAACCAAGATCAGTGAACTGGGAGTTTACACCAAAGCATGGAAATGCGAGAGATCCAATGAGTGCTAGCCCTAGCATGTAGAAATCAAACGGAGAGTGAGAGAGCACTAGAAGGAGACTTCATGCTGAGTGAGCTTCTAAAAAAGAGGTTGCTAGATAACACAACAGGGAAGCAAAGCAATACAATGTTAGCAACATCGCTACTGGCAGGGTTAGGAGTCAACCAAGGCTCTAAGAGCCAATCAAAAATTCCTGTGGTGGCGAAGCAACTGGACAAATACCAAGTGAACAATGACTCATATAGCTTTGTGGATCAGTTTGAGTAGGTTTGTGAGGCCAATAGCCTCACTGATCCCACTCAGTGCACACAAGCTTTTGGTCTGTGCTTAGGTGATAAGGGTTGCAGACTTAGTATACAAGTCTGGATGCTACGGAGCGAGCCAATTTCAATGGCCTAAAAAATCTCTTCATTAAGAGATTTTCAGAATGTGGGTACTCTGATAACTTGCTAATGCGACTTATGAATGTCGAGCAGAGAGAGAAAGAGGACATCCAAGATTACATGACCCATGTGAGGAGCTTCTCTAAGAGAATCCCTATGGGTGAGAGACCAATCAAAAGAGCGGTGACCACGGTACTCATTACGGAATACAAAATGAAAAGCTCTACAAAGCCTTGGCCGGAAACTCAAGCTTGTAGCGAGACACATTTGCAAGCGTCTTTGAAGAAGCTATTAGAGTGGATAACTAGCTCAAGGAGAGAAGCTCCAGTAGCTCAAATCAAGAAGAGTCCAAGGCTAGGAATTTTGAGAGGACTTCAACGCCAAGTGAGAGATCATGCCCAAGCACTCAAGATAAAGGAAAGGGCACTGATTTAGGACAAGAGCTAGCAAAGATGAAGATAGAAATAGCCAAATTGCAGGAGATGATGGGACGACCAATGTGCCCACAAGTCCAATGCATGCATTGTGGCAAAAACCACCTGCCAGTTGAGTGTCAAGACCCTAGATCACAACCTTGCGCCAATTGCGGTAGGTTCAACTATGACACCATGCATTGTCGACTATCCCAGAGACTCCCATGCTCGCAACCCTATGGTCAACTCTATCTTACGAATAGGCCACCAAACTTCTTTGGAAGGGGAGCCCCATTGGCCCTCCTAGCACCTAATGACACTAATCCAACCATCGCTAGGATGGAGATAAACCCTACAGGCATCCCTAGAACACCTGGACCCTACATAACCCATCCATCAAGTGATACTCTAGTCCACTACATGGAGGATAGACACAAGAGCCAATTGTGTGTTGGACTTGCAGTCACCCACGACAAGTTTCTTCACATTGCCCCAAGAGGGAGCAAGCTAATAGAGACAAGGATGACCTAAGATGCATTTAGTGTGGGAACCTCCTTAATACATTGGTAACCATCCCTGTGACTCTAAGCTTAGGATGTCAAGATTGTGGGAGAGAAGGAAGGAGTCTCGCTTGAAGCTTTCTTGCTTGCACAATGGGGGAAGACACACAAGGGTGGAGGCTGAAAACAGTTTTCCTCTTCTTAGTTTTGTAAGCCAAAAGAACTCTAGTACAAAGAAATAGAAGAACCCTATATATGGGTCTCAAACCAAACTCAACTAACTAAGGTGGCATACTAACTGAGCCATGAACTAGAGTAGATAAGGATAGCTATCATGTAGCTATTATTCATGGGCGGTGTACCAACCGCGTCTGCAACTGACAAGTCGGTGACATAAATATACAACGGTCACCCTGGCGTATCACGAGTGGAGCTCGATATCTCAACACTCCCCCTCGAGCTCAATCCCAATTCCTGCACACCAAGCAGGTCTCTGAACTTGCGCAGCTTCTCTGCGCCCAATGCCTTCGTGAATATGTCAGCTACCTGATCCTCTGTGCTGACATAAACTAGATCAATAAGACCTAGTAAAACCCTCTCTCGCACATAGTGATAATGCACCTCAATGTGCTTTGTTCTAGCATGATAGACTGGGTTATTTGCCAAGTGTATACTACTCATGTTGTCACAATAAATGACAACTGGCCCATCTGTAGACTGATGCATATCATAAAGTAGCTTATGCAACCAAGCTACCTCACATGCAGCCATTGCTGCACCCCTGTACTCAGCCTCTGTGCTCGACAAGGCAACTGTAGGCTGTTTCTTGCTGCTCCAAGTGACTGCAGCACTCCCAAAAGAGAATACATATCCACTGGTAGATCGTCTATCAGAAATACTACCAGCCCAATCAGCATCAGTGTATCCATGCAACTGTATCTGAACCCCAGTCTCATAAAATAGTCCATATTGCAATGTGGACTTCACATACCTAAGTATGCGTCTAGCCGCATCCAAATGTGGTTTCCTTGGAGCCTGCATAAACTGACTTACCAATCCAACAGCATAGCTCAAATCTGGCCTGGTAATAGTCATATAAATCAAACTTCCTACTATGCGTCTGTACATAGTAGGGTCTTCTAGAAGCTCACCTGCATCTGTGCTCAGCTTCACATTTTGCTCTAAAGGAACTGAAATAGGCTTACAGCCTGTCATCCCATATTTGGAAAGCATGTCCAATCCATACTGCCTCTGCAAGAGCTGTATCCCACTTGGTGATCTAATCACCTCAATGCCCAAGAAATAACGCAGCTCTCCCAAATCCTTCATCTCAAACTTCTGCTTCAATAGCATTTTCACATGAAGGATATCTTCATCACTGTCACCTGTCATAATCAAATCATCAACATAAATGACAAGCAGCATAATACCTTTCTCTGTTTTTCTCACATAAAGTGAGAAATCTGCCTTGGAAATCTGAAAGCCAATAGTGACAAGATACTGTCCTATCTTGTCAGACCATGCTCTAGGTGCTTGCTTCAAGCCATACAAGGCTTTCTTCAACCTGCAAACAAACTCAGGATGAACAGCATGCACATAACCTGGTGGCTGCTCCATATAGACCTCTTCTTGCAAATCACCATGCAAGAAGGCATTCTTTACATCCATCTGATGTAAAGACCATCCCTTTGATGCAGCCATAGCAATGACTGCTCTTACGGTTGCCATCCTTGCAACCGGACTAAATGTTTCTTCATAGTCAATGCCATATGTTTGTGCATACCCCTTGACTACTAATCTTGCCTTGTATCTGTTCACAGAACCATCAGCATTGTGCTTCACCTTATAAACCCACTTACAGCCAATTGCATTCTTACCTTTAGGCAAAGGTACTAACTCCCATGTAGCATTTGCTTCCAAGGCATCCATTTCTTCATCCATGGCTTTCTCCCATTTTTCTTTTCCCATGGCTTGCTCAAAAGATGTGGGTTCTGGTTCCTGTATCACTTTGACCATATATGCATAGTGAATGGCTGTAAATCCATCATATTTCAGCCTATCCACAGGATATCTAACTCTGGTAGACCTGCGCAAAGTGGGTTCACTCCCAGGTGCTCTCAAAACATCCCTGGTCTTCCTTACTCCAGGTGTAACAATAGAAGGAATACCCAACTCATCATCAATGCTCTGTTCTGAGCCACTGGATTCACCATCCACATAAGAGTGACCTGCATTCACATCAAACATGGGCTGATCAACCTTCTCTTTTCCTTTTCGTGATACCTGCATACCACTATCTGCATTACTTTGAGAAGATTCTCCTGATCTCAATCTGCCTGTCCATGGCGAAGAATGTGAACCACTGCTAGAGGACGCTCCAGGTCCACTAATATTTTGTGACTGCTGCTGTGAATTCTGTGCAGCATTACCATTTTGTGCATCTATATCATCAATCACATTTACTGGTTTATACCAGCTACTCATCTCATCAAAAACAACATCTCTGCTCACTGTAAACTTACGAGTAGAAGGGTTATAGCATCTATACCCTTTTTGCTACAGAGAGTAACCAATAAAGATGCACTTCTCAGCTTTTGGATCCAACTTGGATCTCAACTCATCTGGCACATGTACATAGGCAATGCAACCAAAAATTTTCAGATGTGAAATATCTGGTTTCCTACCAGTATACCTCTCCTCTGGAGTCATTCCATGTATTGCTGCAGTGGGAGTCCTGTTCATTATGTAGACTGCTGTAGCAACTGCTTCAGCCCAATAAAAATCTGGCAAGTCTTTTTCATTGAGCATGGCACGAGATACCTCTCCAATATGCCTATTTTTCCTTTCTGCAATTCCATTTTGTTGTGGGGTATAACTGCATGAATATTGCTGCTTTATGCCATGCTCCTGCAAGAACTTTGCAAACTCATTTGAGAGGTACTCTCCCCCTCCATCTGACCTTAGGCATTTTATCTGCAAGCCTGTTTCTTTTTCAACCATAGCTTTAAGAGTTTTGAAATGCCCAAAAACTTCACTTTTCTTTTTCATAAAATACACCCACACTTTTCTGCTATAGTCATCAATAAAACTGACAAAATAATGACAGCCTCCAAGAGATGCAGCTTTAGTTGTCCACACATCAGAGTGAATTAATTCCAATGGCTTCTCACTCTCTTGAACATGTCTAGGAAATGGTTTCCTTGCCTGTTTTCCAAACTGACAGGCTTCACATACCTTATGCATTTCTGCAACCTTGAATTTGGGCAATCCTGCAACAATATTTTGGGCCTGCATTGATTTAAGTCGCTGTACATTAACATGACCAATGCGTTTATGCCAGATATCAATATCTGCAACTACACTGGTCCCATGTGCAAACATTGCTGCACTCAATTCAGACATGTCTGCATCCAATGTAAACATTCTGCCCTTCTTCTTTCCTTTTGCTATCAAGTGACCTTTATTTTTCATATCCTCAACAAAGCATCCATGAGGATTAAATCTGACCTGCAAGCCCTGTTCAACCATTTGACCAACTGAAACCAGATTCTTGGTGATATTCGGGACATGAAATACATCGGACAGGTATTTCTTTTTCCCACCCTACATAGACAAGGGAATTTTTCCAATCTGCACAATAGGATGTGCAGTATCATCACCAGTCTCCACAAATCCTGGTTTTTCCATTTTCCTTGCATCCTCCATCCATTCTGCATGACCTGTCATGTGGTTTGATGCACCTGAGTCAACATACCATACATCATTGCTTTCTTCTGCACTTGTCATAGAATTGTTCATGTGCTGCACCATGAACAAATGCTCATTTCTGTCATCACCCTGTCTACTAGAAGATGCATAATTCCCTTGTTGCAGTTTTCCATTCATGATGTCATTCTGCTTTTTATAGCAGTCTTTAGCCATATGACCCATTTTACCACAGTAGTAGCATTCAACATTACTGTTTGCATTTTGGCCTCTTTGCCATCCACCATGACCTCTTTGGCTCCCCCTGCCTCTAGAGTTACCACGTCCTCCTCCATAGGACTGGTTTTCTTGAGTTTGCTGCATATTCTGATTTCTGCCACGGCCTCCAAATCGGCCTCCTCTACCTCTGCCTCTACCTCTTCCAGCATTTGAGTAGAAGACAGCTTCTTTTGAAGTTCCTCCTGAAGAAGATGCACCACCATTTCTCTGTTCCTCAGAAATTAGAAGAGCAATCAACTCCTCAAAATCAGGAAATCTTTCACGAACTGAAATGGATGTCCGAAACTGTGCATAATCCTTTCCTAGACCATTCAAGGTCACGGAAACTAAATCATCATCTTCCACTGGCGACCCAATGGAAGCAAGTGCATCTGCAATCTTCTTCACCTTCATGTGGTAGTCGTTGATGCTCATACTTTCTCTTTGCACATTATGCAACTCTTGCTTGAGCTGCATTTTCCTGGCTTGCGTATTTGTGCTATACATTTTTGACAAAGTATCCCATGCCTCCTTTGGCGTACTTGCATCCTGAATATGCACAATCATAGAGTCTGAAATACTGATAGACAGCCAATACATAACTTTCCTGGCTCTCTCATGCCATGTTTTAAATGCCTGCATTTGTTGTTGATTGGGAACATCAGGAAGAACTGGTTCTTCTTCATTTCCTGCAACAAATTCCCAATATCCTTTTCCCATAAGGAAATTCGTCATTCTAAACTTCCATGCCTGGAAGTTGTTCTTGTCAAGCTTTTCAGTGACAATCTGTGAAAGAGAATCAGACGCCATTACAGAATACTGCAAGAAATTCTGTCACTGCAAAAAACACAGCTTCACCCTCACAAGGGCAAATCTGCAAAACTGGCGAAAGTGGTATTTGACCACACAGTCACTTCCTAGTGACGATTTTGCATAAACAGGAACCAAGGATGATTCTGAAACTCCCAATGTCTCTGCGCACAAGCATACGATGCAATTTCTACAGTAACTTTTCACCGACCTGTAGAACAGTGGTCGCACAGCATAAAACTGAGCCTTTTCTTGAGTGCGTGCAGAAAACTTCCGTCTGCAAAACAGGCCCCGAAATGGCCTCAAATCAACTCAAATCAAAAAAACAAGGTCGCTGAGGGCTAAACCCCTCCCGCAGCATATACTGCCCTCTTGCTTCACCGCGAAGGGCGTCTCAACCTGAGACAATGCACTCCTGCAATTTCCGGCTGTGCTACCTGCAGAGATCTGCTCCCAAAACAGGAAATGAAAGCAACACTGCTCCTCTTACCAGACCACCGCGAGCTTGGCTTGCTTTCTTGAGCTCCTTACCACGAACAAGGCTCTGATACCATGTCAAGATTGTGGGAGAGAAGGAAGGAGTCTCGCTTGAAGCTTTCTTGCTTGCACAATGGGGGAAGACACACAAGGGTGGAGGCTGAAAACAGTTTTCCTCTTCTTAGTTTTGTAAGCCAAAAGAACTCTAATACAAAGAAATAGAAGAACCCTATATATGGGTCTCAAACCAAACTCAACTAACTAAGGTGGCATACTAACTGAGCCACGAACTAGAGTAGATAAGGATAGCTATCATGTAGCTATTATTCATGGGCGGTGTACCAACCGCGTCTGCAACTGACAAGTCGGTGACATAAATATACAACGGTCACCCTGGCGTATCACGAGTGGAGCTCGATATCTCAACATAGGAGACCTACTTAGGTAACATCCAACACTATGGCAAGAGCTAAAACAATGGGTCAAAGAATCAAATGAGCAAGCCGCCGCAAACTCTCATAACCATGATGCGAAAACACAAATACCAAGCCTAACGATGTACTCCGTATCAAAGTTCTTGCATGTGAACACCTTTTGGGAAGGCACAAAGATACATGCAATCCTACCAGTCTTAGCCCTTGGAGATGCCACAAGAAAGGGAATCGTAGACACAATAGCATGAGTTAGTGTGCTAAGCCATGCGTTACTCCAATTCTCTGTTGACTTTATAGTCATGAAGGGAGTGGACTACAGCATCGTGCTAGGCCGACCCTGGGTACGCAACGCAAGAGTCATAGAAGACTAGGGCAATGATCTCATCTTCCTAGGCAATCAAACGGAGGCTGTAAGGGTAGGGATGGATGCTAGAGGACTACGCCAGTTGACCTAGATACCATCTCCACCATGCTGAAGGGTGATGACCAAATCAGGAAATCCTATGGGGCCTTAACCAAGTATATCCCGTGTCCTGAGGACGAGGGAGACTATGGATGCATGTTTTTTCTACCATTGACCTGCCATTCTCAAACAATGAGGAGTATGAACAAGACATCAAGGCAATTGGAAAGCCCAATGACACACCCTCTCAGTACCAGTCTCCATGATAGCTAGACCGCTTACGTGGAAAACCCAACCCTATTACATTCCAAGTCCCCAACAATAGACGAGAGCTCCTAGAGATCCTGGGATATCTGACTGACAAGTTGGCTGGCAATCCAGCAACGAATCTCAAGCCACTCCAAGATCTCTTGGATGAGTCTGAATGGCGATGGTTCAAGGTGCACAATTTAAACTTGATGTACAATTGGGCTTTAGTCCCCTAAACACAATATTAGTGAGTTTGGGAATCTCCCAATTCCCATTTTTTGAATACTAAAAAGGTGGCACCCGAATAACATGGCCATAAGTTTCTCAAAACCATATGATGTGACCTATCATTGAAAAGCGCTTGAAAAATGGAATCTATTGAGCTATAGAGCGCTTGATTTGGAGTTATAGTATTCAAGTTATGACAAATCCAAAGATTTGATCACATGTCCCAAACTTATGGAAAATTCCCATATTCCCCAATATGGTGTTCCTAACCAACAAGAAGAGATGTATCAGAACTTGAAGAATGATGAGTAATCAAACAAAGCTGATAACAAATATGAAGACTGTTGTTCCTTCAGTGATGAGGGCAAAGGGAAAATAGACACTATAGAATACGACCCTAGGGGACATGTAATTAAACAAATACAAGTTGACTCCAAACCACACAAGTAGAATGCCTTTAGGATAGAAAGAGGAGTCATGCCCATGGATTGTGATTGAACCTTGTTGGATTTCATAGGCACAATTGACTACGAGTAGGTAGGCCTATCCCAACCAAGTGACGCGCCACTACTTAGAACGGACTCACCTTTCGAGCTGCGACCACCAAGTCCCTCTTCTAGAGAAGATGGAGAGTTTGATTCTAGGTTGAAAGTCAACTTAGATAGTGATCCTGAAATACCTCGACCTTCCAAGACTAGACGCACCTAGGGGGACACCTACCCGTCCACCTAAGGCACCAACAATTAAGGGAGAAATGATGGAAATTGCCTAAGGAAACGCATGCAAAAGAGCAGTAAAAATTGCAAGACCTACCAAAGCGATTCATGAAATTCAAAAAAGGGGATAGGGTAGTGATCTTGTCAGGAGCCAAGCGACAAGGGCAAGCACGTGAACCAATCAAAGGACCCGCCAAGGTCAAGGAGGTCAATTTAGCCAGACAATGGGAGACACCCTAACATGCCTTTATAGCCAATGACTTGATTGAGGAAGAGGAAGCAAATCTCACTGCTCTCTTAAGAGAGTATATAGACGTCCTTGTTTGGTCCCTAGAGGAGCTCAAAGGGATAGACCTAAGTGTAGTGACTCACAATATACCCATGACTCTTAATGCAACGCCGGTCAAGCAGCAACCATATCCTATGAATCCAAAGTATGCCCATGCTGTCAAGGAGGAAATTGACAAGCTAATGAGGGCAAGGTTCATCTACAAAATTGAGCACATAGACTGGGTTTCGCCCATAATCATCCTATTGAAGAAAAATGGAAAGATTAGAGTGTGTGTCAATTACAAGAAGATAAACACGGCTACGAAGAGAGATAAATATCCATTGCCATACACTAAGCACATGCTCGAGAGAGTGGCTGGCAAAGAGGCCTATAGTTTTCTGGATGACTTCTCTAGATACAATCAGGTGCAAGTGCATCCTAATGATGGGCATAAGATTGCATTCGCCATTGAATGGGGCATCTTTGCCTACATAGTTGTGCCTTTTGGGTTGACTAACACGCCAGCCACCTCTCAACGACTGATGTGCACTATATTCAAAGACGTGAATTAGAGGTCTTCGTGGATGACTTGTGTGTTCACTCTACTTGGAGGAAATAGTTAGATAGGACTTTGAGCGGTCTTTGAATGGTATTGACTATATCACCTCTCATTGAATCCCTTAAAGTGCCAATTTTGGGTGAAGCATGGATGCATCCTAGGACACGTGGTGTCGAAGAATAGCATTGCCACAATTTTCTCCAAGGTCAGGGTCATTGTTGAACTTCCACCCCTAATAACTGATTACAAGGGCGTTTAATGCTTCTTAGGCCATACAGGGTATTATTGATGGTTTGTGTTGAACTATCCCTTGATTGCTAGGCCTCTATACAAATTGTTGATCGTATTCGAATGGATTTCCGAGGAATGCCAACGCACCTATGAGGAACTGAAAAAGGCTCTAATAACCACTGCACTAATCCTATGAGCTCCAAATTGGACACTCACATTCCATGTGCACATTGATCCTTCAAAATTTTTCGTAGAAACTATTTTGTGCCAACCTAGTGAACAAAACCTAGATTACCCAATGAGCTTTGCTAGCAAACAACTCACTAAGACTGAAATCAATTACTCAACAATGGAGAGAGAGGGTTTGGCCATGGTGTTTGCTATTTAGAAATTGCAGCATTATCTTTTGGCTACACCTTTTACCTTCTTTGTTGACCATCAAGACTTGTTATATCTTCTAAATAAACCTTGTACTATAGGACTCATTGCTTGATAGCTACTTTTGCTTTTAGAGTTTAACTTCTCCGTGGTGGTATGTAAAGGGAAGCAACACTACATGGCTGACCATATGTCTCACATCCCCACACGAGAAGCCGCTAAACAAGGCATTGTAGACAAACTTCCAAACGCACATCTATTCATCTTGTCCAACGATAGGGGTTTGTTTAGAGCCAACATGACACCATATTGGGCAAATGACATAGTTCAAGTGCTTGAGCATGGACTACCTAAATGAGCAATAGAAAAGGCCCAACTTAGGCGGCTCATCCTAAAGATCCAACCCTATCAATTGATAGCATGACAACTCTACAAGCTGGGGCAAGATGGATTACTGCGTAGATGTGTGTGTGAGCATGAAATACATGACGTAATCACAGAGGCACACAGTGGAATTGTAGGAGGACACTTCAGTGGAGATACAACAACCTGCAAGGTGCTACAGTCCTAGTTGTGGTGGCCCACCCTTTTCCGAGATACAGTATGATTCGTAAAGCATTGTGATGAGTGCCAATGGACTAAGGTCCGTATTCGTAAGGACCACATGGACCTAACCACAATCATTGCATGACAACCCTTCAAGAAATGGGGGATTGACTTCATCGGACCCATTAGTCTTACGGCACAGTATTCACAAGCTAAATACATCATTGTTGCCACCAATTATCTAATGAAATGGGCAAAAGCACGTGCTATGAGAAGAAACGATGCTTGGACCACTGCCAGGTTCTTATGGGAGCAAGTGATCTCTCGATTTGGTTGCCCCATCAAACTTGTGAGTGACCAAGGCACATACTTCATCAACGAAGTGATAGCTCATCTCATATCCACCTTCCTAATCATCTATTGGAAGTCTTTGCCTTATTACCCTCAAGCGAACGGCCAAGATGAATCCACAAATAAAATCTTGGTGAATGTCCTAACCAAGGTAGTCTCTGCATCACGCAATGACTAGGATAACGAGTTGATGGTGGCCTTGTGGGCCTATCGCACAACTTACAAAATATTGTAGGTCAGACTCCCTTTAGATTGACCTATGGAATGGAGGCAATTCTATCATTATAATTCTTTGTCCTCCCTAGCCTACGGATAGCCCTTCAAGAGAGATGGGAGGGGAAGGAGGCATGGACAGAATGCCTGGTTGAGCTCGAACCTTGTACTATAAGACGCAAGAGCTGGTTTGACAAGCACGTCAAGCAACGAGACTTCTTAGCATTGATGTACTCAGTCAAGAGACATAAACAGAAAATGAAGTTTAGGGGATTAGGTCCTTTCAAAGTTCGGGCCATCAGCCGAACTAGCAACGTGGAGCTCAAAACCCTCGAAGGTGAGGGCATAGGTTTCTTCAATGGCAGCTACATAAAGAAGTACTTCCCTCCCATGCACCCATTTCATGAGCCTCCAATGCTACCTTCCGCTATCAATGTAAGAGTAGCCACCATCACTAAGATGGATGATGAGG
Source organism: Lygodium microphyllum (assembly GCF_053477565.2). Classification (NCBI taxonomy): domain Eukaryota; kingdom Viridiplantae; phylum Streptophyta; class Polypodiopsida; order Schizaeales; family Lygodiaceae; genus Lygodium; species Lygodium microphyllum. The sequence continues at coordinate 44,748,942 of NC_141150.1, forward strand.
ATGAAGAAGATGTCGAACTAGCTTACCTACGCATAACGGTCATTGCCAAGCACACATGCACCTTCAATGCATTGATCGATGCGGGGGCTAACTTTCATATCTTAACTCATAATCTTTGGACCCAAATTGGCAAACCACAGTTATAGCCCACTAACACGAAACTCAACCCGTAGTATGGGCGCCGGTCATACACACTCTTGGGAAGATGCAAAACTGCAGTTTCTATCAAATCTAAGAGCATACATGTGATGTTCTATGTGTTGCCCAATACTAAAGAGGCAAGTTATTGTTAGGTCAACCTTCAAGAAGTAAGCTCGTTGTAATGTCAACTACAAGTCACAGCGTATCCACCTAGCCATAGGCAACATCTGCATAGTTATAGCCTTCGGCAAGGGCTGCGTGATTCATGCCGAGTCCGCAAGGCCACCAATAGAGGAACTTGCCATCAATTCTTAGGAGGGGTTCGTGACTCGTCACCACTTACCAAACCTAAAGACCTAAAAACCGCTAAAGCCAAGACTCAAACCCCTGAACCAATGCTTCAATGGATACGTAAACCACAAGACTTGCCACCTAAGAACAGACACCCATGGCCGCACAAGGCTATTGACCCACACTCGAAAACTAGGAGGCCAAGACAAAACTTTGGACATCGACGTATGGTCAAGCCGCGATGGGTCCCCAAGACCTTATTGCAAGCACACGGCTACTATACGAGTAACACCTGGATATGGCTACCTAAAGCCAAAACAACCAAAGGCTCTACTCAAATGCCACCCTCAAGCTTGACCACACAAAACATCAAACCAGAGGCACTCAAATCCCAAGAAACTCAAGTTGCTAGATTCATAAAACCTCCAAGATCTAAACCCGCAGAATCTAAAACAATCTATAGGCCAAAAACTGTAGCCTGCTACTACCAACCTTTCTCAACATGTGCTTGCTAGTACCCCACAGGCCTCGAAAGCACCCTTAGTAGCCATCAAAGCCTAGCCTATTGCACTATAAGGCAGGCCACAACCTCAGAAGCACCTCAAGCTACAACAATCAGCCCCTAAACTCTCTAGTTCAGTCAAACCCCAACCATCTACCGGCCTTAGACCCTCTTATGAGTGGCGATCAATTCTAACCTTGGCCATGGACTTAGCTGAAAATACGGGGAATGATGATTGCTTGCCTAAGATGCTTGGATGCTACTTTCATGACACGAGCTATAAGCTACAATCGACTAGACTTAGGTCTCTTAAAAGAACCTATAGCAATGGAAGTACAAACACTTCCTTGCTCTTGGGAGGAGTCAAAATTTGTATTCGTTAAGGCTTCCGAAATAGCTAAGGGGTTAGTTGCAACTAAGATATCCATGGAACAGGCAATCAAAAAGCGTCTCATTATGTCGTATAATAAGAACACGATCGTGGCCATAGACCAAGAAATCGAGAAGTTGAAATAGCTTGCTAACAATGACTCCTCCTTCTTGCAGAAATTGTATTCTCTTCAATTGCAATGGGAGCTAGAGGGATGCCAAATAGTGACCAACAATGAACAGCGACGCACAATCAAGGCATCAGAATACAACCCAACCTATGTAGCTCCAACTTCATATAGGGTGTTGACTACCCTTCGTAATAGACCCCTAGAAGAACACATTAAGGGACATCCTTATTTAGATCGTATCCTCACTAAGGAGGAGCTACACACTGCTAGCCAAGTGGACTCTGGTGACTTCTTGCTTGATGTCCTCACGTATGTTACGCATGTAGACATCTACCTTTTGGACATGGATAGTTATGCTAATTTAGAATATAACCCAAATTTCTATGCTTGGCTAATGCAAAAATAAAAACTAAGATGTGATGAAGGCCCTTCATCCTCTAACCCTTTAATCCTAGGAAGGATTCTTCTCATTTCCGAAGGGGAAGGGGGGTAAGGTGAATCAACATCAAATTAAACACCTAAGGAAACAAGAAAAGAAAAAACACATCTTAAAAGCCTCAATCCACATCTAAGAACAAAAAAGGAAGGAAAACATTAAATAGCGATTGAGGAAAATGTCACAAACTTTGAAATAAAGCTTGGAAGGAAAGTCTATTTCTGTACTAAAAACATTTGAATTCAAAAAGCATTAAGTTTTTTCTTCCAGCAAGTGACTATTTTGAAAAGCGCTAATGACAAACCATGGCTTATGACACAAGCTGAAGATGACGCAGCAAGACCGAGCCTATTACCTTTCCTTCATGGAAGAGGAAAGAGCAAAGTATGGCCTCTCCCTAAAAAATCAGGCATACAGCTAGCTCAAATTCAAGAGCATTCACAACACCGAAGAGGTGGTGACCAGTGAGGAGGCCATCAGGAGGATTGTAGACCAGTGAAACCTTGCCAAGTATATTGAAGAGTTTAGACTAGAGCCTAACCACACTAAGTGTGTGTAATTCCTGAGGACATATAACCCCGACAAGGAGTGTGGAATAGTATCCATGGGAAGCATAGAAGGAATCAAGCAGGTGCAGGTCCTGCTTAGTAAAGCCTTGGTGGAGAACACGTTGGGATTGGAACCAAAAGTGGAAAAGAGGTAGAAAAGAGACGTCTATGCCATGCTAAGGATGAGAAAGGAGAGTGTCTTGATGAACAATGGCATAAGCATCAAGGACATCCTCGACGCGGAAGTCAAATTGCAGGCTAAGGTGATCCACTCCCTCTTATCCAACCAAAGGTACAACTCGCTCATGTACAGAATCAGCGTGCCCACTAGAGAGCATGGCGGCTCATTCACTACATGAGGTGGATTGGAATGGCTACGTGCCAAAGACCATAGACCAATCCACTAAAGCACTAGCCCTTAGAAGCAGACCGGTGGGTGGAGAGTCCCCAGCATCGAAAAGAACCAACAGGAAGAAGCCTTCAGCCAAAGCCTCGTTTATAAGGTATGGAGGAATCTTGACCGCCCCTATCCAAGAGGCAATAAAAGAGGCACAGGATGGAGAAGAGGGAGCGGATGAAACACCTGATAGGTCATCTCCTCGTCAGGACAGAGAAAATTCGAGTGAGAGAATGGTTAGTGAAGAGGAGGGAGAGCAAGAAGCTCAATCTAGCACAAGGAAAGCAAGGATGCCAAAGAAGAAGACGACGCAAAAAAAGTAGGAGGAAGAAAGGAAGAAAAATGAGAAATCAGACTTGCAGAAAGCCAAGACAAAGTCGAAAAGAGCCAAGGAAGAGAGGAGGAGAAAGGCCGTTGAACGGAAGGAGGAGTTGAGGAAGAAGGAAGAGGAAGACATTGATCTGGCCAAATGAAGGTCAATGGAGCAGCAAGGTGAACAAGGCAAAATGGACACCTTAAGCCCAAGGAGAGAGGAGGGCCCGGGCTCAAGCGCTTAGGTACCTAAAGACACGCCAACCACAACACAGGAGGGCAAGGACAAAGCCCCCACCCACCCCATTCCGCCCCTCATGGTGCATACCCGCGTGACAGCAACACCCACCCAGAGCACCCCAGCCATGGTCGATGCCACTAACCTTATGGCCTGGGTCCAATATTTCATTAACAAGGAACTGGCTCAGGCAAAGAGCATGAAAACCCCGACTATAGGGCAAATACCGACAATAGCAACAGATGCCGAGTCAAGGCAGAACCCTAAGCGAAAAAAGGTGGAAGCCTCCACAACTCCCATCCCCACAACTGTGATGCCACCCACTAACTATGACAATTATGTTGCAGAGCTACTTTCTCAATTGGAGAAGGCCAAGGAGGAAAAGAGAATAGTAGTGGCTAAGTTGGAAGCCGAGAAAGTGGCGGCCTTCTAGCTAGAAAAAACTCGGCACGTGGCCATGTGCCAAAAAGAAGTTAGCGAGCTAAAGGCCAAGCTCAATCCCAAGGAAGAAAATGGGAAAACCTAAAGACAATAGCTCAAAGACGAGAACCAAGAGCTAGTTGCACTACAACGCGACTACAAAATCTTAATACTGTAGCATGAGGACCTGGAAACTCAAATGCAAAGAGTCCAACTAGGCATGAGGAGCTTGTTGAAAGAAAAGCAAAAAGGAAGAAGGAGCATAACCTAGAGTTCGAAGACTTGGTAGTCAGGGTGTTCCTAGAAATAGATGAGCAAGAGAGGCTGGAGAGAGAAATCGAACACTTGGAAAAGGAGGAGGGGCTCACCCATAAGGGGAAAGAACAAGAGTCAATCATAAGAGCCCTAACACAAAGGCAGTGGGAGAGCTCTAAGGGGATGATGAGGAGAGCTGAAGAGTGGGCAACCCGCAATGAAGGGAGGGTGAGAACCTTGGCGCACCGTTTAGCTCAAGTAGAGAAAGATAAAATGCTTACCGAAAGCAAAGTAGAGGCCACATAGGTGTGTTTCAAATGCAACAATGCGCCTCCCTGAATACCCTATTGGAGTTACACAAGCAAAGGAGGGAGAGTCCATAGAAGCCATCAAGAAGAAGCTGGGAATGGCACATAGGGCCCTGAGAGTGGGCCTGCAGATGCCACCACAGCCTCGCTATCTCCTATTGGCAAGCCTAACCCCACAAGAAGTGGACACACTTGGATTCACTGAAGGAGAACAGCAAGAGCCAAGGCAGGAGGAGGAGGTGGACATGAACTTTGAAATGGGACTGCATGAGGAAGAGCTTGTCCCACCACCTCCTTCCCCACGGCCTCTGACGAGCAGCGACACACAGATACCTCCGCAGAAAGAAAGGCGGTGTTGAGAGAAAAAAGAAAATAAATGGTGGAGGAAACAAGAAGAAAATGGAATGCCAAAGGAGTAAGAGCACCCTCGGCACCTATCCCACAATGTGAGGACAATTCCCTAGCAAGCTTCCACACTGACCTTGTAATCTGGGAGAGGTAAGAAACGGCTCAAGAACCCCTTTGACTTTAATTTCCAATTCTCCACCACCCTGCATAGATTTTTGCCCATCAAGGTAGTGGAGGAGGTGATTAATATTAGAGCTAGTCTCAAGGAGAAGTGGCTGAAGGAGAGAGAGTAGAACCCCACACTATGGGGCACTGAAGATGCAAAATTTTGGCAAAACAAAGTTTTTGAGGTGCCAAGGTCTGACCCTGGTTACGAATGCCACCTACATGGAGAAGGAGGATATGTGACACCAACATGGACACTTGGATGGCCTTTTGCAACACTCAACCCTTCAAGCGAAACAACCCAACTTTCATGCCATACCCTCGAAGGGTGGGAGTGGATTTTGACTCTAGTGTCCACGGCTGTTATGACTTCCCAATAATTTATAATCTACATTGTACTACATATGAAGATGCCCTCATTTTCACATCAAAAATTTTGATAGCTATTTGGTATCTCATGCAAAGAGCTAAGTAGCAAAAATAATACACCAACATGATATTGCTCAATTTTGAACACATAGCAAGAAGCTTAGAAGGGCTCTGAACTAGTAATTGCCTTTTGCCACCAACCAAAAAAAACGTAATCATTCACATGCCGATAAAGGGGACTAAAAGACCACTATTCTAGATCAAGATGGTTTTCAACCCAATTAGTGATAAAGCTTGGTAAATAACTTTTAATAAAGAAAATGAACTAGATAAAAGAAGTTACTCTCCAATCATCGATTAATCAATTAGTATATCATAAATTAAGGATCATATAAGGAACCTTGTGTAATGGGCTAAATTAATGAAGTCGATTGTATATGACAAAACAATATAATAGCATAAACTACTTAGATAACTCATCGGGTGATTTAAGTGCAAAGTGGGAGAGTGCAATCTCAATGGCCACATCCAACAAATTGGTAGATGTAATAGAATAAGTCAAGTAGCTTTCTAGCCTTTAGGATCGCAAGCAAAGCTAGTTGTTTATGGAATGGTTGTTGTGTAGAAATTGGTTACCATATGGAAATGCTATGGCACAAAGGCCTTAAATTTCATACATGCTAATCTTAATATTTCTTCAAGAAGAGAGAGATTCATTGAGAGTGAGGAGACCAAGATAAGAAGAAAGTAAGAGGAAAAAGAAAAATAAGAAGATTATTTCTTTCTTGCACTTCATTTTCTTCTTCCTTTTACAAAACTTTCAAATGTGATGCATCAAGCCTAAATTATTAACCAACTCTCAAGTGAGAGTTTCAAGCTATGCTATGGACATCATCACAACAATGTCATAGCATAAATTGTTCAAATAACTTAAAACTAGTTAGATGACTTGGGTGTGAAGTGGAAGTGTAACCCTTACAAGTCGTATTCTATAGACAAGTAGACCCAATAAGTCAAATAACTTTCCAACCTTTAGAATGATAAGTCAATCTAGTCCTTTAGAGACATAAACTTTGAATGAAGGTAACTACCTCACTGGATGTACCTCGTTTAGCAAGGAAAGCATCATTCTCTTTGAAGAAAGTACAAAAATTGATTACCAATTGATGAGAAATTGTTCACTTTAAACCAAGTGTAGAAAGCAATTGCCATATTCACTAAAACATGAAGGCATTGTGTTTGGTTCATCAAGCTAGATGAACCTTAGAATGAGTTTGAGAACTTGGAAAACCCTCAACCACAATCCAAGAGCTTAGGCTTCAACACTTTACGACAAGGTAGAATAAAAATTTTTACGAATTGGGGGCCAACAACTACTTAAGGTTACTCCTTTAAAGAAACCTTAAGCCTATAATTCTTGAAAATCTAGATGCATTTTTAGCCCAAACCACTTTGTTAGGGCTTCTGGGCCTTTAAAGAAACATGAAATGATTCACTTCCCAAAATCTTTCATACATATTTTCCTCAAATCAAGCAACCCATTCTACTCCAAATTAGGCCACAAAAAATGTCCATCTGAAAAATTTGTCCACAAAAAATGTTCATCTCAAAATTTGTCGAAACATCCAAATCATTGAATCCATATTTTGAAAAATCATGTATTCAAAATATAAAGCATCATGTGAAAAAAAAGACGCAAAGTTGCAACAAGACAATTTCAATAAAAACACAAAAGGATAAAAGAAACCATAGAACCGTAGAAAAGGGTGTTCTCAAAGAAAATGTGGACAAAGGTGAGAGAAGATAGCACGAAGAGAGCAAAAATGTCACATAAAGGCTACAGAAACCGAAGTAATCATCTCGCTTGAATGGCCTAAAATCTTCATACGAAAATAGAAACCAAAGAGGCCTTATTGTGCTTAAAGAGAGTGTGGGGTCTGCCCTCTCAAACAATAGTGCTAAAGACTTTTGTAGAAAAGCACATGCTCAATAAGTATCATTTGAGAGCTATGTGGATTCCAAAAAGCAGCAATAGATCTTGTATCTAGCCACAAACATAATAGATTTTCCTTTGTAGAGTCTCATACCAATGATGGCCACAAAGACATAATAGCTTTTCGTATGTAGAGTCTTATGTCAATGATGGTTCTGCACGTGAAGTTGTAGTCTAGTGTGTGAAAGTGTCCTCAGCCTTACCAAAGACGTTCGACTCAATTCTAATAGCTTAGCTAAGAATTTAGGATGATATTGGTAAGCCATGTTGAGTTAGCCCTCACATATTGCTATGTCAAACAAGCACAAATGCCAAGAACCTGGTCCCCCATTCAAGGACCAAGCACATTGAGGTTCATTATCATGTTGTACATTTGTATATGTCAATGATGGCTCTGCATGTGAAGTTGTAGTCTAGTGTGTGAAAGCGTCCTCAGCCTGTGAAATTGTAGTCTAGTGTGTGAAAGTGTCCTCAGCCTTACCAAAGATGTTCGACTCAATTCTAATAGCTTAGCTAAGAATTTAGGATGATATTGGTAAGCCATGTTGAGATTAGCCCTCACATATTGCTATGTCAAACAAGCACAAATGCCAAGAACCTGGTCCCCCATTCAAGGACCAAGTACATTGAGGTTCATTATCATGTTGTACATTTGTATATCAAGCTAACGACCCTTAGATTGGAGTGTGCCCCCCTAATCAAGACAACATGGAGATATTTTTAACCAAGACATTACCCTCGGGCAGCCTTGGTGATCGATCCTACAAAGCTTGTTGGACTACCGTGATTCTTCTTTGAATCTTAAGATGGGGCAATGGTTTTCCCCCCATTTCATTCATACAATCACCTTCTGCTTCCCCAGTATGGCACTAAGAGGGGGTGATGAGAGTAAGGATGTAGTTCCTACTGGGATTTTATCAAGCTCTTTTTAAGGCAGACCAGTTTTTCTGGCCAACTAGGCAGCACATTTACTGATTAGCCAGTTTACAGGTTGGAAACAATGCACTCATTTTAGGCTCCCTTTGTTAAGTACACTCAGTTCCTCGATTCGTCATTCCTTGTTTCTGCACTCTCTTCATTTTTTTCTGTGTCCACAGATTCCATCACCTGTCTTTAAAGACCATGTAGGCAGAAGTGGATGCACTATCACGTAAATGCCTTCCATTTTGTTCTCACTTTTCCATATTTATGATGTTCCACTGACACCTTGGCAATGCTCCAAGTAGTCTGTTATCAGATGTATCTTACATTAACTGTGGTCTCATGATCTATACCTATACTTCAGTGAAGTCTTCTCAGGACTAAAGTTTATCATGATCCTAGCAGTGGGATGTGTTTGCCACATGGATATACATACTCCCCTGTCTGTGCTCAAGACACAATATCAACAGTCTCACTTCAAAGAAATGGACAAAGCACTGAACACTGGTGACAAGCCCTGATGCATGGGGGTTGTCTTTTGGGGACCTGATCTCTTCAAGGCTCGATGGAAGAGGATAGTCCAACCATAGATGTTGATGTGCTCTTGTATGGTACAAACAAACCATCACACCACATACCATAGCCTAGCAGTCATTGCCCCCATCCCCCAAATGAAAAGAGGGGTTTTGAGGCACTATTCCAAACAATCACCCACCTTGGTCAACTGGAAAAACATAAATATCTCCAACTCACTTGAGACTCGAAATGGAGGGAGTATACATGATCTTTGTACACATGGGACATTGGTCTGCAATTAGGCAGCCTCTTCACTTTGCCATATTGCTTGTATGCCAAAAAGTACAGAGATATAGGTAGCCCCATACGTACAGCTTGGCACAAAGGAACATTATTATAACTATCATTCTTGAGAACCTGCACGTATCTTCACATGTCACAAATCCACATGCAGCACAATTGCCCAGATCAGCTTGTCATCTCATCAGCTGTATATTAAGAGAAGGGGAACAGCCAGAGTCCATTGAGAGGACAGAACTGGAGAAAGGCTGGTGACAAAGGGAACTGCAGATGTCCAACATACTGCTAGCTCAAGGAAGTTTCTTATTTGTTGATGTGTATCTTTTCAATACTATCATGTCCGTCATGAGAACACAACCTTTTAACCAAGGGTTTTGCAGGCGTCCAATACTTTATTAACTTCGTAAAGATTACTGCTTGTTCAAAGATGTACCAATTTGTATGTGCCTTCATCTTCGTGCAATGCTTTCAATGACATCACACTTTTAAAAATGTGATATGATTAAGAGTCTGACACAATATTGGGTGGGTTTGAGAAACTGTATGATGTTTCTGAATCTACCTCAAGGGCAGTAGTTTGAACTAATTTCATGTAATTGCAACTCACAAGTATTTCTAGTATGCTAATTTGTGGGTGTGAAATCTGACATTTGTCTGCAAATCTGAGACTTGAAATATGATTATGGACCTTTCAGCATCCAAAGGCCCTCCTGCACATCACCAAAACTTCTCAATAAGAGTAGTGTAAGAGTCAGTCATCAAATTAACCCTTTTGACGAACTCCATGACAATGCTCTAAAGTTTTTGGGAATATTATGCCATCAGTTCACAAACTTAATTCTCTGAGCTTTGCATAGATTCTATCACTAAGCATGTGTGTCTTGTCTCCTACAGTAAATGTGTGAACCTGACTGCCAACTTCAATAAAGGCCTTCGCTGGCTTCTTCCATGCACTTGCACATCTTCTAACTTCTTCCAAGTTCTCTGCCTCTTGCTGCAAGCCAGCGTAAGCATATATACTAGACATAACCATATATCCAGCTGCATCTCCTGGCTCAATTTGCAAAGAATAGTCAAAGCATCGTTTTCCTCTCTGCACGTCAACATACCTTCTGCATGCAGAAAGCAAAGATTTCCAACCAGCAATATTATATTGGAAAGGAGCAGTTTCAAGCAAATCTTCTGCCACATCTAGATACCCCACATGCCCAACAAGATCAACTAAACAAACATAATGCTCCAGAGCTGGCAGAACACTATAGACTTCTCTCATTAGTTTGAAATGGTGAAATCCCTCATCCACAGCACCAGCATGATTACATGCAGAGAGGAGACACAGAAACGTCACCTCATCTGGGTCAAAACCAGCTTGTTGCATAGACGTAAAGTATTTGAGAGCCAGCTTGTAATCATTGTGATAAGCATGGCCCCCAATCAATGCACTCCATACAACCACATCCTGCAAGTGCAACCTGTCAAACACTCTATGAGCAGCTTGGAGGCTCCCACATTTGGCATACATGTCAATAAGGGCACTGCCAATGCATCTATCATTATCAAAACCATAATCTATAATGCTTGCATGAATTGATTCACCGTGCTCTAGTGCAGCTAAGCTAGAACAGGCCCTTATGATGCTAACAAAAGTGACCTGATTAGGCTCCGTCCCTTCCTGCTGCATCTCTTGAAAAAGTTTAAAGGCCACTTGGCTATCCCCATTTTGCACATATCCTGCAATTAATATGCTCCATGTTACTACATCTCGCTCTACCAATCTATCAAACACTGTCTGTGCATTCTCAAGACTCTCACACTTGACGTACATGTCAATTAGGGTATTACTTACATAAGCATCTACCTCCAAGCCATGTAGAATAATGCTGGTGTGGACTTGTTTTCCATGCTCAAAATATGGTTTGCTGGAACAAGCTTTCATAATACAAGAAAATGTGACTTCATCCGGCACTATATAATGCTGCTGCATTGATTGGAAGAGTTGAAGAGCTTCTTGAGAAAGGCCATGCTGGGCATATCCACTAATCAAAGAGTTCCATGTAACACAGTTTTGGTTTGAGAACCTCTTAAACATCATCTCTGCATCCAAAAGATCTCCACATTTGGCATACATGTCAATGAGGGCACTATTGACACATGTGTCTGATTCATACCCACACTCTGCAGCACATATGTGAACATGCTTTCCTGCTTCTAGGGCTGATATGCTGGTACATGCATTGATAATGCAGACAAACGTAACCTGGTTTGGTGAAATGCCCTCATGTCGCATCTTTTGAAAAAGATGCAAAGCCTCTCGACTTTCTCCATGCTGAGCATACCCATCAATCAAGGAAGTCCAGGTAACAACGTCATGAGTACATGATTTCTCAAACAGCAATTGAGCATCTTTAAGGCTTCCACACTTGGCATACATGTCAATAAGAGTATTTCTCACAGAAACATCTGAGTCGTAGCCATTCTCTAAGATGTGGCCATGGACTCGCCTACCATGGTCTAAGGCTATGACACTCGAACATGCTTTTAAAATGCTAAGAAAAGTTACTCTGTCTGCCTCGATCCCATCACTTTGCATGCACTCAAAAAGTTCCAGAGCCTTATAACCATGCCCATGCTGGGCAAATCCTGTAAGTAATGCATTCCACATGACCATATTTTGGTGTCGCAATCTCGCAAACGTTCTATAAGAATGCTGTATGCTTCCACATTTACTGTACATGTCAATCAAGGCAGTGCTGACAAATGCACTTGATTCGAGCCCACTCTCTAGGACATGGGCATGTATGAGCTTGCTTTGGATGATATCCATGGTCGAGGCACATGCCTTCAAAACCACCACAAAAACATGGCCATCTGGTTTCACACTTGCATTCCTCATTTGATGGTACAATGCAATAGCTTCGTCATGAAGTCCTACTCTCCCATATGCTGAAATAATAGCAGTCCATGCAAACAGATTTGGCTCACCAAGTTTAAGAAAGACCTGATTTGCTTCATTTAAGTTGTCACATAAACTGTACATGCGGATCAGGCGGCTCCCCAAAACAGCATCAGCATCTAGTCCACTTTGAATAATTGAAAAGTGTGTTTCTTTACCTTGTGCCAAGTCTTTTTCAACAATGCATCTCTCTAGCATAGGAAGGAGATAACCAGAGCAAACGAAATCATCCTGACAGTTGGTATGCTCCTGGAGCTGACAATTTTTAACTGATGATTCACGATTGCTTGATTGACTCAGAGCACCATATAAGCTAGTGGCATTGCCCGCAGACTTCCTACATAAATAAGAGTTATCACAAATTGTCACAATCAATAAGAATATAGAAACTCTTGCTGTCTTCAAAAAAGAATAAATACCAGCACATGCTGCCTGTATTATTATGAAAGAACCTGAGCTGGTAATTGCTGCATGATGATACATGGTTCCCCAGTGGACAACGTTTATGGATCAGAAACACTGGCTCTACTTCACTAAAAGCAGAATTCCATGAAGTAGCACTATCACAAAGGAGCTGCATGCCTTCTGAAAATCTTAGAGCTTCCTGCATAACAGAAGGACTATTTAGAACTGTGAAAGGAGAAACACGATTAGAACATACAACGACATACACACTACTCTGAATGCATAAGCATGTGTCACATTTTTTCGCATACACCACACCTTTAGAACATATGAGTAAAGAGTCAATACCTGATTGTATTGATGCTTGAAACCAGAGGGATCAATATAATTGACTTGTTTCAGCAAAGTGGACGAGCCTCCAAGCACTTCCACCATATTTTGCACCGTAATACTTGCATCTGCATCACAATCAAACAACTTACATCCTTGCTTACGTGCTTAAGAAACAGTAAAAAGGAACTGAGATACCTCCGTTCAGGTTGTTTAGCCCGTTGACCGCGGTCGGGGCTGTTTGTATGACTGGAACGGCTACGAGAGATTCCATGCTATAAGGGACACTGATGATGATTACCGGTTGAACTTATCGTCCTGCATATAGAACACAAACATCGCAGTCCATGGTATGGAATGGAAAGGGATTCTCTCCCTGCTTGCGAAGATATTGGACGAACAACTCTTAGGGATGTAATCAAATGCATTGCAAGCCATGGCACCCTCCAAGGCACAGTTTGGCACATCAAAGCATGAGAAGCCATGGCATTTAAAAAGCTTGTGACATTTTTCCCCGACAGCCAGGACTTCGCACAACCGTCCTGCTCGGTATCCAGCTTATCAGCTGAACGGTCAGATTCCTGTGATGATGTGAAGCCATTGAAGCATCCATGCCAGACGCGGCTCTGATGGTAGAACCTTCGCAAGAATGGCAAACATGGTTGCAGCAAGCGTCGAGTCGATTCTTATCTGCTCGCTCCTGTTTCTTGTTCTTCCTCGTCTTCAGATTGGTCGAGAAGGCTCGTTGATTAGGGCAGCAATAATGGATACAACCATCGGATAAGCTCTCCGGCTGTACAGGCACAATCCTTTCTTCTCTCACGGGATTTAGGAAGTTCCAAATGTTTCATGTAAAACGAATTTGCGAAATCTCAAATTTAGAGCAAGTGGGTTTAAAACCTTCAAACTTTATCTAGGTTGACACGTGTAGCCAGGCTATTAACAAATCTTGATTGTATAATGTGGTCACTAGGCGCTCCGTGCCTAGACTCGCTTGGCGTTTCGCGCTGGGGCGGGCACGGTTTTTGCGGGCGGGGGCGGGTGCTGGACGCGTGGCACCCGCCCCCGCGTTCTCCTTTTCTTTTTGTGGGGGAGGTGGGGGGCTACCACGTGGCACCCGTCTCCCACCTCTCCTTAACTAATAGTATAGATGTTCACCTTTCCCATTTTATGCTTGAAGATAAACAAATTACATAAGATGTACTTATTTAAGATATGCAACAATTGCAAAGCTCTTACATGAAGTGAAGAAATTTTGAGTATGTTGCTAATGGGAGGGATTGTTATCCTCTTCATAATAGTGCCTCACAAGGAAAAAAAAACAACCAACGAGCAAAGTCATTCCAAGCTTAAAAGGCAATAGCTTTAACATCATACCATGACTTTTCCATATAAATGCTAAACACCAAGAGTATAAGGGAATATAGATATAGCTAGTTAAATAGCATACTAAAGAGGTGGCACAGGCATCTTCATTGTTTTATAATTATAGGGAAAGATGCCATTCCCCCATATGCTTTCAAGAAGAATCTTTACTTTCTTTTATTGCTCAATATCACAAAAATAGGTTGTAATAAAAACATAGTTTTGAATGTAAAATCGACCATTGGCAAAGATTGTTATGAAGATTGTAATTGGCTTTGCTATAGTCAAACCTTTGATCATGGAAAAGAATCAAATGAAAAAACTACATGCAATCATGAGATAGCACTTTTAAGTATAAAATTCATTAGTTTGAGCTCTAAAACTCATTGTAAAATAGGTCAAGGATTACAATGTCCACTATGGAGACATTATATACATGTTACTGGACTTTGATAACCAATGACAAATTGCTAGAAACAAGTAGTTTTAGATTTCAAGTAGCTTGACACACATTGTAGATTATAGTTTTGATAGTTTTGGAGGTTATTATTAGCTGATGTTATATGCAGCAAGTGTTACAAGAGTGGAGGCTATGATGTATATGCTATAATAATCCTTGAGCTAGTAGAGTGCCATACTATCTGTGCATATTTGCTCATGAATAAGCAAGAATATTGTTCTTCGATATATTGTTGTAGTTTTTGGGAGATCAATCTTCTGATGTACTTCAAACAATTAGATGTTGGTATGCTAAAATATCTGTGACAAAGTATTGATGTTGTAATGCCATGCTTTAGCTAAATGCAGTGATATTCACAAGGTTTGGATAATGATATATGCATTATTGTTAAGCAATTATTCATTTTTTAGCTTCTCCCAGTTTTGGTTATACTAAACAAGCATTTTTTAATGTTTTTCAGTTTTGTGATAGTTAGTTGCTAATTTGCACAAATGTCTTTATCATCTACAATGAATAGGTAAATATACAATATCAAGAATTTTGATAGTACCAACTCCAAATTGTGGAAGGAGCAAATCCAATATGTCCTTATTTAGAAGTAGTTAATGCCCATAAGAGGCATAGATGGAAAATTAGCTAACATGTCTAAGATTACGGATCAGAGCTTGATGCATTGGCCAATTTGACTATTAGGCTGCAATTGGCAGAATTTGTATATTTTACAATTGTAAATAAGACTACTTACTACACATGACTTATGAAAGAACCTATGTGACATTTATGAGAAAGAGATTGCCTCTAATAAGGTGTATCTCATGAAAAAGTTGTTTGAGGTGCAAATGAATGGGGGATCTACTATTGCCTTCCACCTTCATGACTTCAACATCATAATCAATCAAATGGCTCAAAAGTTGAAGTTACGAAAATGAGGTTAAGGCAATTTTTTTAATATGCTCCTTGCTTGCATCATGTGACACTTTTAGAATAGCAATTAGCAGTTTAGCTCAAAATGGTAAGTTGAAGTTGAATGATGTTGTGGGCAATTTATTGGATGAGGAGATATGCAGGAAATCCATGGACCAAGGTAGAAATAGTCAAGCATTGGCAACTCTGGAAGAAAAAGGCAGAAAATAGTATAAAGGAAAAAACTAGGACCGTGGACAATTATGTAGCAAATCTAGGTCCAAGAAGGATAAGAAGGAGGATAAGGATGCTGATAAGAAAGAAGGTAAAGAAAAGGCAAAGATTGAAGAAATCAATGCAATGATTGTGCATAATGATGATACTAAAGTGTTGTTCACTTATACTCTTCTTGCACATATACTAGTGAGAGCGGATAGATAACTAACTCAAGATTGGATTCTTGATTCAAGTTCATCTTTTCATGTGACTCCTCATAAGGAATGGTTTTGTTCATATGATAGCAATAGATATGAATCAATCTATCTTGGTAATGACTACTAGCATTCCGTGCTAGGCAGCTTTTGATGCCAGGACGCATATTCCACGGTAGATTCCATGAGTTTTTCCATGATGGATTTCGTGAGGTTTTGCGGTGGATTCCGTAAAACTATATTTATTTGCCGGGGCTCATACACAAGGTGGATTCCTTGTGCGAGAAGTTGACAGGGATGCATGTACTTTTCGGACGTCATGTTAATTTAATGTGCACGTGGGTGACTCCA